>NC_085844.1:109474003-110074003 GCF_035594765.1 Anolis carolinensis
AAACTGAGACATCTTTTAAAACTTTGAATTTTAATTGTTTTTAACTGGGAACCTTTAATCCTGTTTTAATGTTTGCATATTTGTATATTTTGAATTGTATGCTGATGCTTTTATGTTAAGCTGCTATGAGTCTACTGTGAGAGACATAAAGCAGGGTAAAACATTATTATTATTTTATTGTATGACACAGCAAACAAGATAGATATGCTGGATTTCGTATCACGAAATCACAAGTCGAACACTTCCCAATTGTCTAGGACTGTGTGATGTATTTTCAGATGATGCGTGCAGATCCCAGTAGGGTGGCCCTTTGCAGTTGACAGATTGTAATTTTGTCAATGTCTATTGTTTCCAAATGCCGGCTGAGATCTTTTGGCACAACACCCAATGTGCCAATCACCATCGGGACCACCTGTACTGGTTTCTGCCAGAGTCTTTGAAGTTCAATTTTGAGGTCCTGATAGCGGCTGAGTTTTTCCTGTTGTTTTTTGTCAATGCGACTGTCACCTGGGATGGCAACATCAATGATCCAAATCTTTTTCTTCTCCATAACTGTGATGTCTGGTGTGTTGTGTTCCAGAACTTTGTCAGTCTGGATTCAGAAGTCCCACAGTATCTTTGCGTGCTCATTTTCCAATACTTTTGCAGGTTTGTGATCCCACCAGTTCTTTACAGCTGGGAGGTGGTACTTGAGGCATAGGTTCCATTGAATCATTTGGGCCACATAGTTGTGCCTCTGTTTGTAGTCTGTCTGTGTGATTTTCTTACAGCAGCTAAGGATATGATCAATGGTTTTGTCAGCTTCCTTGCACAGTCTGCATTTTGGGTCATCAGTTGATTTTTCGATCTTGGCCTTAATTGCATTTGTTCTGATGGCTTGTTCCTGGGCTGCAAGGATCAGGCCTTCTGTCTCCTTCTTCGGGTCCCATTCGTGAGCCATAGCCAGGTCTTCTCCTAATCAGCTTTTCCTTCAATTTTGTCAAGGAACTTTCCATGTAATAATAATAATAATAATAATAATAATAATTATTATTATTATTATTATTATTATTATTATTATTATTATTATTATTTTGAGTTTGGCACTCAGTGCCACGCACCATGAAAATGTTGGTAAAAAAATTAATCAGAAAGAACTAAAACTTAATTCTCACCCATGTGTATATTTCTGTCCCTTAGGACTAGGAGAACATTACTAAATGAAGGAAAAGATAATTAGCACAGATGTTCTTGATTATATTGCAATGTATTTTTGATTCCTAATCCAGATGGAGATTAGAAATGTTACTCTACAATAACAAAAATAAGAAAACTAATTGAGAGAAGTATAAACAAAGATGCAATGGGGTGAACCTGTGGCTGGATCTACTCTGCCAAATAATGCATTTTGAACTGCATTATATGGTCATGCTCATATGATGCAGTTCAATGCAGTTCTTTTTTTTAGTTCTAACTGCATTGTATGTGTCTACATTGACCATATAATGCAGTTCAAATTGCATGTAGATCCAGCCTAGTGTCAGAATCCAACGATAACCTGATGCTTCATTGGGTGTAGCTACATATTATTAGTGAATATTTTCTTAATCAATTTATGGTTCCACTAGCAAACACGTCAAATTAATGTTTGCCATGGGGAGACGTTAGTTCAAGAAGTTCTTTCCACCCACCCACATTAGCAATTTACTCTCATATTTGTATTGCAAAGAGAATAATTATGTTTAATATTGTAGGTTAGTCATTCTTTCCTCATCTTTTTTTATTCATATGCCACCTGTCACATGAAAAGTGAAGCAGTAATAAAGAAAGTAAATTAACAATGCCCATCAAGTGTAGGAGCACAGGACAACATGAATGCCACATTTATTTTCATTTACAAACGCTAATAAAGCAATCAGGCGCATTTATGTTTCATTGATTGACACAGAATGACACGATGCATTATTCATGGATAGGAAATATAGACTGGTTGGCTTTTTCATACCTGTGCAATTGATTTCAATTTTCGAAATGAGTGGAAATGAATATTTGTTGTTTATCACTGATAGAAATGCCAGAACCTCTGGTGGCATACATAATGAGGAACTCTTTTCCCTTTCAGCAAATATTTTACTTAGATCTCTCTCTTTCTCTCATTGAAGTGTGTGTTAATTATACATAAGCATCTATCTATATATATTGCTCTCTGTAAATAGGTTGAGAGATAGATACTTCCCAAAATTTATGGCTGCTTCTTCCTCACAACAAAACAGATGTCAATACATTCACTACAATTGAAGATGGGGCTATTAAAATGAACAGACCTAACTTTCAGTGGATAAGTAACCAAAACAAGAAACAGGTTTATCTCCCATCACAGTGGCATCAATGATATGCCAATACTTTCTGTAAGAGGTTTGAAATGATTATTTTAATTGCTATGTAGGGAAAATAAATCAATGATGTATATACTTATATGTAATTATAGACATTTTAGGCAAAAGCTTAATCTCAAGAACCGGGTGGAATTATCAGTGGCTCAATATAAATACTGTACTTTGACACTGATAAAAAAGGAGTGTTGAAAGGCCTTTGTGGAATGCCTGGGCAGGAAAATGTTATGTATAATCCCACCCCAAATCTCCCAAGGGAAAAGCATGTGAAACATACTACAGTAGAGTCTCACTTATCCAATCTAAACAGGCCGGCAGAACCTTGGATAAGCGAATATCTTGGATAATAAGGAGAGATTAAGGAAAAGCCTATTAAACATCAAATTAGGTTATGATTTTACAAATTAAGCACCAAAACATCATGTTATACAACAAATTTGACATAAAAAGTAGTTCAATACGCAGTAAATAATTACTGTATTTACAAATTTAGCACCAAAATATCATAATATATTGAAAACATTGACTGCAAAAATGGCTCGGAAAATCCAGAAACTTGGATAAGCGAGGCTTGGATAAATGAGACTCTGCTGTATTTTGTTCAATATACACAAACCTCCATTTAAAAATAAATTTATGAATAAATACTCCCAAGTACCTGAGTTAGAAGTCCTTTGTTTAAGACTGTGAACAATTTTCAGAGTAGGCAGTACTGAATTTAATTATCTGAGTCAATAGAAGAAGGCTGGTAAGTTTATGTTCTGGACTTGCTGAATAACCCATTTTATATTGTTACCTATTATATAGTACCTAGTCCTAAAATGAATTGTTAGTTCCATTTAGAATAGGCTCTTAGAATCAATGGTAACTTGATAAATTGACACTTATGAGTGTGGCTCTACGTTAGCTAAGTCTAAGAGTAGGATTCAGTCTAGTTCTTTAGAAAAGGGTAGGACCAAATAAAGGTTTTTTTCTCCTTGAAGATGAACTTTTGATATATTTCCCTCTGTTTTTTTTTTTTTTGGGGGGGGGGGGGGATAAACTTTGGACATCATAGAGCCAATCCAGACAGGCCGATATCCTGGGACCTGTCTCAGTTTTAATTGAGTCATCCAAATGATGCCTCAGATAAAACCACATTAATTGGGAACAAATTAATCTTAAAGTTGTAGGGATTGGTCCTGGGGACTGCGTCATGAGGTTCCTGTGCCCAATACACACCGTTATTTGGTTTTTCAGGCTCCTGGAACCCGAAAGACTGGGAGGGCACCCCCTCCCCCAGGCTCCAAATTTTGCCCTAAAAGTAAAATAAAAAATACTAAGCCACCATAAATATCCTCCTCCCACCCTCTGGTGTGATCAAATGATGTGCCAAGAGATTGGGGGGGGGGGGGGAAGGGTGAGGAGAGATTTTTTCTCCTTGCCCTCCTGCTCCTGGCCTGCCATTTCTTCATGCCGGGGGGGGGGGGGGCATGGTGGTGAAGTACTTCTTACTTTACTTTTAGGGGAAAATTGGGGGGCTTTGGGGTGAATGCATGTCATCCTAATTTTAAAGCAGGTTTTTCATACTCACTTTGGAATGGATTTTTGTCCTGTCTGGAAGCACCCTTAGATTTCCTGAAAGTAATTTTAAGTAGAGAATAATAGTACTTTCACAATATTAAATTACTTTCAGCATTCCATGGGATTTTCACATTCAGGAATAGTTTATGCCATTAAATATCAAATGTGGGGTAAAGGCTATTGTGACTTCATTAGGAGCTTGTCTCAACTTTTGACCAGGTGCTGTTGGAACTGGGAAACATGTTAAATATCAGAGATATTTTCTGCAAAGCTGGAAAAGGAAAACCTTTGATTCTGTCATGAACTACGCATGTAGACAACGAGAGGGGGAAATGCAGTTAAATACTCAGCTGGCAATTTCAAAAGAAAGGTTAGGTCTTAGCTCCTCCACATTTTAACTAAATTTACATTCAGCCTAAAAAACATCCAAGTCTGAGACGCAAAGAATATCTTTAAATGCCAGCTTAGGATATATCCACTGTCATTTCTGGTCACTGACTAGGGATGACAAGAATAATTCTATTATCTGGTAGCCTCCAAGTGCTGAGTTTTAATTGAGATATACAATAGGATGCTGTATTAGAAATCTCCACTGATCATATTTACTGAATGTTGCACATACTCTGTCAATTTCAATTTCCTTCATTGATTTTTATTGCCTAGTGGCATAAAACCGAAAAGAGTGTGGACATTTTTTCTTGCCCTTCATGAAAAAGTCATGCATTCACAAACCCATGCACAAATTTCACATTTCAAGACTTCCCTTTGCCAAAAAATATATATGAAGAATTAGGTTTTTAAACAAAAGAGACATTTTTTCAGATAATTGTGATTTGGTCATAAAACCACGAAAGAAACAGATGAAACAGGATTTGGGCCCTACTCTACTCCCTACTCCTGCAGTTTAGATCTTTTAATGGAAATAAAACCTCAGGAGGTGAATGACATCTATATGTTTATCTATTTCAACCTTTTCTTGACACAGAAATGTTGAAGCTCTGGGCATGTTTACACTGGCTGCTAAATTTGGGGCTGGATACATGCTATGGTAATATTGTTATCTACATGGCCCAACTGGGTCAAGAATACTTTAGCAATGCTGATCTATCACCTCAGCTGATAGGGGATAAAAGCCTCGTGACTTGAAGGTTGGGTTGCTGACCTGAAAGCTGCCAGGTTTGAATCCCACCCGGGGATAGTGTGGATGAGCTCCCTCTATCAGGTCCAGCTCCATGCGGGGACACGAGAGAAGCCTCCCACAAGGATGGTAAAATATCAAAACATCCAGGTGTCCCCTGGGCAACGTCCTTGCAGACAGCCAATTCTGTCACTCCAGAAGCAACTCCGGTTGCTCCTGACACACAGAAAAAAACCACTCCACAGTTACAGAGCTCCATAGGAGCTGCTGGCTGTCATGAGTGCCCCATTACGACATCAGCAAAGGTGCCTCGATGACCAGGAGAGAGAAGGGAAGTAATCTTGTATGTGAGCCTGAATTGATGTCTGAAAGGAGTTTCTGTGATGGCCCACTGCTCAAATGTAACCCTGTTGCCAGCTGTGAGTGGTGGTTGTGATATGGATATGATCCATCCCCTGGTATAAACAGAAACAATGTAGTGGCACTGATCAGGACAGCAAATTGGTCTGAATTAGACCCGATCTCATTGTCCAGACTGCCCTGAAACTTTGGGATACTCAGAATTTCAGCACATACCAGACATTGTTGAATGTCATGGGGAAAGCAAGGAGTGAATTTGAGATGATTTGCCCATGTAGACAATCTTATGACTTCATCAAATGCAGTATAATCCATGTTTTTACACATTTAAGAAATGGCAAGCCATAGTGCCCTTCACACAACACAAACTTCAATTGTGGAGTTGAGGTATTTTTCCGTTTGGTTTTTCCAATGACCCCTAAGCCGGTTGGCAATCAACTTATTTTTAAATTCTCACATAGAGATGGGCAAAATGGCCAATTTCCACATGTGATATGAATCCCTGTTGCCCTCTTGTAAATAAAACAATCACGCTGTTAGTGAGAGGAGCTGAAATGCCCATTTCCCCAGATAGCCAATGCAGAGGCTTAGGGAAAAAAAATCAAGGTTCATTTAAAACAACGTCCTATGAACTCTAGTGCAAAGGCTCTGGGAAAGATGAGGGTTAATTTTAAACCACTTCCTACAATCCAGGGTAATGTGTATTTTTTTAAATAAATTATCAAAATCCTGGAGGAACAATGGGAGGAAACAAATCTCAGTACAAATGACCCCAGCAAAGTGTCACTTTAAAAAGGTGCCTAGCTCTGCTTCAGTGGAAGGGTCTTAAGTGGTAACGACCCAATGGAAAGTGCCACCTTAGGAAAGATGCCTTAAATCTGCTTCACTAGAAGGGTCTTGAAGGCAAAAGACCTCAGGGAAAGTGCTTCTTTAAGAAAGATGCTTAACTCTGTTTCACTGGAAGGGTATCCTTGAAATGGGAGGAGTCATCACCTGCTCATGTGATGGGAATTAAGCAAATGGTTGAGTTAGAAGCTGGAAAAGGTGATCTTGTGTAATGGGACTAAATAAATTCTTTGTCTTCTTTAAAGACAGAGCCCCACGAAACACCACCCTTTCCCCTACTTTCCTTGTTTTCTCCAGCTCCTTGTGATGAAGTCCCTTCTGTTCCAGGATAGACTTGGGATTTGTGATAAACTTATCAGAAGCTAATCATAGGTTCGCAACAAGATTAGCAATAGTGATAGATACATTTTTCTAAGACACTGTCCACTACCACCACCAATTTTTTCAAAAGTCTGCATAATGAAGCAAATTTGCCAAGAGTCATTGGGGGAGGGGTAAATTGACATGAATATGAAATTACTAGTTCCTTTAGATTATCCAGTGGTTTTGTTCTCACCACATCCACCTTGTTTGTGCATTCCTGTCTGTGAATAAATAGGACATTGTAGATTTTCCTTTTCCTTTTTTTCTATTTTTAAAGAGGTCCTGCCTACACTGTAAACCTATATTTGTTTCATACTAATTAACTACATAGGAGCCCCGGTGGCGAAGTGTGTTAAAGCACTGAGCTGCTGAACTTGCAGACTGAAATGTCCCAGGTTCAAATCCCGGGAGCGGAGTGAGGGCCCACTGTTAGCTCCAGCTTCCGCCAACCTAGCAGTTCGAAAACATGCCAATGTGAGTAGATCAATAGGTACCACTCTGGCAGGAAGGTAACGGCACTCCATGCAGTCATGCCGGCCACATGACCTTGGAGATGTCTACGGACAACGCCGGCTCTTTGGCTTAGAAATGGAGATGAGACCAACCCCCAGAGTTGGTCACGACTGGACTTAACGTCAGGGGAAACCTTTACCTTTACCTTTAACCACATGCTCATGGTGATGCCAAATCAGTTCACTTATAGAACTGTAGCTCTCAGGTTTCCCTAGGCCAAAGGAGAGTTTGGAAAACTAATTTATGTCTGTAGAACACATATAAAAGATTCATTTAGTTCAGAATTTGGAAATTAACTTCACAAAGGGAATTAGCTGTAGTTATAACTCCTAAAGGAGACCCTGGTGGGGCAGTGGGTTAAACCTCTGAGCTGCTGAATTTGCTGACCGAAAGGTTGGTGGTTCGAATCCGGGAAGTGGAGTGAACTCACTATTAGTCCCAGCTTCTGCCAACCTATGCAAATGTGAGTAGATCAATAGGTACTCCATGCAATCACGCTGGCCACATGACCTAGGAAGTCTATGGACAACTGCGGCTCTTTGGCTTAGAAATGGAGATGAGCACCAACCCCCAGAATCAGACATGACTGAACTTAATGTCAGGGGAAACCTTTACCTTTACTTTACCTATAACTCCTAAAATTGTTTGTTATGGCCAAAATGATGTGATATTTCCCTCCCCCTTTCCTTTATTGCTGTTTCCTCAGTCCTGGAACACAAGGTGTCATATAAAAGTTAAAATAGATGCAGTTAAAAGTTCTTCTCATAACCGTCACAGAAAACTTAAAATATAACCAAAGATATCAATAAAAAAATAAAACAAATCTGAACAGTACGGCACTTTAACATAAATTAATGTTATTTGTTCTTTTCTTTTTTTAAATGCAGGTCTTATAATCCAAAAACACATTTTTCCCATTTGATATCTATGTTGTCTCAATACCCAGTATGAAGCACAGCACAAGTCAGCATTTAGTGAAGTACTACCTCCATAACCATAAAAGGGGAAGTAAAGGGGAGTTTTACCCTTTATTAAGTGATAGTCATAATGTCAGGTAGTTATACCTCATTAATGGAAAACGGAAGTAATTACAAATAACGTGTTATGTGTGGAAAGCTGTTTCCAAGCTCTTCTAAAGTGCAATCTGAAGTTTCCTATTTCTTGAAGATGGGAATGCTAAATAGCCAACACAGCAGTGGCATTTTTTCTCTGAAATTGGCATTTGTTTATACTGTGGAGATGTGAGCCCACACATGTGGCTAAAATACTGATTATACTAGACTTCTTTTTGCGCAGATTGTGAGTCATTTCCTATTGCTTTCTTCCCCTTGAAAAGATTTACTCATTTGTCAAAATGTGGCCTTTAGTTTCTTTTAAAATTGACATCTCCATAAAGCTCTTGGGTGAACACAAAAATGTGCTCTGCCTTTAGTCAGACAGCATTATTTTTGATCAAATATTTGTGTATCTCCAGATAGCATTCCTCAAGGGCATCGACCCTAAGCCATCCAACTTCAAAATACTTGTTTCAATATTTTTAAAATTTTCGTGTTAGCTTCTGTACTTTGTATTTGGAGTTCAATAAGCATGCACACATTATTTTTTGTTTGCACGTTTTATAAAGGCCATTTTGAAATTGTTGTTTGAACCAACAATGTTGATTGAATAAAGTTTTTTTAATAATTTGAATTTTTTTCATGTTTTGAGAAAATTTGAATATTTTTGTGCATGTCTGTATCTAATCAAGTTTTCATTTCTAAGATGTTGCCAATTGAGAAAATTAAGGTGTGAGGGGAGAACATTCACAGGAAAGGAGAACTTGGAAAAATGAAACAGGCATTTCTTAGAACAAATGTTATATCTTTTAATATCTGTGAAGAAGTTTTATGAACAGTCACATCATCCTCATTTCTGGAAAAACATCTTGCAGTTAATTTCTCAGTGTAGCTCTACATATGTTTACAATGAAATATAAACCTATGTTCTTGCTTTATCTCAGTTGCACATTGTTGTGTGCCAAAAAGTTGTTTTTGACTTATGGTGACCCAAAATCAAACCTATCATGGGCTTTTCTTGACAAGATTTCTTCAAGGGAGCAAGTGTGATTTGCATGTGATTTGTCCAAGGGCACCCAGTAGGTTTCCATCATTGAATGGGGATTCAAACCCTAGTTTCAAGAGTCTTAATTCAATGCTGAATACCAAACTGTGTCTTAATGGTATTTATTTACTACAAGATATTGTGATCCTGAAGGGCATGGTGTTGGATTGGATGGGCCACATGTCCTCCCCCCCCCCTCCCCGATTTATATTCTATGTAGTATTAACCGCATTCAAAGCCAACAAATACCAGAAGATGAAATTTTGTGTATTCAAAAAGCTTGGAAAAAGTATCCAATTTTTCAAAGCACCCCCCCCCCCCCCCCACAACTGCATCCCTCCCCACAACTGCCTCCCCCCGGATTTGATCAAATGACATTTAGGGAACTCGATGATGTATTTTGGTGCAGAGCTGTAGTAAAATCCAGTGTGGTATACTAGTTGAAGGGTTAGATTGCATCTTGAGAAATCCTGTTTGCTCCTTCTATCAAGCCATGAAAGACATTCAGTGGTCATTGCCAGGCCAACCTTGTTGAATGGTTGTGTTGTACAGTGGGGAGAGGAAATGCATGGCCATGCGAGCATTAAAAGGAGGAGCGATTCAAATGAAAATGTGTATATTCTCCATTTGCGTCCATTAAAATGCAGTGATGGAGAATAACGTACCCATGAATATACTATATTCTTGGTATTTAATAACTCAGTCATTGTCAATCATCACCTTATTTGAATCATAGGAAATTAGAACCAATTCAATGGCAGGAGAGCTCAAATTGTAACTGCAATCCTTAGAAAGTTAGAGTATAGTAGTATCCACATTTGCCAATATCCTTTAGTATATGCTCAAAAATATGTGGAATCCTCATTGGAGGGTTTTGAGCAAACATCTGTCAGGGATTCTGTAGATATAGAATAATTGGTCTTGCGGGAGATGAGAACATGATCCAACCTGTGAGCATCATGTTTCTACGTGGTTGATTCATAATAGCTGCATATTGTTAGAATTATTCTCTCCCTCTTTTAGCCTTATCTTATTTATTTCAATTTATTCCAGTCTCCTCCCCCCCACATAACCAATTAAGTATAATGTGTCCCTTTTGGTATCTTAGTCATGTTGATTAGGATGTTCATTCCAAACCCAGCTGTTACCTTGAAATCACTGGCATTTCTCTGTGTGCTCATCATGGCCATTGAAGCTGGCAAGAAAATGCAAACTTTCTGTCTTGAAAATGTATCTTCAGATTTGTGGAATATTTATTATACACTTTTGATGTCTTAAATTGGATTTCCCTTAAATTTGTGCAGCCTAGCTTATTCCCTAAATACTGCAGTGCTTGCTTTGATTATCCAATTCAAGATCTGCCACCTTTCTTCAAACAGGTGTGTGTTGGGGGGTGAAATTGGCACAAAACCCTAATAATTCCCAATTTTATGTACGACATTGCAGAATATTATAAAAGCTTTCTGCTTTATTTAAAGGTGAGACTGCTTATTCCTACATTGTATGCTGCTTTTATGACCATTTAATATGACTGTATGGCATGCCTTTCTGGCTTTGTATAAAGTTTCATATTATTGCTCATAAAACATGACAATGCTACTTGTCAAGAAACTGTTCAGTCCCAGTTTCAAATCAAGTTGGTGGACCATACTGAACACAGATAAGAAAATACATATCTTAATGTAGCTATTTTTTTCCAAAACATTATAAATGATTACTCAGTTGGATAACTCTCTGATCCAGAGAATATGGTGCCCATGTGAAAACAGGATGGTACTCATACATTGAGAATGGACAGGGTAATAAAATGCTCATTATAGGAAGGAAATCATTTATTACATTCAGGGGATGTTCAATGAAGTGCAGATGGCATTGTCATCTACATGTGAATGAGGATGTGCATTCAAACTGGAATCTTACTGCAAATATACAAAACTTCTACATTCATATCATTTAAACTAGTGCTTTTGGGAACAAGTATGGAAACCTGGCATTGACTGCAGAAATTATGTTTACATGCATACTAAGTGATGTTCCAGTTGGGTATTCTTATCAGAAATGAGAAATGCTTGGGACCAGAAATGCATTGGATTTTGTAATACTTATATTTGCATATGTGTACATATTGAGATGTCTTGGAATTAGGATACAAATCTAATCACAAAATCAATTCATGTTTGATGTATATTGTATACACATAGCCTACAGTAATTTTATAAAATGTTTTAAATAATTAAGTATATGAAACAAAGTTTGTGTACATTGAACCAATGAAAAGCAGGGGTGTCACTCTCTCAGCCACCCAGGTGGATGATTTTGGAGTACAGTAGATTCTCACTTATCCAACATAAACGGGCCGGCAGAATGTTGGATAAGCGAACATGTTGGATAATAAGGAGGGATTAAGGAAAAGCCTATTAAACATCAAAATAGGTTATGATTTTACAAATTAAGCACCAAAACATCATGTTATACAACACATTTGACAGAAAACGTAGTTCAATACGCAGTAATGCTATGTAGTAATTACTGTATTTACAAATTTAGCACCAAAATATCACGATATATTGAAAACATTGACTACAAAAATGCGTTGGATAATCCAGAACATTGGATAAGCGAGTGTTGGATAAGTGAGACTTTACTGTACTTCGAATTTCGGAATTCCAGATAAGGGGTGCTCAACCCCAGATAAGGGGTGCTGTATAATATAAAAGTAAACCAGAAATGTCCTCCAAAGTTTTCTATACTTGCAAAAAAAAATACCAAATATTATTAGGATCTTCAACATCTGTTGCGTGCAAGAAAGGCAAGGTGTTCAAGCACATGTGATCAATTGGTAAGCTTTCCCCATCCCACCACTCTTTCCCTGTTCAGTAATAATGAAAAAGAATTACTAAATTGTACACAGGATAGGTTTGAAATTTACTCCATCCCAGTAATCATCCTCATCAACAGCCAGATATTCTACTCACTCCCCCTCTGATTTGATCCAGACTATGTTGGTGCAAATTAAAATGACCCAACTGAGCTCCTTGCCGATTTCTATCCTGAGCCATTATTTAAAACTGCCTGCCAGAGAATGAATGACTACAATACACAGACTTGCCCATACAATTGCAGAGGATATTGATTTCCTTTACAGTTCACATTCATCATTCGTAGTCTGAGACCTGGATATTCTGTGAAATTGGAGTGATGCCATCATGTAGTTTCTTGCATGTGTAATTGAAAAAGAAAGGGGGAACGGAAAGAAGCTGTGGTGGGAAAATTGTCAATTAATTGCTTTTTCCAGATGACTCAGATTCTTAAAAGCAGCTATTTTCATCAGTTCTTTCTCCCTCTCTGCCTCTTTTCAACTGCCCAAAAATCAGTTACCTAGGATAATAGTCTTTTGGGAAATTGTTAGAGATTTCTGCTACCACTGCCACTTCCACCACACTTACTGACTTTGTCCACACTGCACACACACACACACACACATACACACACACACACACACACACACACCTTTTGCAGAAAACCTGCAAAAGAGCTCTGGGTTGATTGAAACCTTGAACCCTGTTCAGCACCACACATTAAATGGATAAAACATTATTTTCCCTTTCAAGTGCTCTCAATTAACCATGGCATACACTCCAAACCAAATCGCCTATATATTTATCTTCTTTCCATCCAGTATTGTGTGTGAATGACCAATTTTCCTTGTTGCCCTTTGAAAGTCATCCATATGACACACACTTTAATAATTACAATCCATTTCTTGTTTATCATTTTCTTCATAAAAAAAAAACTGGTTGCTCTAAGAACAGGTTGAAATCTTGCTCCCTGGAGAGGACAGCAACTGTTCTCCACATTGATACACTGAACAGAAGAAAGAATGCGTGTTTGAATTAATGTGAAGTGAAAGAAAATGTCAAAAGGACTTCACAGCAGAACTGAACACGTAACTCGTACCTGTCTGAAACTTATTATCAAATGGACCCCGAGCATAAACAATTTAGGGGAAAATGCAAGAAGGATGGAATTGAAACACACACCTTTCAAGTCAGAATCCAACTTTCAGAAATGTATTCCAATCTTCTTTTTTGCTGCCTGCTTTTACCTTTTTTTTTCTGAACTGAACCTTCCCCTCACCCTCCTACCTTATGGATATGGTGATATGAATGCCAAAAATGCCAGCCCTTAGCAGACTTTGAAGTTTGTTTGTAAGTCCAAGGATAAAAGAAGAACATCACTCACCTTTATTTTCCCTGGTGGAAGTGGCTATTCGTTCTCAGAGCTCTGCTGTCCACTGCTGATCGAGTGCCGTCTTCTCTCCTCTCTGCCTGTAACAGTTAGCTCCCGTGCTGGCTCTGCCTGTATTCAGAGCTTCTGCTCCTGTTCTTTCTCTCCCTCTCTCTCCCTCTCTCTCTGCATCACTTTTAACTTAGGCAACTAGGAAACTGAAGCCAGAGGTACCCTGTATCTGATTGGTTTCCACTCCAAACCCCTGATTAATAAGAACTGTCCCTCACAGATGAAGAGCAATTGCTGCTGATGAAGCTGCAGCCAGTGCTCAAATGTGAGGAGGTTTGGGAAATGAGTAGGGAAGGTGTGCAGTGCATGTGAGTGATGTGCATTGGGGGGGGGGGGGGCTTTGGCTGTGTCAAACACAGAGTGATTTGCAAGTGAATGAAGGAGGAGGGCATAAAGAGCTTTTTGACAAGGACTCCCCTTGTACTAAAAAGGAGTTCTTTGCCTGAAGTCTCATGACTAAGTCTCATTTAATCTGTTCAGCCCTTTTCCGGGAAGAAGGGACATTCATGACTCCAGCCTGTAAATCAGCTGGACATCAGATTTTTATTACCCTGGTCCTCTCTCGTTGCGAGTCAGTGCCAACTGGGAACTCAGTGTTGCCTGAATGGGCAATACTACTCTGTGCATCCAGTGTGTTTCAGTTCTTTCACATTTAAAGGGGGAAATGACTTTCTCATTTATGCTAATTGTTTTGTTTTGTTTTTAATTTCCACCGCCAAAAATAAAGAGGAGGAAAAAATAAGACTGAGCATTTTAGGTTCTAAAACATTAACATATGTTTCTGAGAATGAATACCATTGCTTGAAAATTGCTCCTAATATCATGCTTCTGAGCTGGATTCTGATAAACTGGCTTGATTTATGATTTTGTTTCTGTTCAGCCATCCTACTGAATATCTCCGCATAGACATATAGCTATGATAGTGCCTTCATCTCTCAAAAGACAGCACAAATAACTGAAAATTGTCCAGCCAATTTCCACATTTACTGTGAAGTGCTTGTCACAGACCCAAAGACTAGATGGGTTATCAGTCTGTCATATGGCTTGTATGGGCATAAGCCTCTCCGCTGGCAAGTATCTATTGCAGTGATTGGAAGAGGACTTAGTCATATCTACTCAATATGTGTTTGGAAAAGCAAAAAAGTAGTGGAATGGCATTCTGGTCAAGTCTGATACCAACATGGAATGGGATATATCCATGCAATTATCTGCATAGTATAGAGACCCCAGAAAAAGGAATACATTTTGCCACCATTACTATCATCATGTTGTCTAGTTCCTCACCAGAACAACCCCATGAAGTAAGAAGTTACTTTCCGTATTCTGCCATTACACTGTGTGGTTCATGAGTAGAAGACGTCAATGGACTAAAAAGGCATATTTCATATTCTACCATGGTTAAATTGGTGATACCTGTTTCTAATCATTTGTTTGTAACTATTTCCATGCTTTTCAAATAGACATTCTTGTAATATATATATATATATATATATATATATATATATATATATAAACGAACCATGGAGAGCTGTTGAATGCAACAGTGAATGATAACTATAATGTATAACTGTGGTTGCCAAACACCAGGGAGCATCTTTTCAATTAACCCTGAAAGAAAACTATTCATAGTTTACAATGAGATTGTCACATGAAGTAAATGATTCTGGAAAAGCTAAACTTGGTGTACTAAGAATTCATATCAGGCCCATTTTGCCTGTCACTATATGAACTTCAAAACACACACAATACTCATATATCTGAAATGAAATAAAAGTAAATAATGAGTAGTAAGTTACTATCTTTCAGGGAAGATTGTCCACCCCTTCCTGATAATCTTAATGGGAAACCCCTTATGTATTTTCAAATGAAAGGGTTCCCCAGAATGTAGTTTGCAAGCCGCTACTTTCCAGCATTTTAGGAGTTTGTTGCTTTATTGGTCTTGAAGGACCAATAAAAACTATGGGTATTATTCAAAGGTAGCATAATTCACTTCTAATTGACTCAATGAGCCAGCAATGCTATGCACAAAGTCTGAGCAGGATGTTTTCTTGTATAAGCCAAAAAGTAACATGGAATGTTGGCTGAAAATGTGGTGAAAATTAAGGAGATACCTTTGAGAACCCAAAAGCTAGCTCAAAAAATTCACACTACACCATTATGAAGCTATTATTCCACTTTAATATCACAGTGGAATCTTCTGAAATCCTGGGAACTGCATTTAGAATTCTCAGCAAGAGTGTTCTAATGCCTGATCAGCTTCAAAACCCATTATTCTGTAAGATGGAAATATAGTAGTTAAAAAGAAATAATAGTGCTATAATTGTATAGTATGAATAGATCAAGGACGAAATACTATGAATTAATATGGTAGCAGATGCATTCAGTTAGATGTGAGCCAGGAAAAAACTTGTGAAGCCACCCATCCAACTATCAGCTACAGCATCCTCCTTGTAGCCCACTCTGAATCTTCCCCCTTTGAAGCTCTGTGAAGCTACCAATGCCACCCAAATGTGATGTGAGAAATTTTGATGGTGACTTGCTCATATCCAATTAAAGAAATGTGAAATGAAATTGCTTTCAAATTGTGTTCCTGGAAGTTTCTGGGAATGCTGGCCACAAGGCAGATGGATTACACCCCCTCCTCTTTCCAGTATGGATTGTGGTGGTTTTTCTCAGCCTGAGCAATCTCAACCAGGTCTCTGGTGGCTCCTGGCTAGGCCATCTAATGGAAAAAATAAATCTCTATTCCCTTATTTTATATATATATATATATATATATATATATATATATATATATATATATATATATATATATGGGTTTTCCCACATGGCAGAGGGTAATCCACATTGTTACTTCTGATTGAAAATAGCAGGGACCAATTCCTCTCCTTGAGAAAGTGAGATTTCGCAGAGGGGAGATCCTTTAAAGAGAGAGTATTCTCTCTCTGTCAATGGAGTATTCTTAAGAGCTAAATTTTGATTGATGGTAAACTAGATTCTGAACCATTCTGAGTCAAATAAGAACTGCAGGTTGGAGTTCTTGACAACTCAAGTGTTCTGTATAGTGGGCAAGGAACACCATGCTAATAGTATTTTGAGATGATGTATTATTATAGGTAGAAGCATTACTAAAATGCATGATTTCTTTTAATTTTAGCCAAACCATACTCATGTTAGCATTCTGAACAGAATAGCTGGGAGGTGGGATAATGATCAAGGAATTAGGTACAATCCTGTAATGTAAAGTTCTGTAGAAGCTGAAGTTAGCGCAATAATATCATAGGTTATTTGATTCCTATATTTGGTTGTGAAAACTGGACAAAGAAGAAAGTTGAGAGAAGGAAGCACACCACATATGATATGTGGTACTGGGGGATGGTTTTATGAATATCACAGACTGCTAAAAAGACATATGAATAAGTCTGTCCGTAAATCAGGCCTACAATGTCATTAGAAGCCAAGAAGACTAAGTAGAGGACGTTGTACTTTGGGCATATAATGAGAGAGCACAACTCACTGGAAAAGATGGCAATTCTCAACAAGGTGGAGGGCAGTAGGAAAAGAGTAAAACTCTACATGGAACACTGAAAAGCAAGCCCTGGAAACATCAACAAAAAAGCCCACTATAAAGTTCAGATTTCTGGTTGACACCTTCACCATGGAGAAGAAGAACTAAACTTCCTGGACCACCTCAACAGCATCCACCCAAATATCTAATTCACTATAGAAAAAGAAAATGAAGAAAAGCTGCCATTTCTAGGTGTACTGTTCATTTGTAAACTAAATCAACCATTGGGCCACACAGTTAACAGAAGACCTACACACACAGATAGTTATCAACATAAAAACTCCAAACATCACCCAGGTTAAAAAAAGAAACACAATTCAAGTTCTGGCAAACAGTGCAAAAAGAATCTGCTAACCCCACCTCCTCCAAGGTGAACTGAACCACCTAAACTGGGCTTTACAGGCCAATGGATACTACACCTTAGACATCAGAAGAGCTGCAAGACCAAGAACAAGCCACGAGAGTGAAGATAAAGATCCACTCAGAGGAAAAGTTTTCTTACCATACATCAAGGGAACCACTGACCACATAGGGAAGCTGAAGAAGAAACACAATGTAAAAACTCTCTACTGACCCACTAAGAAAATCTAACAAATGCTACATTCAGCAAATAATAAGAGGGATCCTCTCACCTCTGCAGAAGTCTACCGTATACCATGCAGCTGTGGACAAGTTTACATAGGGATCACCAAACACAGTGCCCAAACACGAATCAAGAAACAAGAAAGGCACTGCAAAAACTTAACCAGACAAGTCAGCCATAGCAGAGCACTTGATGAACCAATCTGGGCACAGCATATTATTTGAGAACACGGAAATCCTGGACCACTCTAGCAACCACCATGTCAGGTTACATAGAGAAGTCATTGAAATCCACAAGCACGTGGACAATTTCAACAAAAAGGAGGAAACCATGAAAATGAACAAAATCTGGCTACCAGTATTTAAAAAATCCCTCTAAAATCAGGACAGTAAATAAAGGACAACACTCAGAAAACAGGGGAATTCAAGACAGGAAACAATCAGGGCCAGCTAACACCCACCAACAGGAAGCAGCCAGGCAGGAAGCAGCCAGGCTAAGGTCAACCAGGAAAGTTCTGGGCTTCATAGTCTAGAAGAACAGCCTAACCACCACTAGTTTGGTTCTTCATTAGCTCTCCATACATTCATTGACATTATTAATTATTAGGAATCCACCATAGTTTAAAACTGAACATATTTCCTGAGACTAGAGGGGGGAAAGAGAAAAAAAAAAGTTTCTTTGGAGCAGGGCATTAAGCAGGCTACCTACAGTTATTCAAAGACCCCTGCTTCCTAGGAATTACATCAAGATAAGGAAAAAGATCAAACCGGATCCTTTCTCAGTCAGAGAAAGAACATCTCACCTTCTGCCTTCCAGAAAGAATATTTGGCTACAAATTGCCTGTTAGGTGCAGAATCAAAAGGAAAGAGCACCCTAATACTATCTCTAAAGAAAAGGAAATTAAAAGTCACCAACCTCTGTACCATTCAAGAACACCAGCCAAGAGAAATTAGCTTGCTTTATCTTGAATATATTTGTCCATTTCAAATTCTCACCACTTTTTTCTGGTCTTGAAAACCTTAGTTCTTCTATCTATTTCACACCTTTAAGTTTCCATTCCTCTTTCACTCTGTGTTTTGCATTTTCAATTTGTAGTCCTAATGATATGACATATCTATTTTTCTGATGTAACAACTTTGTGAGACAACAGTTGTCCTCATATTGGGTTGTGGGGTGGGAGTAAAAATGCCACTGAATATTTGAAGGTGATATCCGAAGTGCTGAGCCCATTTGGGCACTAAGATTAAACACTATGGATAGGTACTTAAAAGTTTAGATTAAAATCCAGACTAGATTCACTGTCCTCATATCTGTTAGTTCCAGAGCCTTTAGCATACCAGTAGGTTCATGCAAATCTTCCATCTAATATTTTCTCCTCCAACTGGATAAGTGTCAGGATTTCTAAAATTTGAGACAGTAATCTTTCCTGAGATACTTCTCAAGTGTATTCTGTGACACTGGAAATAATGATAGAGAGAGACTTTGCACACAACACATTTCTCCTGTGGCTCAGATATGATTGTCAATTAACCAGAAAGAAAGATGTCTCTCCCTCCAAGCTTTTTCAGATCACTTGCCAGAGAACAAAATAGAGGGTGAGTTTTTAAAAGATAATTATACCTTGTCTGGAAAGGTTGTTTGTTTTAACAACATCTTTCGGCATCCCAGTTGCTGCCTGGAGGATTATGGGAGTCTAAAATATGGAAAATCAATATTTTGATCTAACATGGATGTTCTTTCTACTAAACTTCTCCCTGAATCCATCAAAAGCAAATGGACCCTTACTCTACTGAAGTTTGTTATTTCTGACTTATGGTGATCCTAAGATGAACCTATCATGGAGTTTTCTTCACAAGACTTGTTCAGAACCGGCTTGCCTTTGCCTTCCTCTTAGACAAGAGTTTTATTTCAAGGGTTGAGTATACCACAAATATCTCTCCAAATTGACTGAGTATTACTAGGAGGGTGTTTGGAGGACAAGTGTATAATTTCTTAGTAGATTGAAAGTCACAACACATCTCCCTTAAAAGAAAGAAAGAAAAGAAATCACTACTGCTTTTGTTCAAACCTCCAGCTGAACCTTCTAGAGAAATCACAGAAACAGGCGGAAGAGTTTAAGGCTATTTGATGTTGTATATAACCTAAGAATAAAACAAATAATGTTTCTGCTAGCCATCTGAATGCCAGCTCCTTCTTCTCATATATATTTAACAATATTTTAAAATATATATCACAATAACCACTGTACAGGGAGAAAGGAAAAATGTCTTGTGCTTTGTATTTTACTGTTTTGGAAATGAGGGCAATTTTGTAGACTATCTCCTCTATTGATGCCAAAGACAGAGAAGAAAATGGGGGAAAGGAATGAAAGATGCACAGTATGCTATAAAGAGAAGAATCATGGATTTAAGAAGCAAACAAACAACAGCAAAAACCAAGACAAAAAGAGATGCTGCAGTCATTTCACATTGCCAAGAAAAGGAAAATTGGTCTGACTGTGTGATCTTTGTTTTTGAAGGAGACCCCATGAACTAGGTAGAATAGATAGATATGAACAAATAGGAACTGCACAAAAGACAAGGGTGGTATTTTGTTTGATTTAGAATCAAATAATATAGCAAGGAAGATGCTTTGCAACTACAAACAAGAATTTGTAGTTTAAAAGCATAAATGGAATCTTAAGCTTTACCAACAAAGAAAAATATTTCTGCTCTATTTTAAATTAGTTAGACCTATTTGGAGTATTACATCTAGTTCTGGGAACAAAAGGGAAATTACAAAATTATGTCATCTACTGAAGACCAAATAGAAAAGATAGTTGACTTTCCTACCCCCACACAGCTGGGGGTTGGGAGGTGCTTTGCGTCCTCCACCAAAGAGGAAACCAAAAGAAAGTAGCCCCAGCTGGAGCTACTTTCTGGGGTTGGAACAACATGGATAGCAGTCTGCCCCTTAAGCTCATTCTGGATCTGGAAGCTGACTCACCCTTCCGCTCATTAACAGTAAAATTAACTAGTCACCTTTGGGGTTTGGGTAAGAATCCCCCCTATGTTCTCAGGGTTTTTTTCACCTATCTATAGTGTTCGTAGAGGGCAAATTGGGACAGTGAGGATTTAAATAGGACACAATGGAAAACAGAAAAGAATTTACATTTTGGTGTACACCCAAGGCACCTCCTTTGGGTGTAGGCCAGGAACAGAAACTTTCACCTGTGGCCAAAATAACTGAGGTGCGGGAAAATGGAAATAGCCTAGGAATGGGGAGGGTCTGGCCTCAATAAAACCTTGGGACCGAATTCTCAGTCACATTTCCTTTAACGGTTGCCCAGGGTTATTTCAACTGGGGACCCAGGTGTTTCACTCAAATTAGCCGAGGAATAGGTCGGTGAGGGCCACTGCCTCAACTTTATCCACACCAAGTTCATGCTACTCTATAGAATTATCTCCTCCTTGATGGATTGTCACCTTGACGTGGTGAATGGGCTTGCATGTTCCAATGAACCTGAGGGCACAACCACAGAAGTCACACACTCCCAGGAGTGGCCACAGGGGAGGTTCCAGACCAGGCACAATCCGAAGACCCCAAAACATCAACGGCGGAGCAGGCGGAGGATAACATGGTACATGTTAGAACAGCTGTGAAGGCGGAAGAAGGCTGCAACAGACTGAGGAGCCAGTCTCGTTGTGTTAATCACACCACTGCTGGGACCTCAATCTGTGAAGACTGTGTGTTGACCAGCCATGCACTGACCTCCACACAGTAAAAAAAAATCACGCACAGACGTCTTCCAAGAAATGGATGACCATCATCCTTGAACTACGAGGGATCACCTAAGTAAATAAGTAATAGAATTATCTGCAGTTACAAAGTTTAATTAGGCGTTAATAAAATTTGCTCGTAGTTTAACCCATATTTGTTATGAAGCCTCTTTATTTTGAGGGTTGGGTGGCAAATTACATGATATGTAAAGTATAATATGCTTGTAGCCCATACTTTAGCATATATATGTATATCACTGTTTTGTGTAGTGTTTTCTGATTCCACAAAAGTTATATTTTGTAGGACACAAATAATAATAAAATAATGGGTATTTGTGTTTCTGGAACATTTTTCACAATAACCATATTTTCAGAGTCATACCCAGAGTGACTGAACACATATACGAGGAAGCTTACTGATTCAGCTGGATCTGGATGATATATGGGTAGCTCTTGGGGAATTTTCCTGTCAGCTCAACAGACAATTCTATCAAAGCTCAGGTTGATCTCTGGAATGGAGGAATGATTACAGCAATGGACACAATCACTCCTAAACATACAATTTCATAGCATGTCAGCCCACAAGTCTTTAAAGCATCCGATAGCAATGCAATAAGTTAGACAGCAACCAGAGCTATATTGAAAGGAAATTAAAAGCATATTTGATCAAACAAAGGCTAAGGGCTATGTTAAGAACTATGTTAAGGGAGTGTGGTTAGAAGAAACCTTTGTTCTCTATTGCTCTTGTATCTGCAAAGAGACATCCAGCAGAGTGGTCAAGCGTCTCTTGCAACCTGGCCTATGGGTGGATATAAACCACTCAACATCCTGCTGTGAAGAATTTTCTCAGCATTTTGCAAATAAAAGTACTCAACCTTGTTCTAACTTGGATACTATGGTTGATTTAGATCTGGTAGATGTAACTCCAGCTCATGCTTGTCCAGTGATAATCTGCAGCTGAAATATTTGACCAAGAGAGGTAGACATAGACAGTTACCACAATGCAGAGGTAAGGGCTACCAAGATTTACCCAACACTCAGTTCTCCTTGTATGTATTGATTTGTAGGGGAAAGTTTAACCTGGGTTGGTATTGTGTTTATATTTGTGTTCTGGTTTACTTTTTTCCTTAAAAATAAAATAAATGATAGGTCAAAATGATAAACCGGTCCACATTCTATTGGTAAATTCAAAACAGAGTAATCATAGAATCATAGAATAGTAGAGTTGGAAGAGACCTCATGGGCCATCCAGTCCAACCCCCTGCCAAGAAGCAGGAAATCGCATTCAAAGCACTCCTGACAGATGGCCATCTAGCCTCTGTTTAAAAGCCTCCAAAGAAGGAGCCTCCACCACAGTCCGGGAGAGAGAGTTCCACTGCCGAACAGCTCTCACAGTGAGGAAGTTTTTCCTGATGTTCAGGTGGAATCTCCTTTCCTGTAGTTTGAAGCCATTGGAAAGGAGACAACTGACAAATGATGAATTAACTCTTGTGCAAATATCATTGATTGAATGAGTCTACTATAGCTGGGGAGGCTAATACAATTCAGGAAGATGTTTAATATTTTTGCATGTGGCAATATCCTGGAGGAGGTTAATGGAAAACACTGCCTATGGTTTACATGCAAATATGTTTGTGTGTCCCCAAGACTTAAAGTCCCCACAATGAAAAAAAATCCCAGTGTTCCAAAACAATACAAATTAAAATGATTTTCTTCAGTCTTACGAGATGACTCTTCATCCCCTTCCTTCAGCAAAAAAATTTAAAAAAAATGGGGAAGAAAGAAGAAACTGGATGCAATTGTCCAGCCCTATTCAAAAAAGACTGTATTGTAGGTCTACTTTTTTGAGAACATTTTTTTTCATCAGTAACAATAATTGAATATAGGTAAGTGAAATTACCTTTTGAACAAGCAGTGACTGGCATGTAGACAACCACGTTATGGGAAAGTATGAGCCTTAAGAGTAAAGTTGCTTTGTTTGTTTTAAAAATCAAATTGGTTGGATTTCTTGTACCCAATTATGTGAGCACACAATTCAGGAGTCATCATACCATATAATGTAAGTGCAAAGATATCTCCCTTGGATGTGTCCGTGATGTATCTGACTTTATGGGTAGGGGTGTATAACATAAATTTCCTTCTCTAACTACGCATTTATGCAACTTGATACACAAAAATCCAAAATATGCCTGTTCTCTGCTATGTGAGTGAATATTATGGTCTTCCTTTAAGATGATTCTTTCACTTCTGTCTACAGGATTCATGCCCAATTTTGAAAAGTTGTACAACTGCAAAACCTCTAAATTTCAATATTGTGCAGTAGTTTCAATCTGCTCTGGATCTCAAGCTGTCCCAGAAGAATTTAGTGAGTCCCAAAACTCTACAGTGTGGGTAAACAAGTGGAGGAAAAGAGGGAGAGTGATGGTGTTTTTAAGAGGAGAAAAAAAATGTCAACAAGACAGGAAAAATGCTGTTGTGATTATTGGAACTATAGGGCAATTTAAAAACCCTGAACACACACCAAAACAATGTTCATAACAAACCAGCTATCTCAATATAGTTGTGCTGCAGTGATTAAATAATCAGTTATATTCTTCTCATAATACTCTCTACATTTCCTCAGCCATTATAATATTTTCCAGATGTCCTCAGCCATTAGGAATAAGGGAACAACTATTTCCATTAAGTCAAATAAAAATGATGATGTAGTAAACATTTCTATATGTTTTGCTTTCAGTCATTTGAACAATGGGGTTTTGCCACAAGGCTTATAAGACAGTGTTACCCAGTTTGCTTGTTACCAAGAAACCATCTTAGTTACATGAATATGAGAATAGGTTTCATTGCTTCAGGCATAAATGTAGGCATTTAGTGTGCTGACTGTTAATATCTTGACATGTTTTCTCTTGTCTCCATTCAAGTCAAGTCAACTTAAAGCTGAAGATGTGCACAAGAGAAGTTTTCTGGAAAGTTAAACAAAACTGGGATTGATAGTACAGTATGTCATTTCAACTACTATAGCTAGTGCACTGTTATTTTCTTCCAATTCAACAACTAGTTTCCCTATTATGAAGGTGTCAGGGCTTGTAAGAGGGAAAAAATCAAGGAAGTATATGTGTGATAGGAAAAAAAAATCATACTGAGTATAGTTTGCTACCTGTGTTTGCACTAAGATGCTAAGTAAGTTTGTAAATAAAGTTCATTGACCTCATTGGGACATGTTCCTTGTCTAGGCAAATATTACTATTTACAGTGCAGACATAAAAACAAAATAAGTCCTGGTTAAATGATACCTGATGTCCCCACCCCTTGTTGTTGCATATAAATATACTTTTGCAGCTGTAATGAAAAATGGCTACAAACACAAAGGCTGGAAAATCTATTTTGTCCAAAACTTATAAGCCACAATAAAATCTTCTTTTTTGTCCCTCTGTTGGCAGATATATATTCAGACTGATTTTTAAGATATTTTTTCTTGCTGAAGTGGGTTTTGACTTTTGGATGTTATTAGCTACATTTCATTGAAGTGGTTTTACATTTACTTGTATTTGATCTTTATTGTGCTGGGTTTTATATGCATGAATTAAATTAATGAATGGGTACATACAATTACAAATAAATAAACTTCCTTGGGTGTTGCAGAAATAATATAGTTCTGGATTTCTTACACGTTACACAATGATAACATTTTTATACCATTCCAACCATCATTGAATAAAAAAACCAAGATGATGGCAAACAGACTGACTGATAACTGGCAAACAGAGGAAGAAATCATGGAGGCAGTGACAGACTTTGTATTCCTAGGAGCTAAGATTACTGCAGACGCAGACTGCAGCCAGGAAATCAAAGAGCTTTATTTCTTGGGAGGAGGGGAATGAACAATCTCTATAAAATAGTTAAGGGTAGAGACATCACACTGGCAATGAAAATCCACATAGTTAAAGCAGTGGTATTCCCCATAGTAATCTATGGATGTGAGAGCTGGACCATATGGAAGGCTGAGCAAAGGAAGATAGACGCTTTTGAACTGTGGTGTTGGAGGAAAATTCTGTGAATGCCTTGGACCAGGAAATAACGCCCGATTGCTCACTGGAGGGAAGGTTATTAAAGGCAAAGATGAAATACTTTTGCCACATAATGGGAAGACAGGAAAGCTTGGAGAAGAGAGTGATACTTGGGAAAATGGAAGGAAAAAGGAAGAGGGGCCAACCAAGGGCAAGATGGATGGGTGTTTTCCTTGAAGTGACTGGTTTGACCTTGAAAAAGCTGGGAGTGGCGACGGCCGACAGGGAGCTCTGGCGTGGGCTGGTCTATGAGGTCATGAAAAGTTGGAAACGACAGAACAAATAACAACAATGGAGTAATGGGATTTGTATTGCTTCCCCCTCCATTTCCCAAACATTGTGGAGGAAGTTTAACTGGTCCCAGTAGCAGATATCACAGCAGGGAAGGTAAACAACCTTGGAAAACTGCAACTCCTGTGATTCCATTTCATTTAATCATGGCAGTTAAAGTGGTTTCTATATTGTAGGTGTACCCTAAACCCTGGTTTTCTCACACATCCCTTCCTAGTGATTTTGGGTCAGTCTCTCGGCTAACAAAGCTGATAGGAGTGAAAACAGAAAATTGAGGCAACCACATATAGTACCTTTCATTTCTTGGCAGAAAGATGGCACACAAATGGAATAATACGTTTTCAATAGAAGCTGGGTTTTTGGAACAGAGACCCTTAGCACATATCTCACATGGTGTTGTAACTGTGGCGGCTCAGCAGAAAGAGAAAATCACTGGTTCTCTTCCGAAACACACACTGTCATTTATTGCTAAGCTTCCCATACCCCCTGCATCTTCTTTCCAAAACGAAGCTATAATAGCTATGGAGGTATTCAAGTCCATTTTTGAAGTATGTATTTGTGACACTTTGAAATTTAAAATTCACCCACATTTAGAGTACTTAATCTGTCGGTGTCTTTTTTAAAAGGAAGCAGGAAGCCAAAAATGCATTAGATAATAATGTTTCCATGCCATTGTGCTTATGATGAGAGATCTCTCCTCCTTCCCCCCCCCCTCCCCCGAGTTCATTCTATTACATTTGTCTCTTTGCATTTATGGTGGTTTTAAAAGTATGGATTTTGATGACCAAACTGAGCATTAGAACACAACCAGTCTGTGCACACAAAGGCAGAATTAACAATGTGGCAAAAGATTGACTGGGTTTAAATATACACCTCGCCCCATACTCCAGTTAATAGCATTGTGAAGAAACACATTAAGGGATATATCCATGCTGATATACTGATATGCCCTCCCTCCTGCACTCCCCCCTCCCCCAAATACCCATTCATGCATTGTATGTGTGAAATGGATCCTCTGCACCTGGTGACATTGCAGAAAAAAAGCTTCTATTCGTTGTCGAAGGCTTTCATGGCTGGGATCACAGGGTTGTTGTATGTTTTCCGGGCTGTATGGCCATGTTCCAGAAGTATTCTCTCCTGATGCTTCGCCCACATCTATCGCAGGCATCCTCAGAGGTTGTGAGGTATGGAGAAATTAAACCTTCCTTGCTTAGTTTCTCCATACCTCGCAACTTCTGAGGATGCCTACCATAGATGTGTGTGAAACATCAGGAGAGAAAACTTCTAGAACATGGCCATACAGCCCGGAAAACATACAACAACCAAAAAGGTTTCTGTTTGCTAGCATCCTATGGGGTGTTCAGTGCACATTAAGGGACCAAGAAGATATCATAAATAGCTAGGAGACAGACCGCAGGTTTACCAGGCACCATTCAGAGCCCTTCTATAATGCCCAATATCCCACGACCCATCACGGGCTAACTTGAGGCATCCAAATGACACCTCATATTAACCCAGATTAATGCGGAGTAAACTGGGATTTCCCGAGTCAACCTTTGGTACTTCCAAGTTTTTTGGCAGTATAGAATGCCCCACAGTTATCGGGGAACACACATCTCTCATACAATGAATCATATTGTATTTCTTTAATGACATTGTTGCGTGAGGCTCTAAGAATGGCTTTTGCTATTGCAAATCCATCTTGCTTCAGATAAGAACATGCCAGGGTATTCATCTTGCTTGTGACTAGAGCATGCTTAGATAGCCACTGGTCTTATCACATCAATCAATTCCACAAGCACTTATAAAAAAACTAGCTGTGCCTGGCCACGCGTTGCTGTGGCAAAGTATGGTGGTATATATTACAGTAGAATCTCACTTATCCAACATTCGCTTATTCAATATTCTGGATTATCCAATGCAGTCTGCATTTTAGTAGTAAATGTTTTTGTAGTCAGTGTTTTAAATTCATTGCGATATTTTGGTGGTAAATTTGTAATACAGTAATTACTACATAGCATTACTGCACATGGAACTACTTTGTCTGTCAAATTTGTTGTATAACATGATGTTTTGGTGCTTAATTTGTATAATGATTACCTAATTTGATGTTTAATCGGCTTTTCCTGAATCCCTTCTTATTATCCAACATATTCACTTATCCAACGTTCTGCCGACTTGTTTATGTTGGAGAAGTGAGACTCTACTGTATATTTATAATCTTATATTATCTGCTTAGAACTGGATTATATGAGGCCCCTTCTACACAGTTGTATAAAATGCACACTGAAGTGGATTATATGGCAGCGTGGAGTCAAAATAATTCAGTTCAAAGCAGATAATACAAGATTATAAATGGGTTATATAGCTGTGTGGAAGAGCCTTGAGTCTACACTGCCATATAATCCAGTTAAAATCTGATAATCTGTATTTTATAGGCAGTGTGGAAGAGGCCTAAGTGAGGCCTAACTCTGCTTGTCCCTTGGGCTGAGTGGGTTGCTAGAAGACCAAGTGGACGGAGCTTAGCCTTCTAACTGGCAGCAATTGGATAAAAACAATTATTCCTCTTCCTCTAATTAGGACTTTATTTTTCTTTTCTTTTTGTTGTATGAACGTAGAGGCATGGATGAGGGGTTGTGCTGCCAAGTTTAGTGTTTCTGGGATGTGTAGTTTTGTTGTTTTGTCCTAGGCCGAAATTTCATTACCCTTTTATATATGTAGACTGAAAACATTTTTAGTTCATTGCATCTGCTGGGATGTGACTCCTCCCAATCCGTGCATTTACCTTTTTCATTCATGCTTACACCTTTTATTGCCTCCCAGAGAAATTGCACAATTGAGTGTGTTCAAAATCGCATGAGACTGCTTCTGCATTTTCCAAGTTCACAAAATACTGTTCCTACAAACACTTAATGTATTATTAAAAATAAAGACACATTTTGCAATTGCAATCCTTTTCCTACTTTGTGAATTCTGCAAGGAAAGTGTATTTTTGACTGACAAACTGTGCATAGTGATGCACAAGCATGCACAAGCCTGATGTTTTGCAACACTGACTTCCAGAGAGAAAAGAAATGTTTTATTAAGAAGCAGAATCTTTATCAATTCCTGTAATTGCCTGCAAAGCTGTTTGGTTATTTGAGTTATTTTTTCATTTATGAATTTTGAAAAGGAAATGAAAGAGGTGAAGGAGAAAAGCTATGGCTTTACAGCCAGGGATCATTTCAAGCTGCTCACCAGAAGTGGAATAGCAAGTGGTTTGGAGATATGCAAGAGATGGGGATAAAACAATCTATCAATATCAATTTTGTTGCATTTCTTCAGATATGTCATGTGTAGTCTATGTAATTCTTACATAATCAGTTGCAACAATTTGCTTTTTTTCTTTTGGCATAGAAAAACACATTGGTACGCATATACAGTAGAGTCTCACTTATCCAAGCCTTGCTTATCCAAGATTCTGGATTATCCAAGCCATTTTTGTAGTCAATATTTTCAATATATCATGATATTTTGGTGCTAAATTCGTAAATACAGTAATTACAACATAACATTACTGTGTATTGAACTACTTTTTCTGTCAAATTTGTTGTATAACATGATGTTTGGTGCTTAATTTGTAAAATCATAACCCAATGTGATGTTTAATAGGCTTTTCCTTAATCCCTCCTTATTATCCAAGATATTCGCTTATCCAAGCTTCTGTCGGCCCGTTTAGCTTGGATAAGCGAGACTCTACTGTACCTCAAAAAAGTATATTCTTGCACATCTTTTGTGTCCATCTTTTGTTAATGTTTTTGAAATTTCTTCAAGAGAGCCATTACGAATTTTGCTTTTTCTCTGTCTAGTTTAAAAATGGGGAAGGAGAAAAGAATCATAGTTCAATCCTACTGAATAAGAGACTATTAATATTGGACAGAATGAATTGCATGAATTTGTTTTTGTATAAAAATGGTTTACAGATTTCTTTTCCATCACCAGTCAGAGAAATAATCTATTGCCAGCCAGTGCTTCCATTATTCCCAAGGAGAGATAGGAGGAAATTTAGTATCAATGCCACTGTGTCTGGAAATTTTATTGCAACCCCTGATCTTTGGAAGCAAGTAGAGAAGCAGACTCTTAACTCTTGGTGAGCTTTCTTCTCTGAATCTCATCGTCCATCTTCACAGCCTGGCAATACCCTCCTTTGCAGCTAAAGCATAGCAGTAATCCAACCTTCACACTGAACATTGGATATTTCAGTCAAAATGTGGGACATATTTACCTCATATAGGTACAGGGTGACAAAGACGAGGACAAATAGACTGAGAGATAACTTTTATCCTAGAGCTGTGGCTATGTTGAACTCCATGGTTTCACATTGATAGGGCATTGGGGACTATGTGGTGGAGGGAGGGATGTATTGTTTTGTGGTGTGTGCTGAGGAAGGCATTTAATTTCATTGTGCAATAGCACAATGACAATAAAGCTATTCTATTCTATTTAATTCTATTCATAACAGAAACAAAATAGCTAGCTATCGTGTATGTGTAATGCAGTATCAGGAGAGAGAATGGTTTCTACAGGTTAGGATCTTGAGGGAACAGCTCATGTCAATGTAATGTGTGCTTTCAGAGGACAAAGTTCAGTATATGTGTGTTTCCTCTGTATGTACCATATGTGCACATTAGCCTCACTAACTGCATTGACTTTGAAAACTTGGTGAGAATGAGAAAATGTGTACATCTTCAACTCAATGCCTATCTTTTTTTTCTGGTATCAGATTGCAAGGACATTCTCTCTTCTTCTGTATGGAAATCCATTGATGTTTGTGCACATTTCCCGTTAAAATGTATGGACTTTTTAAAACACACATATTCTTGAGAACAGCTTTTTTCATGGCTTACATTACAACCTTATACTTGTGTGCATTTCCAGGAGCAATTAGGTTCAGAAGTATTGGTTATAAACTGGATAAACTCACCTAAATTTGAAAGCTTAATGAATTACTTATCTATTCATACTGATGGATAGGAGCCCCCAGTGGCGTAGTGGATTAAAGCCTCGTGACTTGAAGATTGGATTGCTGATCTGAAAGCTGCCAGGTTCGAATCCCACCCAGGGAGAGTGTGGATGAGCTCCCTCTATCAGCTCCAGCTCCATGCGGGGACATGAGAGAAGCCTCCCACAAGGATGGTAAAAACATCAAAACATCAAAACATCCGGGCATCCTTTGGACAAAGTCCTTGCAGACGGCCAATTCTCTCACACCAGAAGCGACTTGCAGTTTCTCAAGTCGCTCCTGACACGAAAAAAATACTGATGAAATGATGGACTTGAGTGAATTTTATGACCCAAATTTGATTTATTTGTACAAAAATATTTTAATTATGAAGTTTCATAGCAACATTTATATAAGAATATTTATGTATCAATAAACTGTTTCTATACTGCCATATAATCCAGTTTCGGAATACAGAGTAACTCAGAGTAAGCTCTTCTGCAAGCTAAACATACCCAGGTCTTAAAGCTGCTCCTCATAGGGTTTGTTTTCCAGGCCCTTGATCATTTTAGTCACCCTCTTCTGGACGCTTTCCAGCTTGTCAACATCTCCCTTCAACTGTGGTGCCCAGCATTGGACACAGTATTCCAGGTGTGGTCTGACCAAGGCAGAATAGAGGGGGAGCATGACTTCCCTGGATCTAGATGATATACCCCAATTTGTGCAGGCCAGAATCCCATTGGCTTTTTTCGCTGCCACATCACATTGTAGGCTCATCTTTAACTTGTTGTCCACAAGGACTCCAAGATCTTTTTCACATGTACTGCTGTTGGGCCAGCCATCGTCCCCCATTCTGTATCTTTGCATTTCATTTTTTTCTGCCAAAGTGGAGTGTCTTGCATTTGTCCCTGTTGAACTTCATTTTGTTAGTTTTGGCCCATCTCTCTAGTCTGTTAAGATCATTTTGAATTCTGCTCCTGTCTTCTGGAGTGTTAGCTATCCCTCCGAGTTTGGTGTCATCTGCAAACTTGATGATCGTGCCTTCTAATCCTTTGTCTAAATCATTAATAAAGATTTTGAACATAACCGGGCCCAGGATGGAACCCTGCGTCACTCCACTCGTGACTTCTTTCCAAGATGAAGAAGATGCATTGGTGAGCACCCTTTGGGTTCATTCGCTTAACCAATTACAGATCCACCTAACCGTAATTTTACCTAGCCCACATTTGACTGACTTGTTTGCCAGAAGGTCATGGGGGACCTTGTCGAAGGCCTTACTGAAATCCAGATATGCTACTTTAACGGTGTTCCCCGCATCCCCAGCTTGTAACTTTATCAAAAAAGAGAGATCAGATTAGTCTGGCATGATTTGTTTTTGGTAAATCCATGTTGACTATTAGCTATGACCACATTTGTTTCTAAATGTTTGCAGACCACTTCCTTAATTATCTTTTCCAGAATTTTGCCTGGTATCGACGTGAGGCTAACTGGATGGTAATTGTTTGGGTCATCCTTTTTCCCCTTCTTGAAGATAGGGATCACGTTTCCCCTCCTCAAATCTGCTGGAACTTCTCCCATTTTCCAAGAACTCTCAAAAATGTTTTCTAGTGGTTCCGAAATAACTTCCACTAGTTCCTTCAATACTCTTGGGTGTAGTTGATCCGGCCCTGGAGACTTGAATTCATTTAGAGCAGCCAGGTATTCCTGGATGATTTCTTTCCCTATTTGGGGTTGGATTTCCCCCAGTTCTTCATCCACTCCATGTTGCTGAGGTTGAGGCTAGCTTTCTTTTTGTGAGAAGACTGAATCCTCTGTCCTCACCACCTTTACATGCTTTGGGAATGGGATAAGATTTATTTCAATAAGGAATAGATTATCCACTGATAGTGAGCTGGGTATGCTCTTAACTTCCAGAGCAGTTGATAATAGTTCACATTTTTCCAGTATAACCCATTTTAATAGAAGAATGTAAAAGGATTTGCTCAGAAGTATTTGTCAAGCACTGGTGGATCTAACTGCAAAATCGCTGGTCTCAGTGCTCGAGCTCAGTGCTCAGTGTCTGAGCTTTCTAGCTACCTCAGTGAACCCAAATATGAAGAATAAATCCTGCTTCTATTTGCTTACTCTTATCTTGAATCATATTGATCACACAACATTGTGACAGAATGTTGAGAACTCTCTTCATGACTATTAGTTGTAGTCTGATCTGCAAGCAAAATAGAATGTTTTAAGGTATAGAACCCAACATTTTGGAAGAAAACAAAATAAAATTAAACAAAGTTCTGTGTGTTGTCGAAGGCTTTCATGGCCGGGATCACAGGGTTGTTGTATGTCTTTCGGGTTGTGTGGCCATGTTCCAGAAGCATTCTCTCCTGACGTTTTGCCCACATCTATGGCAGGCATCCTCAGAGGTTGTGAGGATGCCTGCCATAGATGTGGGCGAAACGTCAGGAGAGAATGCTTCTGGAACATGGCCACACAACCCGAAAGACATACAACAACCCCAAAGTTCTGTGTCTTGAACAGTTTTGGCTCAGAGTGCTGACCTTGTTAACCCAGTTTGGTTACTGGGTTCAAAAATATCCCATCTATAGAATTATCTAGTAGAAGATTTATACTAAATCTATATGCTGCAGCTCTAAAGATGCTTTTTCCAGGACTTGCAATTTGATCTCCCATTCATATTTATTTACAATTGGAGCTTCATGCAGGAGTATACTATTCATTATTATACTTTCTCTCACAAAGCAGGTTCTATCATTCAAAAGAAGCTTCAAGAGATGAAACCCTGTATTCCGGTGAAAGGGATAACATTTTTCACAATTCAGTAAAAAAATGAATTTTTAACTCTTTCCTTTAAAAATTGACTTCTCTTAAATAATAATAATAATAATAATAATAATAATAATAATAATAATAATAATAATAATAATTCTACTTCATTCCTGACAAATCAGATGGCAGTTTTCAAAGAATATCTGTTGGTGTGTCCAAGGACATCACAGCATGGTATATAATACATTGTTTAGCTTTCAGGTGGACTATTTGTCAAAAATGACAAATTTGTATGAAAGAAATGAAATGAACCAGTAGGCATTCTGCAACTACAGCTACAACAAGCAGAGTAAAAACAGAAGGGAGTATGTGAGTCAGTTGGGGGAGACTCTTTCATGGAGGTCAAAGAAAGTAGGTCAGAAGTACTGGGAAACTTTCCATCCATTCATAAAACAATTAAAATTCCAGGACTGATAATGAGATTTTGAAGAGGAGAAAGGAACTGAACAAAGGATTAACAGATTTTATTTTTGTTCTCTCTCCCCTCCCCCCCCCCCTCTCTCTCTCTCTCTTTCTATAGACATTCACTGGAAGGGATAATTTGCATATATTTCACTAATGAAAGCCTGTCTGCCTTATTGAGTTTAACAATTACAATTGACACACCACAAACATAAACCTTTTCCTGGAAGTTTCAAGAATATAGATGACATTTGCTTGTTCGTTGTCATTTCAGTGTCCTAATTGAAACTGTGTATTTGTATGAGGTCCAGCATGGCATAGTGGTATAGTGTTGGACTCATGATGACCTTGGGCAAGTCAAACTCACTCAAACTTACAGAATAATGACAAAATTGTTATGAACAACTTCTGCCAAAAAAACTTTTGATAGGTTTGCCTTGTGTGTATACCATCAAGTGGCCTTCAGGTTACCATGGGTCAGAAATGACCCGAAAACAAGCAGCAAGAGCCAAAATAATGGACTTTGTTCTCATTTTGATAAATATTTGGGGGAAATTTGGAGATGATAGATGATAGATAGATAGATAGATAGATAGATAGATAGATAGATAGATAGATGATAGATGGATGGATGGATGGATGGACGGACGGACGGACGGACAGAGATAGATAGATAGATAGATAGATAGATAGATAGATAGATAGATAGATGATAAAGATATATCCAAGGTGTTCAGATGCTCTCCCACACCATAACATAGACATACATTCTTAAAGTCTAATCTGAGGCAGTTTGTGGAGTTAGAAATCTGAGACAGGAATGTGAAGGTTTTCCAAAGGAGTTAGAAGGGTTTGGTGAAAATGCTTTTTCATACAATGACACAGACATTCTGTATACACTAGCACAGACTAACCTCACTGTAATGTATCTTTTGAAAGAGTGTGAAAACATTTTTTCACAATCTCTTGACAACTCACTATATAGGATATTGCTCCTTAAGTTAGCTGTTTTATCACTAACACCTTTGGAGGAATGAAGACTAGAAAGGGTTGTATCACAAATCAGTAAGTCTCAGAAGCATTGAACCTGTGTTCATTAGGATCATTCCTTTCTGGGTCTCATATTATATAGTAAAGAGTGAGTGAGCACACAGAATGAGTGAATACTATGGACTCACCAAACGCAGCACCCAAACACGAGTCAAAGAACATGAAAGCCACTGCAGACTAACTCAACCTGAGAAATCAGCCATAGCAGAGCACCTGATGAACCAATCTGGACACAGTATATTATTTGAAAACACAGAAATGCGTGACCACTCCAACAACTATCATTTCAGACTACACAGAGAAGCCATTGAAATTCACAAACATGTGGACAACATCAGAAAGGAGGAAATGAATATGAACAAAATCTGGCTACCAGTATTAAAAACTCAAAAATCAGAACAGTAAATAACAAGCAACACTCTGAGACATGGGAACCAGGGGCAGTTAACAAAGGATGCCCCCAGGCAGAAAGTAGCTAGTAGATGTAGCCATTCAGTGCAAATTAGGGTTATTACTGCAACATTTACATTGGCCTCCAACTGACAAAAGTTCTTCCCTCACCCTGGACTTCCCACAGATATATAGAAACATTCCTTGCTTAGTTTCTCCATACCTCACAGCCTCTGAGGATGCCTGCCATGTGGGTGAAATGTCAGGAGAGAATACTTCTAGAGCATGGCCATACAGCCCGGAAAACATACAACAACCCTCTGACTTACCAATTCTTTCCTAAATAATTCAGGCTGGCACCCATTGTGATTTAATAGATGGGCCTTGGGGTTCTATAACTTCACCTGGAGAATGAAGGGATTTGTATTTATTTGGCTTGACTGACTTTTATTTCCCTTGTTGCCACATCTAGTAGGGAGTGTTAAATGAATAGAATGACTTAGGTGTCTGCTGAAACATCTTTTTGTGGGGGGAAAGGTTACGTCTTCCACTTTCTTAGAGGCCACAATCATGGATAGATGGATGGAATTCAGAGCTATTGCTTGGAAACAAAGTGGTGATACCATTTTGTTTTGGAAATAATCCCTACTTTCCAATTTTCCAATGCTTGTCATAGCTTTAGTTATTTAAGTAAAGATGTGGTAAATCTTAATTTCCCATTGTGATCCTTAGTCATCATTCCAGAGTGTGAAGGCAAATTCTTTTTCACTTACATCTGCTAGAAAGTGTGAATCTGGCAGGATCACATGCTCCCAAATTTAGTGGACATTCAGAAGTTGGTTTGGACTACAAATATTTCCCCTTTTTCATGGGAAAAATGAGACCTTACTCAGGTCTTATTAATTGAATATAATTATCAATAATTTATTTTGGACAATTTTAATAGTTTCAGTTATTGCCAACTTGGAAATTCTTCTTTGTCTGTCATGTTGCTGCTGAGAATTAGAAATCCATACAAAAAGTGTCAGAGTTTCAAGCATATTTGAACACACAATGATTCAAATTCAGACTTTTAAGGGCTATGCACATACAAAACCTTTATTCCTGAATGAAAAGGGTTTTTTTTTTCATTTTCCCACTCTTAAAAAGGTTAGTTATTTTCCACCATTTTTACAGAGATGTTTGGAATTTCTTTTGAAAGTTTTACCAGATGAGCCACAATTGTAAATGTTGGACTAGGACTCTGGAATAACAGTTCAGATCCCATTTTATGCATGGACCCTCTTTGAGTGGCATTTCTCAGCTTAAGTGAAAAGCAATGATAAACCTTCTCTAAATAAACTTGCCCCAAAACTCTTTAAATTGGAGTCAACTTGAAGGAATATGAAATCATAATTCAATTTAAGGAATGGAAAAGAATTGGGCTGGATTTGACAGTCTTAGAGAAACAAAGTTTCCCCTTTTATTTTGAAGAAATAAACATCATCTGGAGATTCTTTAAAGAATGTAGGGTTTTAAAAAGATGCATGGATGACTTTCCTCAAGGCCTTTTGAATGAAACATGTCTTTAAATGCTGAAACCACAAATGCTGGACCAACTGCATGTTTTTGATATCTGATTGTGTAACTATTTGTGTTTAGATGACCCTATTAACCATGTCACCAAAGGAAGTAATTCCAATGTCACTGCTAGTATGTGTGAAACATGCTAAGGGAGTGATTAATACATGCTTAAGGGTCAGCTGGTCTTTGGCAGTCAACTGCAATACATCCTCATAGTCACAGTGTTTAAACCAAAGGTGAAAAGCACCAAGACTCAAATGACCTCCTAGAGTCTTATAAATGAAACTGAAAATGACTAGAAGATCAGTTCCACATTTTTAAAAATTAAAAAATAGACATCCTGTTAAAACAAAATGTGGGGAAGGGGCACCTTGCTTTCAATGAGACTCTTACCCTCTTAAAGTTCTGTTCTCCTCCTCCTCCTCCTCTCTCTTTTGAAATAAATGATAAGTCTTTTGCTCTGGGAGACTTCTGAGACTAGAAAAAGCTCTTGGAGGTTTCAGGCTTCCCATCTTCCACTCAGAAAGAGAACAAGTAAAAAGAACAGTAATCACATAATGTATGTTGATGAATTGTGTGAGATGGTTTTACTGCTGAAACTTAACCTTGAGTTTGTGCTTGATTATGGAAAGGACACAACTGACTTCCTTTATATACTCCTCTAACTGGCAGCAATTAGAAAAGATGCTTTGTTGTAACTTTCAATGAATACATTTCATCAAAGAATGACACATGTGAGACCCTCTCTGCTAGGTAATGTTCAACACCTATTTTGGAGGCACTTTAATCGCTTTCTAAAATGGGTCTTAAAATGGGGCATAAAATCTCATTTTTCTCTTAACAAGGAAAGTCAGCTGCTGTGATGTTAAATATGACCTTAAGGGACTTGGAACTATGTTCTGTGGATTTCTGCTCTTACTCGTTTCATGGCAGTTAAATACATATTTATATGAAGGCTTCAACATTTACTTTAAAATTGAGCACATTCTCCACTTTCTTTTATGTACTTGCTTTGTCTGGAATTTCTCTTTGAACAAAATGCCTGTGTGGCCTTCTTCAGATGCTTTTCGCAGTGGCCTAGTTCCTGTGCTAGAAAAGCAGTAAAGTAGCCGCCACCACCCCTCCTCCCCACACTTATTCAATACATTTTAGGTGCATTTATGAAATTATGAATCACCATTTGGAATATGTATATTGTGATTTAGATTAAAAGTTGGGGGTAGGTGAGGATTATATAGGAAATTGACTTATATCAGGTCACCTATTTGTCCACCTAGACTAGGGCTTCTTAAACATTCACTGCCCAGAAATGTGTATGTGGCCCCAGGTATATCAATACATCAAATTGGTATAAAATGATACATTTATTGATAACTAATCAGCATTTGCAAAGTTTGCTAAATAGGCTCATTTTGCTGAAGCATTTTCCACAGAGTCCATTGTAAACATTACAGATTATTGCTAACAGATTTGTGTAAATCTTTTACTGTTGTCAATTTTTTTACATGAAACCAACATTTAGCTAAAGCGATGCCATTTGGGGTCAAGACCAAGAGTTTTAAAAATAGTGATTTAGACTTAGAGCCCTTCCAGACAAGCGTATATCACAGGATCTGATCCCAGTTTGTTTGTTTTTTTTTGGGGGGGGGGGGGTTGCATTAAACTGGATCATATGAGTCCCTACTGCCAGATAATCTGGGATAAACAGAAAACCTGGCATCGATCCTAGGATAGATTGTCTGTCTGGAAGGGCCCTAACACTTTATAGCTTGATTGGCAGCAGCTCTCTAATGTCAAAGGCAGAGGAATTTCACAAGACTTGTTAGACGGTCTTTCGAAATTGATTGAAATAGGTAAAGAGCCATGATTTTCTGCATACTAGAGAATTAGAAACAAAATTTTACAGTAAAAAAGGATGGACTAACATATTAATATTGAGAATAATGTGGGCACACAGATGTCATGTTATAGTTACAAAGACCTATATCAAAGGTACTTTCGGGGTTTGTAAAACAATATTTTACTTATTAATTCCACATTGCTAGATTTGAAGCACCACTGGGGGAAAAAAGTGGTCATTTTTTCCAGTTTCCTGTTTTCAAAGTGTTACTGTTTTCAAAGTGTTGCAGATGGAGGAGAAAGCATCACAGAAATAGTGGTGTCTTAAGTAATTTTGCTTTTAATCCAGGTTGTAATGAAGGATATGAAGACAAACAATGCCACTGCTAAAAATAATGGGAATGGGAGGGGAATTTTCCCCATTACCTCCAGTTAAAGAAGAAATGAAATAGTGGGGTTGGGCACTGGGCGGTGTGTGTGGTGTGTGGAACATCTTTGACATTTGGCAGGAAGGAATGGTGTCCTGCCCTGCCTCCCTCCTGCTGCTGCACTTGGAGAGGTGGGGGGCGGGGAGGGAATGTTTTTAAGGATTTTTTATTTATAGATATTTTTTCTAGAAATGGAGGATGATTCAAATGTTATAAAAAGTGGGCTAAGAGTAGTAGGTGTGCCCTTCATGTGTGGTGATTTTCACCCCTCTAGCCCTAAATCTGAGGGGAAGGGGAGCCTGAGGAAGCCTGCCCATTGTCGCCAATGGACCAAAAAAAATTTGAACAAAAATACCCATTCGGAAAAGCATCCGTTTTTGGAATGCACTCAAAAATGAAAACAGGGGCCGCATGAATGAAACAAACAGAAACAGATAGCAATTCTATACAAATGCACATGTTTAACAGCAATGTTAAAGTCTGAACCCAAATCTGGAGGCAACTCACTATCATTCCGACATGAGACCCACCAAGTGCCACTAAATCAACTACAGATTTGGGCTCTCCACCCATAGCAACTGTCACAATGAGGGCTTGCACTTCAAAACAGCATTGTGTGTATCTGTATCAAACTGCATAATGTAAATTGTTTTTTTTTCCTTTCAAGGAAAAGTGAGCAGCTAGATCTGAACTTCCTTTTCCTCCCTTTACTTTTTGGTGAGAAAATGCTACCCAGAGTCATCAATATTCTCCTGTCTGTGTAGCCTTCTATGTCTCTGCCATTCTTTCAGATCTTTATTGTGTACTGATAACTGGTGACAGATCAAATGCGCAACACAGATTGCTCTTTTGCAGCCAGGGGGCTTTGATGAGTGCCATCATCTCTGATAGAAGAGGCTTTTGCCTTCTTTTACCATTGCAACACTGGACACTAAAAGAACCCTCTCTCCTGATTCTGTCACAACAATGCAAGAAATCCCATTTATTTGAAGCCTCCAAATAGAAATCCATGTTATTAAACCTGATGATTTACAGCCAGTAGGGAAGTTAATCCTGCCTCCAAACTTGCTTCCTAAAAAGACTTCACACACATGTTGCACAAATAATATAAGGATCAGATTAATATATTTTTATACAACTTGATTGATACAATGTTAGACTTAAAATATAGATCCTGAGGTAAGGATACCATCAATAAATATCATAGCAAGTACTTTTTATTGAAATATTGCATAGAATCAATAGCAATTCATGTTCATGATAGTTAATATTTTAAAAACATATATTAAAAGCAACAGTAAGGTACAAAGGCTCAAAATCTTCAGTTGACTATTATATATTATTATTAAATATAATAACCACGAGATTTTAACATTGATCTCCTAATATCTTGACATGTTGGATCCCTGCTCATGTGACTTTATAAAATGCACTCTTGTAGTGTTTGTTTACACAAGAGGCATAAATATGCTCAGCCTACAGACACCATCCACACAGGTATAAATATGCTCTATGTTTGTAGAAAAGATGTATTGTTATTCAGCCCCCGAAATAAAGAGACCACACAACAATATGGGTTTAACTATGGGCAATTTTTATTAATGTTACTTATTTAACCTTTTGTGAATTGCAAAACATTTCTAAAAGGGAGGTATGAAATTGGTGTCAGTTAAGGCGTGGCAGTGGCCATCTAAGACCTACTCCTCAGCAAACTTGGGCAAAACACCTGGGTCCCTAGATGCAATAAACTACTATTTCCAGGATGACCAATCAGGGGGATGTAACTGAGAATTCTGACCCAACTCAGTAGGGTTTATTGAAGCCAAAATTCTTCCAGTTTCATGGCCATTTCCACTTGCCCTCACCTTGATTATTTAAACCACAGGTGAGGTTTCCCTTCCTGGCCTACACCACAAAGGAATGCCCTAGGTGTACACCAAAATGTAAATCCATCACTGTTTTCTGCAAGCTTGTTTTCTGCTGCCCTGCAGACTAGGACGCAGAACAATGGCTTCAAACTACAGGAAAGGAGATTCCACCTGAACATCAGGAAGAACTTCCTCACAGTGAGGGCTGTTCGGCAGTGGAACTCTCTGCCCCGGACTGTGGTGGAAGCTCCTTCTTTGGAGGCTTTTAAGCAGAGGCTGGATGGCCATCTGTCGGGGGTGCTTTGAATGCGATTTCCTGCTATTTGGCAGGGGGTTGGACTGGATGGCCCATGGGATCTCTTCCAACTCTACTATTCTATGATTCTATGATTCTATGATGGCCTATTTAAAACCCACAATCCCAATTTGCCCTTTGAAAACAGTACAGGGTAGGTGAAAAATCATCTTGGGCCATAGAGTGAAAAAATTCCTACCCGGCCCCAGAGACAGCCAAACAATTATACTGCCAAGTGGATGGGGTGAGGGGGATCAACGTCAAGCTCAGAATGTGCCTACACTAGCCACGCCTCACTGGAAATATCTACATCTGGAACTATTTCCAGGTCTCCCATCCCCAGCGCGTGAGGGAAGGGATGCTAATAACCCTCACAGTGTAGCTGGCTGCATCTTTATTTTATTTTTATTTTTTTTAAATCAAAATATTTTTTCCTATTCTCCTTGGCTGAATTTAGCTATTTAGATTGTTTGACTGGTGAAAGTGGGACATCCTTGGTCCCACCTAGTTTCTTAATACAGACAATAAAATGGAACCAAGACCTAAGATTTCCTTAGCCATCGAGGGGAAAGATGGTAGTAAAAAAGCAGAATAACACAGTTGGTCAAGGTAAGACTGTAAAGAACAAGACAGTTGTAGATGTCCAGTGATGTATCTAGGTTTTTGTCTTTCAGAAGTTTCTCTGTCTATGCAATTTGGAATGAAGTATAAGCTTCAAACTCTGCTCACTCTCATGACAGAACCATTGCTATAAAAATGCTGCTGTGTAGAAGGATTAATTAACTATTGATCTCTCGTACATGGACTCTGGGATATGTTCTTTTCTACTGATCATCTTCTACTTCTCTTTCTCTATATAATTTGCACAATCTCTCTGTCCATTCTCTGACTTCTATTAGAGATACTATCCCTTTCCCATACAGGACAATTCATAAGCACCAAAGAAAGTTGCCCAACTCCATCCCCCTCATTCCAAGGCTTATTGTCATCTTTGGGTCCAGCTAGTTGCACAATGGGAAACAAAGCAAAGAAATCATAAGACTGGTCATAATTTGTGCCATCTACTCTAGGCCACATATTCCAATATATTATCTCCTTTGCAATTCCAGAATTAGTTTCCAGGAGGATCTTTGAAAAAAGGAAGCACGCCCAGTGGCACACCTGCATTGTTTAAGGAATGTACAGCTTTTATAAGGCTATTATGGTTCCTCTTCTTATTTTTTTTCTTTTCCCTTTCCTCCTTCCCTTTCAGGAATGCTTTTAGCTAGTCGCCTACCTGGGAGATGGATTGGTTGTTTCTTCTTGGTGTGGCAAAGATTGGCTATAGGCACTTTTCCCCCTCTCTGATCCCATGCTGCATAGAACTAACATTTGAGTTGAATGGTATTTTTTTTGTCACAACTGGTGAGCTTTATGCACACAGATAATTTATATTTTAGGGAAATTTCCAGAAGCACCAGCAATGAGAAAATTCAACATCTTCTCGCGATTTCACTCAGCTAACCATCTTGTGGGGTTATGTCAGGGACCAGAAAAATTATTTGCCCTGGGTGGATTGTTTCCTTATGATATGCAGGGTAGACCTGGCAGCAGACCCACCCTTTCTTTTAAGATGAATAGGTAACAATGAAACAAGGTGCCTAGGCATTTTACTTCCACTTCAGATCAAATGAGACCCTCATTACATTGAGTGCCAATATGTTTCAAAGTTTCTTGCCTTATTGTAGAAGGTAGCCCGAACAAAGATGTACCCTTGTATTTGCCAACATAGTTGCTCAGTGTCTTCCTTTCCGTGAAAGGGATAACAATGTATTTCTGGTGCCTTTGGCCTTTTTCTTGGTGTGAGAAAAGGAATGTAGAGTTTGGTTAATATCTTACAATATGTAGTAGACCTCTTTGGAAAATACACATACGATGTGGTTACAGTTGCTAATCATTGTGATCATATGCACATAAAATCTTACTTTTTGTTCTTTCTCTGTGGAAAATATCACAGGCTTAGGCATAGGAGGAAATTTTGTTTCCTTTAGATATGGTCAGGTCAGGACATGCCCCTTTATTTTCATGCCATTTCATTCTTTTTTCTTTTTCTTTTTTACTACATAGTCCTTGATATCCACAAAAACTATGGCTTCATTTAGATATTTTTCCTGAAAGTGTGGAGGGCTATTTGGATGTTGGATGTACACACACACACAAAGGTGTACTGTAAGGGTCCTTCCACACAGTCATATGACCCAGAATATCAAGGCAGATAATCCTCAATATTTGCTTTGAACTAAGTTATCTGAATCCACTCTGTCATATAATTCAGTTCAAAGCAGATAATGTGGGATTTTATATAGCTGTGTGTAAGGGACCTAAGAAGAAAGTCACTTTTAGAAGTACAATGTCTAAGGCAGGGGTTCCCTAACTTTTTAAATGGGGGGCCAGTTCACAATCCCTCAGACTTTGGAGGGCCACCAAGCAATAAGAAGAAGAAGAAGGAGGAGGAGGAGGAGGAGGAGGAGGAGGAGGAGGAGGGTTGGAAGAGACCCCTTGGGTCATTTAGCCCTATCCCCTTCTGCCTTTGTGCACCAAAAGCACAAGCAAAGAACTCCTGACAGATGGCCTCCCAACCTCAATTTTAATAATAATAATAATAATAATAATAATAATAATAATAATAATAATATGTCTTTGTGTCTATAATATAATAATAAAGGGGGTTGGAAGAAACCCTTAGGCCTTTTGCCTTTGTGCCGTGGGGGCTGGATAAATGGCTTCGATGGGTCGCATGTGGCCCACGGGCCGTAGTTTGGGGACCCCTGGTCTAAGAAAACATCCATTACAAGTTCTGCCATCTTATTTAAGTGATACAATGCAGACATACAAGATACCATCAGCAGTACATGGGGAAAATAACTACCACAGACCTGCATACACATTTCAGAAGGTGTGAGCCTGAAATCCTCACCAGGATATATAAAGAACCACAGCTAGATATTTTAACTCAGAAAACCATAGCCTCTTTGATTTACCTCTGTTTAGAATTGAGGTGCCATGACTTTCAAGTACCTTGGGTCTAAGGGGGAATTTTTGTATCTACAAATTTAAGACTTAAGACTGCATAATTTCAAACTAGAGGATAATACTTAATACCATCATCCACTTAAGGATGCTTTATAGTAGAGAATTTAAAAATGCCAACTTGGATGTAGCACACTTTTTTTTTTAGTGAATGGAGAGAAAGCCAAAACATTTGGCTAATACATTTATAAAGTTCTGTTATTCATATAGTCACACGCACTCACAATTAATTGCCTCGGTATTTTATGCTTTTGCAATGTTATATAAAGTGTGTGTGTATATGTGTGTGTGTGTGTGTGTGTGTATGTGTGTGTGTGTGTGTGTATATATATATATATATATATATATATATATATATATATATATATGGTAAAGGTTTCCCCTGATGTTAAGTCAAGTCGTGTCCGACTCTGGGGGTTGGTGCTCATCTCCATTTCTAAGCCGAAGAGCTGGCGTTGTCCGTAGACACTTCCAAGGTCATGTGGCTGGCATGACTGCATGGAATGCCGTTACCTTCCCGCCGGAGCGGTACCTATTGATCTACTCACATTTGCATGTTTTCAAACTGCTAGGTTGGCAGAAGCTGGAGCTAACAGCAGGCACTCACTCCGCTCCCAGGATTTGAACCTGGGACCTTTCGGTCTGCAAGTTCAGCAGCTCAGCGCTTTAAAACACTGAGCCACCAGAGGCTCCATTTATATATAATCTTCATATATATATATATATATATATATATATATATATATATATATATAGAGAGAGAGAGAGAGAGAGAGAGAGAGAGAGAGAGAGAGAGCATTAGTCCTTTGAGTGAATGACTGAGGCTTGCATCATCTGAATTCCAACCTTAAGAAAATGTGCACTGGAATCTGGAACAGTATGCCTACATTTCTTACCAGGTAACACATGGAGAAATGCAACAAATGTAATAGCTGAAGAAGGCTAATATTTGTAGAACAAAACACTGAAGGCAATGTTCTCTTGAGGCTGCAGCATTACATCAAGAACCTTTAGCTGTGACATTCAGTTTGGCGTTGCTATAGCTTTTCATTGAAGAGCATATTTGATATTGGTATAATATTGACTTTTTTTTTTTAACATCTCAAAACGTATGCCAATTTGTAATTTTTACCAGTTTCATCTTTGCATCTGAGAACAATGAGAACAACCTCCACCCCTCCAAAAAAAAAAATCCCTTCACCACTGAGAAAGATCACAAGAGTTTTTGAGCATTGTAAAAATTAGGATTGTCAGCCTATTGATAAGATGTTAGCAGAGACAAAGACATCCAAGAATTTGGAAACCAGTAATTGGCATGGAACTTATACAGTATACAACTAGCATAATGTTGCTATGACATTAAGATATATCCCGGTATCAGATAACTTGACTGTCAATCCACAATACTCCATTCATTCAGCCATTGGAAGGGGGACAAATATGGAGTCAGAGTTGTGGAGACACACTGTCATTGAATGGTTTTCCTACCACTTGAGATTGAGTCTGATCCTCTCTCTAAGAGTGGCCTTGACCCTAGTTGCATGCCTCTCCCAAGGTATCTTAAAGGGGGCCCCACATGTAGCACTAAAGCAGGTTGTGTAGACTCCACCCCCACAAAAAAAAACCCTGGATCTTGTCCCATGCCACATACAGTAGTTGAAACAGAAGTCAAGAAAGTCATAACTGGCAAAATATATGCTCACAATATACCGGAGATAATAGGAAGGTAAGCGGGCTGTTCAAGTCAGAGTTGAGGGGAGTGTTTGTAAGAATAGTGAGTCAAAATGAAAGCTGCAACTGGCTTGCAGATGACTTGCCCCTCTCCCCTCAACTGCTCAATACCTTCATCCTCAAAACAATTTTTTTCAAAAAAAAAAAAAAAAAAGGCATGAGGGCTCTGCAAAGGAGACCAACCTGCCAAGGGAAGATAGCAGCCCCTTGCCATATTTTGGCATAGGAGGCTTTTTGGAAATGGGCTTTTCAAATAAATTAGGGGCCAAGCCATCAAGTATGCCACTAACAAGATGCTATTTAGTTCTTTTCAAAAAAGATAGATCCCTGAAAGCCCATTTGCAGCCCATGACAGAACAAACATTGCCCTGGCACATATTTTTGCTTCTGTTGCCACATCATACAGTTACATAGCAAAAACATGGACCCAAAGAAAGCAATTTTTTCAATACTTTTATGACAGACCGATATCTAAAGTGCTCTCTCTCTCTCTCTCTCTCTCTTTTTTCTCTCTCGATTTTTGTCCAGTTGTTTGGTACACAGAAATACTCAGAAAAGCAATGAATCACTCTGTGTGATTCATTTAAACTTTATTTCAATTTTATGCATGAAGATGGGATAGTGATCAGCTCCCTGGGCCATCAGAGACTCCTGTTGTGTGTGGCAATATGCAATTCTAGCCTGTGTAGAGTAAGATTGACTAGAGAATCATGCAAGAATACAAACTAAAGTCAGGCATCCTCTGCTTTTCTATATGACTCTATGAGCAACTGTTGTATGGTGTAGTGATTTGAGAATAGGTATGTGGACTTTATCATATGAGGCAGGCAAAACAGCATTGTAGCTGGATCATCACTCTAACATACTGCTGTGTGCATCCCACTGCTGGCAGCAATTAAATGTTGAGGATGGGGTTCCTCTCTTCCACTTCCCTTGCTAATTCCAAGCTGTCTGTTTTCCATGTATATGCTGTTTTTATTTCAGAAAATGTTGAAATAATGATTAAAAATTAAGAAACAGCAGCATCGTAGGAAATTTGATTTAGGAAGGTGTCAAAAGTATAATAGTGGGACTATGGATTCACAACTGGAGGCAATGATGGTATTGAAGAGAGGTGCAATGGTGCAAGTACTCAATGTGTTATATATTTCCACTATCAACAATAATGTAACTATATTGCTTCCATCTGATGAATTCCTAAAATTCTGGAGATCAGGATCTGAATCCCCATGAAAACAGACCAACCAATAATAAATAACACCCTTTCATCCAGGCAATCCCCCTCTGAATCAATTTTGTTAAGAATCTGGATATAAGGTCACTGTAAGTCAGAAATAACTAGAAGGAACACTACAGCACTTCATATATACTTGCTTTGCAGTTTGATGATGGCAGCAACAGAGCTTTGGATTTTGGTTTTGCTTTTTTATCATTATGTTATGATTGGAGCTGGGGTTTTTGCTAGAGCTACCTCTTCATTTGATCAATGCAAGCAGTCTATCTAAAGAGCAAAAACTACTAAATTTTCTTTGCCTTACAATTCAGGACTCAAAACCCTAAGGCTTAATTTCCAGATTTAGACAGGTAAAGGTTTTCAGAATGGGAATATATCCTGAACCATAAGATTTACTTCTCTCCGGAAGCTGTTCAGGAATAGTCCCCATTCTGAAATTCTTTACCTGTCTAATTTTTATCAGAGGGTGACTATAAAGTTTTTAAAAATCTGAAATCAAACCTTATGAAAAATGGCTTAAGGATCTGGATATGTTCAACTGTTTTTTTTAAGACAAGACTGAGAAATTATATTATAGTTATCTAAAAATCTTTCAAAGGAACATCATATAGAACAGGCATGGACAAACTTGGCTGGTAGGCTGTTAGGAATTGTGGGAGTTGGAATCCAAAATACCTGGAGGACTGAAGTTTGCCCATGCCTGATATAGAAGATGGGGCTTTTTTTCCTGCTGCTCCATAGGCTAGAGACACATCTATGTTGACCCTTTATCCTGAAGGGGATATCAGATTCTGGATCAGTCCCAGTATGGTTTTGACCCCCTTCCCGATGGATTGTCACCTTGTTGTGATGAGGGGGCTTGCATGTTCCAATGAAACTGTGGGCACAACCACAGAGTCATTTATTCCCAGGAGGGGCCATAGGGGAGGATCCCGACAAAGAACAATCCGAAGACTCAAAGACCTCAATGGTGAGGTGGGCAGATGATAACATGGCACATGTTACAATGGCTGTGAAGGTGGAAGAAGGCTGCAACAGATTGAGAAGGCACTGTAGTCATGTTAACCACACCACTGGTTGGGACCCTCAATCTGTGAAGATTGTATATTAGGCTGCTGTGCACCGACCTCCACACATTAAAAAAAACTCTCACACAGATGTCTTCCAAGAAAAAATAAAACCAAACCAAAAAGTCCCATGGCGATTAACGAGTCGTGATGGGGGCAGGACTGTGAAATCTGGAAGCCCCTAGTTACAGACTAGCATGTGGGTGGTGGATATGGATTCAATCGTTCTACCTCAAGGTCTAAGGCAGTTGAGTAGTCCAGCTGCTGTATCCATTACTGAGCATGACTTAGGATTTATTCTGCTCACCCCACATGGGGAAGAGACTAGAAAAGGTGCCCTAAACATAGTCTGCCCCTCTTATCCTTGACTGGACTGCCACATCCAGAGGGGTCACCACCCTGTGGCCAAAAAAGAAAAATGAACTTTGGAAACGCTGTTGGACAACTCAGACAATGAACGCCCAAACACAGGACCACTATTATTGCAAGAGAACCGGGACGCATTAACATCAACATAGCAGAACTTCAGGAGACCCAGAGAGCAGGAGAGGGACAGCTGAAGGAAGAAAAAGGAGGCTACACCTTCTTCTGGAAGGGACTGCCTGAAGAAGAACAAAGAATACACATAGTTGAAATCCTCTATCAGACAGATGGCAAGCTATTTACCCTCAGCAGATAGAAAGCCAAAACCAAGGTCATAACAACATGTTATAGAACTCAAATATGCCAATGATAACATTGTCTGTGTGCATTGAGAAGAAGACCTACAAGCCACTGTAAACACCTTTGCAGAAGCATGTGAGAAGCTCACCCTCTCACTGAACATTGAGAAAACCAAAGTGCTCTTCCAGCAGGCACCAGCCAATCCTTCTACAATGCCAGGAATACAGCTTAAAGGTGTAATATTAGAAAATGTTGAACATTTCCACTACCTTGGCAGCCACCTCTCCACAAAAGTCAGCATTGACACTGAAATACAACACCGCCTGAGGTTTGCAAGTGCAGCATTCTTCTAAATGAAGCAGAGAGTGTTTGAGGATTGGGACATCCATAGGGATACCAAGGTGCTTGTTTATAAAATTATTGTCCTCCCAACCCTGTTATATGCCTGCGAAATGTGGACTGTCTACAGACATCACACTCAACTTTTGGAATGATTCCACCAGTGTGTTGGAAGAAGCAAAGACCACCAGCATTGAAGCGATGCTCCTATGCCATAACCCCGGCTGGACTGGCCAGATTGTCCGAATGCCAGATCACCATCTCTCAAAGCAGTTACTGTACTCCTAACTCAAGAATGGAAAATGGAAGAGATTTAAAGATGGGCTTAAAGCCAACCTCAAAAACTGTGGCAAAGACACTGAGAACTGGGAAGCCCTGGCCCTTGAGCACTCTAGCTGGAGGTCAGCTGTGACCAGCAGTGCAGTGGAATTCGAAGAGGCAAGAATGGAGACCAAAAGAAAGAAACATGCTAAGAGGAAAGCATGTCAAACCAACCCTGACTGGGACTGCCTTCCACCTGGAAACAGATGCCCTCACTGTAGAAGAACATGTGGGTCAAGAATAGGACTCCATAGTCACCTATGTACCCACTGCCAAGACACTACACTTGGAGGGCCATCATACTCGGACAATGAGCGATCGCCCAAGTAAATAAGGGCTGCCAGCCCTTAGGCAGCTGCAAAGGTAGGAAGAAGTCTTGACCATCCAGCAGATCCAAACACAGATTGGCACCACCTGATGGCCTTCCTAGCTGTCCTATTCTCATTGTAGTGGTGGCAAGTGAGCACAGCATGTTTAATGTCCATCACTACTATTGCTGCTGCTGTTGCTGCTGCTGCTGCTGCTGCTTCTTCTTCTTCTTCTTCTTCTTCTTCTTCTTCTTCTTCCTCCTCCTCCTTCTCCAATTGCCCTGCTCTTCCAACCAATATGAATCCAGATGAAGAGTGACAGACACTACCCATGTTGTGCCCACTGGTAATCACTATAACAAAAATGGAAAGGGAATTATGAGTGCCATCCCAAGTCCCTGGGCTACCTAAGTCTGGGGAATACAGGATGACCGCATAAACAATTGTGGCTGGTTCCATCTTGAAACCACCCCAACTGCCCCAAAGTTGCAGTTTGTTCTCAATTCTCAGGAATTTGGAGTAAGCCACAGCCTTTTCTCTCATGGTTCAAGGCTGCATTAACACACATCCGCTCCATGCAGCCATCACTGAACTGATTAACCCATCCCATCAGTATAACAATGAAGTTGTGCCCTAGAACATGAACCAATAGATGCAAATTGAATTACATGTGCTGTACATTTCCAGAGTAAGTTTCAGACTAGGTGGTGGTCATATAAAACTGAATCATTCCTTATATACAGAAAAGACATCTCATAGTACTGAATGTTCACCAAACATGTTTTCTCTCGAAACCAGCACCACTGTCTGACACCTGATTTTGCCCTCTTCCAGCTATAGTTGGCATGAACCAGAGCTTTTTATATGCCTATAGCCTGAGGATTTGCGTCTAAGCGTGTTCATTCAACAGAGCTAATCCTTAAAGCCCGCTTGTGATTCCTCTCTCCCCCCAACTCAGTCTTGGAAATGGTGAATAAAATAATTGGGAGCAAAGTTTGTCATCAGTGAAATGCTTTTGACTGCTGTCTAGGTAGCAGCTCTTCTAATACACTTTCTATAAAAGGTGTGGTGGTGAGTGGAGCTAAATGTGTCTAAATTATTTTAAATGATTGTTTTGTTTTGTTTGTTTTTTCTGGAACACACACACACATTTAATATGCATGCTTTGCCGCTGATATAGAATTCCAGAAACCGTAAGAAGGATTTTTAAATGCCTCACTCTCCAGCCAGGTGAGCAAAATCCTATTTCTGCAAGTATTTAGAAGGATGGGTTTTTTTTAAATTAAAAAGCACCATGATTAGCTGTCTCATGGCTGAATGAGTTGAAGGAATAATCCAATCTATTTAAATAAGCTATGGTATTTATTGATATTGGTTTGCTAGGGGATCTATTTCTTCACAGATGGAAGAATAACATCATTTCAGGTGATTCTAGTGGATTTAGTTGTGTATGCATTAAAAATCACTAATGCAGACCACATGGGTAGTGATCACTCTCATCTGCATGCACATATGGATAGCTTTTTATATCTTCTGAATCAATGTATACTAAATTAAAATAGAGTGCCACAACATAGGGTTGTTAGCTGTAAATGTGTGACTTTGGTTGTGCTTTTCCTTGGTGTCTATATATCACAAAGATACTCTTTGTTCAAGGTGTGTTTGTCTCAGTAAGGACACAGATCTAGCAGAAAAGGGGTTCAGGGGAATTGCTCCATGGGCTAACCACCACTTTCCAAACACAATGGTACTTTTTCAGCTGTATTCTTTCCAGAATGATGACCAGAAGGAAGTGGTGCTGTAACATAAGATTAATAACAACAACAACAACAACAATAACAACAACTTTGCGGTTTTCTGGCATTGTATATTTCTGCCACTTCTGTGACTGTTTATTTGTATTTTGATTTTGTAGCCCACTTGTCAATGGATGTCCAGAATCAGCAGCATCCACTGTGGTCCTTTTTATCCTGGGCAACGACCATGCCAGTATAGACTTCATTTTAGTTTGTTTCTCCATAGTGCTAATGGGTTAGGTGTTCTTAGTTCCACTCCTCAGCTGAGCCTCTCCGGCTTGGTTGGACCTGCTGGTAGTTGCACTACCGCCAACACAGCTTAACAGTTAAGCCCCCCCCCACCACCACCACGACAAGGTGGCACCAGCAGATATATCTCATTTGCTGTCTCATACTATGTCTTTGTGTCAATAATAACAATAATAATAATAATAATAATAATAATATCACAAAATAATAATGATAAAATGGCTAAAAAACCTGTGTCAGAAAATATACCCCAGGCATCTAGGTTCAATGGTATGTATCCTGCTAGAACCTTCTTCAGTCCCTTTTTGTGGTGTTCCCATTAGCCAATTATATAGTAGAAAGCAAAGGCAGCAGCAAGAACGGTCCAGAAATTATCATTTTAGTTACATATAATAATAATAATAATAATAATAATAATAATAATAACAACAACAACAACAACAACAACAACAACAACAACAACAACACCTTTATTTTTGTATCCCGCCTCCATCTCCCTGAAGGGTCTCAAGGTGGCTTACATGGAAAGACACAACAAAGTTAAAATGTGACACATTAAAATTCATAACAACATCATAAGACAACATAAAACAGAAACAACATAACACAGTCTAAAACAATCATCATCAACAACCAGTGAACCTGCAATAGTAAACAGTGTCTGGGCTTGGGAGGGTAGGCTAGTGCAACTCAGTTGTGAGGACAGGGCTGATGGATAAAGTGCAGATGTCAGATGGAAAATTTTAGGGATAGAGGGCATACAAGGTAAAAGACTATAACTCTGGGTAGGAAACAATAGTAAAATGCAAAGACAAGATTTTAGGTCATAGCTCATAGCTGGGATCAAGGTTTTCTGGGGAACCGTCTAAGCAAAAGCACAGTGGAACATTCTCGTTTTTCACTCTTTGCGAGAAATGGAAAGGATGGTGCAATCTCCCTAGGGAGAGAGTTCCAGAGCCTACCACTGAGAAGGCCCTCTCTCTCATCCCTACCAACTGTGCTTGTGATGGGGGTGGAAGTGAGAGGAGAGCCTTCCCAGAAGATCGCAAAGATTTATAGGGGAAGATGAGATCATGAAGATAGGCAGGTTCCAAACTGTTTAGGGCTTTATAGGAAATAACCTGCACCTTGACTTGGGACCAGAAACTTATCGGCAGCCAGTGGAGCTGTTTGAACAGGGGGGGTTGATAGCTCCCTGTAATTTGCTCCAGTTAGCAACCTGGTCACTGACCTTTGTACTAGCTGCAGTTTCTGGGCCATCTTCAAAGGCAGACCCACCATCTTCAAAGGCAGTACATAACAGCAATCCAACCTGGAGGTAACTAAGGGATGGATCACCACAGTCAAGTCAGGCTTCTCATGATATGGTTGCAGTTGGCACACAAGATTTAATTGCGCAAAGCCCTTCTGGCCACCGCCGACACCTGTGCATCAAGCATCAGCAATAAGTCCAGAAGGACCCCTACACTGTGGACCTGTGTCCTCAGGGGGATTGTAACCCTGCTGAGCACAGGGGATACAATAGAACCACAGGGCTCACATAGGTAAAAAGCCAGGGATCAGAGCAGCTATCCCCCAGCTTCACTGACTAGGTGCGACCTTCCAGGAAGGTGAAGCCACTGCAGTGCAGTGCCCTCAAGGCCCATTCCAGAAAGCCACCCCAGAAGAATACCATGGTCAATGGTATTGAAAGCTTTTGAGATATCCAAGAGAACCAACAAGGACACATTCCCCCTGTCGAGCTCTCTGCAGGGGTCATCCACCAAGGCGACCAAATCTGTCTCAGTATCATGACCAGGCCAGAAAACAGACTGCAATGGGTCCAGAAAATTAGTTTTGACCAAGAGTCCCTGGAGGTAAGAGGCCATCACTCATTCCAGAACCTTCCCCAAAAAGGGCAGATTTGTAATTGGCTGGTTGTTGTTCAAATTTGAGAAATCAAGGGATGCCTTATTCAGGATTGATCTTACTATTGCCTGTTTTAGGCAAGATGGAATTTGTCCCTGATCCAGTGAAGCATTTATAATCTTCACAAACCACTAAGCCAAACCCCCACTGGCAAGTTTGATAAGCCAAGAAGGGCAAGGATCTAGTGTGCATGTGGTGGCTCTCACCACTCCCAAGATCTTGTCCATGTCCTCAGGCTGCTCAAGCTGAAACAAATCCAACAAAAACGGACAGACAGGTGCCAATGGTTACACCCCCTGGTATTGCGCTAAAGCTGGTGTTTAAGTCAGAGTGTATCTGAGTGACTGTCTGCAAAGTGATGAGTGAACTCGCTACATCAAGTGGTTGGGTGGTTGAAGGTCTCCTCCCCCTCTCGAAGATGAAGGAGCTCTCTGACCACCCGAAACAACTCTACTAGTCTGTTAGTTGGAGATGCAATGTGGGCAGTCGAGAAAGCATATATATGCAAAAATGGCATCATATGCAGAGACCTCTTCACACTGCAATCCCTATATTTTTCTTCTGTATAAAATATATAACCGCTATTGATGATATGAGCAATGCCATAACTTACTGGCTTGGAGGAAAATCTCTCTAGGCCTTAACTCTGCAGGATCTTTCAGGCTACATGTTTTAAAAATGGACAATTAATCAAAGTGGCTCCAAGAAAGGGGAAAAAGTTAAGTCAGGGACAAGCTGATTCAAAAAGATAGATAATTATTTTTTCATTAAGAAAACAAAAATAGCAGCAGCAGAACACAATAGAACAGTATTCAATATAAACTTTTTTCAAAGGGAAAAAAAGTTCTAAAACTGTATTTCCAACTAATCCAAGAAGTCTGTAAGTGGTGGAACTAAATTTAAAGGTGTCTTTAGATCAAGACGCTCACAAATTTTTCTCACCCTCTGATATAAAAATAAAATTCAAATCAGGCAAAGAAAACAGGTTCTGATTAAGAGAAATTAATAGAGAATTTCTTTCACTTTTTCTTTTTCTTAGGTACCTTTGGTTCTGGAAATTCTGCTTTGCTTCCCCGGGAGTCTTCTGTAGATTTTTTCCCCTCTTCTTCCTTCTGTGGAGTCTGTCAGTGTGCTAGATTGTCTACTTCTTTGCTTTGTCTCTGTGCCTGTATTTAACCTGTTCATAACTTGGGGGCTGTCACATGAAATGAAGGCAATACCTCTGGTTTGGCCTACCATGGTATTAATGTTATCTTATGGGGAGTTCCAAAGAAACGGCTCCATGTGTTTAAAGTGATGAGAGAAGAGAATGAGGCAACAGACCACAAAATTCCATAGTAACTTCATTTTATTAACAATCCCAGACAAAATCATTGCATTATGGAAAATGGTCCAGAATGGCAACATCCCAGAAAGCCTTATTTAACAATTGTCCAGTTGCAGAAGACAAGATAGGGCATCCCAAAAAGACCACCAAGATAATTGCTTAGCATCCATTCAAGCTATATTCTGGAAAATGACATGGAATGCCACATTTCCAGGGGAAAGGATTTGGGCACAAAGGATGGGAAATGAGTTACAGCTTCACCTTCCTGATTTTTTCTTCTTCTATAACCCATGGGAATCCATCTTCCATTGGCATAGTCAGAGGTGCAAGGGTTGCACCCCAGTTCAGGATCCCTGTTTATTCAGTTGTGAGGAACTGCAATGCTGATTAAGTGTACATTGAATTCTTTCTTTTGAAGCCTACCGCTTGATAATGCTAAACCTCATCAGCTAATAGACAGGAATTATTTATCTGTTACATAATCACCTGCTGCTTCCTTATCATCAGTAGTTTATCTTCTCACAGTAGCATGTCAGTTTTCAGTACCAAATGACATCTTGGGGAAAACTGAAATTACAACCAATTCCAATTCATCACAAGCTCCCTCATTATTATTCCCAGGATTATGTCCAGGATAGGTTATATCCATCTTTCCTATATCAATTAGCTATAATAGTTTAATGTTTTTTTTTTCCAGTCCAGTTTTTTGGTTCTCCAAGGATGTAGCTCCAAGAGAGAAACATTTGTCTTCATAATACCTACCAACCTCCTTGTGGTTGTAAAACAGAACAAATAAACAATCTGTTCTATTAAGTCTGTCAAGCATTGAGGCTGTACGCAAGAATCAACCACAAATGTGTGAGGGCACTAAACTTTCCAAGATGCTTGATCAAATTGTTTCAAGCAAGTATAATTTCCATGTTTTGGAGGAAGTGGCAACACACCTCATCTTTAAGAATTCAGTAACCCCTGCACAGATGTGTCACTATCATTGAGAAGGGTGAGGAGACAGAACAGAGAATATGGGACACATCTACACTGATCACTTAATGTGGATTGAAGGCATTTTGGAAATGTATTTAAATGACAGATGGTGCAAAAGCATTCAAGAATGCAAATTAGAAGTCTTACGACCTCATCATACAGGCTGCTGGAATTGCCACACATCATGGCAAATCCAGAAATCATTGTTGGGAGGCATGGGGAACCTGTCACCCCTTGCTCCACATCACCTGACTCAAGAGAAAGCTGATCCTACAGGGAAAGCCTACTGTGATGCAGTCAGCTCTGCTCTGGATGACCCACAGAATCCTGCAGGAAGTTCCTGTGTGTCATTTGATGAGAGCCAGCAGACTCAGTGGACCATTTAGGCCTTAACCACATATGCTGCCGGACAAAGCCCTGTCTCATAAGGTCACTAAACTAGGATAAGATAAAATAGGGGCTATAATTCACATGAATGCATGTAGGTATAAACAATATTGCTGGTTGAAGTGATTTAGGGATAGGTGCTACAGCAATTTGCATATGCACATTGCAGGAAGGGAAGTTAAAATAATCCTCTATGAGTATGAATCCATGAATCAACTGCATATAAGCTTCTGAATATAGGTACCAGCCAGATTTTGACACTGTTTCAGGGCTTTATGTACGATCAGGTACATGTTCAATTCACTTCTAGCTATGCTGCTTTCATCACACGTTACTTGGTCAGTGTAGGTGTGCTTATAAAAAAAGAAATGGAAATGTGATTATTTTTAACTTATAACTGCATAAAATCAATGTTAGATCATGTTTCTTATAAATATGCAGTTCCAAAAATAGATCATCTTTTTAAAAGACTTTATTTTGTGCTTTTTTTCGTGTCAGGAGCAACCGGAGTTGCTTCTGGAGTGAGAGAATTGGCCGTCTGCAAGGACATTGCCTAGGGGACACCTGGATGTTTTTGATGTTTTACCATCCTTGTGGGAGGCTTCTCTCATGTCCCCGCATGGAGCTGGAGTTGATAGAGGGAGCTCATCCACACTCTCCCCAGGTGGGATTCGAACCTGGCAGCTTTCAGGTCAGCAACCCAACCTTCAAGTCACGAGGCTTATATCCCCTAGGCCACCGGGGATAAAATCCCCAGTATAAGAAATTCAGCAGTGTTGCACAGAGTACAAGTACTAAGCAGTAGAAATGTGTGTGGTATTTGTCCCCCATATCCCCCCCCCCCCGAATGAAAATTAGCTCAGAACAAAAGTAAGCAGGAGCAGATACCATTTCCTTGCCTGCTTTTCATGAACACAGTTTAATCTTTTTTATTAATCCACAAAAAGAAAAAAAAGGAAACCCAAATTTACTCTCCTCTCCCAGGAAGTCATCACTTCTCCTTATCTGGAAGTGAGAAGCCTCCTTAAAATGCCTTGGTGAGTGCATGACGACTCTCCTCCTGCATCTCCTCCTCCATCTCTTATTCAAGGAAGATGCCTCCAGCCCCCCTCCTCTTTCTCATTTGCATCTCTTAGGAAAAAGAGGAAGAGGAGGGATGCTATAGGCACCTTCCTTGCATGAGAGATGGAGGAGGAGATACAGGAGGAGAGGAAGGTGTCCAGCCAGGCAGCAGCAGCAGCAAGCAATGATTCAAGGCAATAGCTCCAAAACAAACCATGTCATTGCCAAAAATGATGGGATGGGAAGGGGAATTCTCCCCATTGCCTCCAGTTAAAGAAGAAGTGAAATAGTGGGGATGGCTACTGGGCTGTGTGTGTGGTGTGTATGGAGCATCTTTGACATTTGGCAGGAAGGAATGGTGTCCTGCCCTGCCTTCCTCCTTCCACTGCTCCTAGGTAACTTAGAGGGTGGGGCTAGCAGAAGGAAAAGGTAATTTTTAAGGAGATTTTATTTATAAAAAGAAAAAATACCTAAAAATCAGGGAATGACCCAAACATTATACAACTTGTAGTAGGTGTGCCCTCCATGTGTGGTGATTTTCACCCCTCTGGCCCTAAAACCGAGGGGAAGAGGAGCTTGGGGAAACCTTCCCATAGTGGCCAATGGGTCGAAAATGTTCATATTTTCAGATGTGAAACGAAAACGCCCATTCGAAAAGGTGCTCATTTTCAGAAGGCAGTCCAAAATGAAAACAGTGGCCTTAAGAATGAAAGAAACAGAAACTAATAGCAATTCTATACAAATGAACAAGTCTACAAAGCAGCTGCTCTACTGAAATGTTGAAACAAAGTTTAAGTTTTCTTAATGATAATTATCCCTTCCCTTCAAAGCTTTTAAAGGGACAAGTCATTTTTTTTTTCAATTTAATCATTGCACATTGGAACATTTAAAATGAAGTGTAAAAATATCATAGCGTAGCTGTTCTCCTTTGAAATCTGAGGTGACTCTTTGTGACATTATACTTCATGCCTCTCTCATTTTCTTATTATTAATCTTTCCCATGGCTTCCAATGATGCCACCCCACTCCTTAGATTGACTATTTCCATCACAATTACTCCTTTCTCTGCAGCACTTCTGTTTTTCTGGATGAATATCATTTTGACCAAATATTTGGATAGCACTTGGCTTCAGAAGCTATGAGATAAAAGATAAAGATGTCAAAGATGTGGATAGTAGGTTAATGGAGAATCAAATTACCTCCAGCTAGAGAGTCTAGAAGCAGGTCCCTTGATGACAGGCTCTTCTATTTATTTTTACCAGCAGATATCAATCAGGATTCAAATCTGAATTTAGCCTGCCCAGAGGTTATCGATAATTTATTAATGAATTTCAAACATTTTATGCTGAATTTTATACGTCTCAAGAAATCTATGGGAGGAAGAAGAGGAGAAGGAGCAGGCCAAATTGATAAATGAGTAAACAAACAAAAAATTATAATAATTATAATAGCAAGTAATTATATATTATATTATTTTTATGTAAGATCCAAAAAGAATGTAAATGAATAAACTGCTTAATAGATTTAGAAGAAAAGAATGGAAAGAGAGAAGTTTTCCAAAGGGAGGAAATTTTGCAATTATAACAAGCCATTTCTGATACACACCAAAATAAATAGATGAGCAGTTATGTTTCTATTTTTATATATGGTTGTGAACAGTGAAGAAAGGTGATAGGAAAGAAATCTATTTGTTTGGACTGCTAAAAAGACAAGTAAACAGAACCAAGAGCAAATCAAGCCTGAACTTTCATTAAAATGTGGCAATCCTAATTTGAACATATCATGGAAAGACAAGACCCACCAGTACAGTAAAAGAAAATAATAATGTTTGGTATGGTAGAAGGCAGTAGGAAAAAGAGAAAGATCAAATTTCAGATGGACCTGTAAGACTTGAGCAGGGCTAGTTATGACAGGGTGGAGTCACCAAAAGTTGAGGTTGACTTGATGACATTTAAGAACTAGTTGTCCTAACTATGCATTATAAATAATTCATGTAAATTTTATGCTAGAAGATTTGTCATTAAATACTCAGAACTGGCAAGTCCAGTGAAAATGAGCCTCTTATCCTCTTGCAAGCTCTTTCACAAGTTCTCTCCCTTTTTTCCCCTTCCCAACTCAGTGAAAAAGTTGAGTCTCTTTCCTTCTCTATTGTTCAGACAATAACAGCTCTTTTTTCCATTCCTACCATCCAAATTGTAATTCAAGGATCCTTTATTTCCTTCTGTAGCTTTGTTACCAATTGGCACCACTGCAATTTTATCTGTCACCCTTTTCTTCTTTTATTTATTTGTTCATTTCTATAATGTCTAGGAGCAAGCAACCTTCGCAATTTGAAAATGATCCTATGAAATATTCTCTAATCAGAAAATCAATTCTTGTGTCAGGGTCAGTCAGGGTTTTGAGTATTGTTGCCACTCTACCTCATCTGTTAATGGCCCCATTATTACTGGCAGTTAATAATTTCTTCACATAGAATTGCTTACCTTGCTATGTTTGCCAGTGAGCAATAGGAATGTAGAATACTAACATTTTCCTCTTTACTTTGGGGTCTCAGCATATACTCTGTCAAGACAGTGATTGAATGGCAATTGTCATGGGGGAGTTTTGAGGGATTTTTTTTTTTTACATTTTGGATTCTTTTTGTTGTTGATAATGCCTTTTGGAAAATGCATAAAATGGATCTTCTACAAAAAATACACTGTTGTTGTTTTTTAAAAAAGAAAAAGGGAAAATCTAAAATGCATGAATAAACAGATCAAACTTTGAATGGGATGAAAACATTTGAAACCATCCTTTATTTAGAGAGAGAGAACAAGAAGAGTAAAAATCTGCATCTCTGTTGAGAACTGTCCCTTGGTAATATGGTGCGAAATACCAGGATTCCCTGGAAGATATTTTTAAAAGCAAGCCAAAAAACAAACAAACATTGGCCCATAGTAGTGATTGTGTTAAACTTTATATGGTTTTCATTGATTTATTTTTTTCTCCCATTCTCATCCTCTTGCCTTATACATTTCTTACAGTTTCTTCTGACAGTTGCTAGCCTGTGACATTATACTGTCTCAATGCTTCCTCCTCACTAGGGTCAAAACTTTAAGAAGTCTTTCTTTCTTTCAAACATCAGTTCCTCCCACTATCTATCTTTCTCATAATGATGCTGCCAGATGGTTTCATCCTCCTTCAGCCCACCATGTATACTAGCACTTATCGTGAAGACTACTGGCACTGTTTTATCACTTTTAAGCATCCTTGATCCATTTATTGATTTATTCCTTTCTTTCATTGGTTTTCAAGCCTGATACACCCTTCTTGATTATCCTTTCTGCCGTTTTCCAGACTTTCAAGGACAGTCTCTGTATGAAATGTCATTTTTGCCTTTTCCCTATCTTCCATTCATTAACTGCATATGCAAGTCAACTAGCTCACAATACTGATGTCTCAACCATGAAGTGAAGCTGCAGAGCCAACATTGGTGCCTTAAAGTGAATATACCGAGCCCTTGACATTTCAAAATCAATAACATGAGAGACTGCAGGCTTGTCTAGCAGAAGTACTGAAACTTGACTTGCTTTTATAAATATTGCATTTCTGAAAGATAAGGAAAGCATACACTCTGGCATTTCTACAAACACATCAATATATCAATTCTGAAAATAGGAGACCACCCGAGATTTTTGCACCATTTAAAATGAGTACTGAAACAGGTGCTATTCGGTTTTCATTTTTAAATTTTCTTCCAGGCTCCCATATTAGACAAAGAAAATAACACTAGGTTGATTCCATTAATGCTATATTTATCTACAGATGATATTACCACAGAAGGTCTATAAGCTCTATTAAATGGAATTGTGTAAACTGGGTTTCAATATGCAACATAAGAGAGATTGCAAGGAAGATTTCATTTAGTATAAAGACTGATTTAAAAAACAAACAAAAAAATAAATGAATTTTTATCCCTTCATGAATAAAGGTGCTACTTCTCCATTCTTTTCACATGTTTAACTACATGACAATCTGGGGAAAGCAGGATTGCAGTTCCACATGACATCTGATCCCATCAACACCAGTCGGGTGCATTCCATCACAAAAAAGTATGAAAACCTTGACATGTGCCAACCACATAGTCACATTCAAACATAAAGCATATAGATATTCTTCCAGATATGGTCACTTTAGCTTTGCTGAAGTGGCTATCTAGGTTTGCCATGTGACTCTGTTGCTCTTTGTTCCTTGACTGAGTTTGGTAACAATCTGGATGAGATTCAGTTCATACAAGATAGAGGTACTGGTGGTCAAGAGAAAGCCAGGGATTTGGATCACCCTGTCTTGCAATGGATTATGGACTTCATCCACATGATTTTCTCTATGTTTTCTCCCCATTTCTCTGCACTGATGAAACAGTCCCATAAAGGCCATCACATGATGCAACTTCCAGTGGTTGCCCTAGGACTCTGTTGTAGCAGCATAGGGAAACAGAGGGAAGATTGCATTTCCAGGAGTCAGGTGCTACTCAGCTCCAATCAACAGAAGACAGAGACAAGCTGGATAGAAACGGGGAAAGGCAGAAAAGGATGGCTGCCACCTCTGAAGATGGACAGGTACAGGACCTCAATGATAGAGAGTGAAAGAAGATGGTTCCTTCTGCTTTCCCCCACTTTCATGTGATGAGGTCCAAAGTTTGTCTGAAACACTAGTTTAAAGCTTGGGATATTCCTTGATCTTAGGCAAAAGGTAAAGGTTTTCCTCTGACTAAGTCCAGTTGTGTCTGACTCTGGGGGTTGGTGCTTATCTCCAGTTCTAAGCCGAAGAGCCAGCATTGTCTGTAGACACCTCCAAGGTCATGTGGCCTATTGATCTACTGACATTTTGATGTTTTCAAACTGCTAGGTTGGCAGATGCTGGGGCTAACAGTGGGTGCTCACTCCGCTCCCAGGATTCGAACCTGTGACCTTTTGGTCCGCAAGTTCAGCGCTTTAACATGCTATGCCACCAGAGGCTCATCTTGATCTTATGGTGTCCCTTAATCTTAATACAGTGTTTGCTTAGCTACATTTAATCTTAATATAGTGTTTGCTTAGCTACATTTGACCATTTTGTGAGTTATCTATGCCTTGATTACAAGCAATACACTTGATTTTGGGCTTCCCTTGAAGAGATACCCAAAGTTGTGCAAAATATAACAGTTAGGTTGCTATGTGGCCCAATAATAACTTCTTTACTAACACTGGTAAATTACAATATCACTCAAGCCCATTTCTAAAATACCTATATTGGGTTGCCAATTATTTTCTTAGGCTCAATTTGAAGGGTTGGATTTAACTCTTATAGTTATCTGGGGACTGCCAGTTCCTAGACTTCATGCTGTCTCATTCCAGAAAGACTGGCATGAACTTTCCTTGGAGTTGTGATAGGCCTCTGGTCTGTCTATATTTGGGAAGAGTTTCAATGAACATTTTTGGTAAAAAAAAATACTTGATAAGTTAAATAATTATCATGGTGTTCGATGTTGTTTTTATCTCTTTATTTTACCAGCAGGTATTGTAGCTCTGCTACATGAGCATGCAGCCCTCCCTAACCACTTGAGGCTTAAATTTTATAACAGGAATGTCAAACAGAAGGGCTGGGAATTCTATAAAGCTCTTTAGGAGGGGTCTCTAGTGTGGTCAAAAAGAACATTGCCATCCTTCATACAAATTAAAAAGTGCCATATTCAGAGCCTGAAATATTTTACAATTATGTTGAGGGTTACTTTTCTGTAAACTCACCCCTCCTCATGATGCGATCTAAAAGGAATCATATACTCATGAAGGGCATGAATGTAGTATCAGTATCTATTGGCTAAGAACCAACCCCTTTTGAATTTTTCATGGCTATATGTTTTACCACAAAAAAGTTGGTGTTTAGTTCAATATGTTAGTAAGAAATAAGACCTCCAAATAATGAATTATTACCTGTAGCTCCATTGAAATATCCAGCCAGCATGAATTTGCTTTTTCCTTGACTGGTAGTAACCTTTCATGAATTTCATTAGAATGCTGTCCCACCACACCCAGGACTTCTGGAGATAACCCCAGAATAACCACATTCTCCTAACAGTGCCTCCAAACACCTAATAATGGAGTCAAACCAGAGGTCACAGAAGAGACCAACAAAGAAAAAATAAGACACGTGCGAAGAAGCCAGAATGGATGTCCAAAGAACTTCTAACTGGGCTAAGACTCAAAAGAGACAAGCACAAGAAGTGAAAAAGGGGAAACATCACCAAAGAAGAATTCAAATGAATAGCCAACTCCTGTAGGGAAAAGGTTCACAAGAGTAAAGCGCAAAACGAGCTCAGGCTTGCCAGGGACATTAAAAACAATAAAAAGGGTTCTTTGCTTACGTTGCTGGAAAAAGGAAGAAAAAGGAGGACCAGCCAACTCTCTGGACGGAAGAGGTTCTATTGTTTCAAACTGTTATCAAAATGTGTTGTCGAAGGCTTTCATTACCAGGATCACAGTGTTGTTGTATGTCTTTCAGGCTGTGTGGCCATGTTCCAGAAGTATTGCCTGCCATAGATGTGGGCGAAATGTCAGGAGAGAATACTTCTGGAACATGGCCACACAGCCCGAAAGATATACAACAACCCTGTTATCAAAATGTTATAAATATTTCTGCATGTTTGCATTGGGGCATGACAGTTCTCCACTGGCATCCTCTCTGCCCATTAAGACTGAAGGATCTCGTTTTGCCTTCAGTCCATCTGTGCGGTCTCTGGTTCTTTGGAATCTTGGCACTCGAAGCCCCAAAAACCATGGTTTTAGCAGATCTGAAATCGCATAACAAATTTACCAGAAACATTTGGGTCAGAGTATAGTATAGACACTTATTTGACATTTATTTGAACATTTGCTTTATTTTCTAGAATCGGTGGGAGTGTGAGCAAACTTTTGTAACCCCACAGCTATATCATATGATTCTTTTCAAATATTGATATATCATTTCCACTAACAAAATTATAACCTAACATCCTGTCCCATTTTTTCTTTAAAATAGTAACTCTGGGATTGGAACACACACACATACCACTTTTTGGCATGCCATGCTGGCTGTGTGCCATTATTCCTAGGGCACATTTGTCAAAGAGAATAATATAACCCTCCCCTGCTGGAAAATGGCCTTGTTGTAGAGTGAACTCCTGGCCATGATCATCTATTTCAAACACTAGCAAAAAAATTAATGGAAGTACAAACTCATAACTAATATACCTTAAGGGAAAGTGCAGGCACTGTAGCAGAATTCCAACAGACAAGTTCACAGCAGAATCTGTTGTAAGCCAGTCACCATGATATAAAATGCCTTGCAGAGGAAAACAGGAGAGGTAACTAAAATCTTAGTGGCATGCAATGAGCAAAACAAACTCATTCAAAAACCCATTCATTAGCTGCTTTTAAAAAGGGCTTGAAACAGCTAGGGGGGTGTGTCTGACAAATCGTAGGGAATTTTTTAGAAACAGGGAGAAATAAAACATTTTATTTTTAAAAAATCTATTTGGGATTGGGGAGCGGGGAGCACTGGCAAATCTGAGGTTCTGAGAATGGTATGAAGGCATGGGCAATGCCTTCTATATCTATAATCCATTGAGGATACATTTTGACGCAGCTCTTTCGAAACACAAACGCATGGCCTGACTCACCAGGCCAGGCCTGTTGCTGGGTGGGGCGCCCTCCGCCCCCGTCATGGCCCTGGCGGGGGGCTTCTTCTTCCCAGAAGCCCCCTCGGCGGCGGGAAACTTTCCCACCGCCAGGCCCCTGGGCCAATGAATGGCGGGGCTGCCCCTGCCTGCCATTGGTCAGGTCTTCCCAGGGGCGGGCCCAGCTCCTGCTCAGGCCCCCGGAGGCCTGGAGCAGGCATTCAGCCCTTTTTCCAGCTTGCCATCCCGCCCACCCTACATTCATGTTCTTGTTAGGTTACTGTTATTCAGTTTTTGTTTGTCACAACTCATGTTTGGTGTTTAGCATGGGCCCCGGATCTGGTATGCTTACTCCCCCCCCCCTCATTGGCAGGAGGAGGGAGTATCATTTCGACCACTGGGCGGCACTCTGGTACCGATTACTTGGTCTGGTTTTGGTCGCGTCTAGGCTTCGTTTTGTGATCGGGCAGCATCAGGCTGACCGATCAGAGATCCAGGACCCATGCCTGGCAGCCAACCCTTCGTTTCTGTAACCAATAAAATGTTGTGGCCTGTTTACACCCAAAAAATCACTATGTGTTGGCATGGCTTTTGTGCTTGTACGCCCAGGCGGAGGCGTGTCGCCCATACTCAAGCAAAAGATTTCCTTTCAGCTCTGTTATGTTTTATTAGGGAAATGTCTGAAACAGTCCCAAAAAAGGGATTGGGGAGAAGACAGTCAGAGAATGACTTCTGGACTTAGGAACTTAGATATAATTAGAGAAAATACCCAAAAACTTTAGTGATCAGAGCTGTCAAATTTGCCTGGGTTGAATCATTTTAGTGATGGGAAGTTAGGGGCATTTTTGTGGACGGTGTGCTAACAAGAATTGACATTCTTTCCCAAAATCCTCCTTCATGAGCCTGGTATGGTCATTTTTAAAAAAATTAATGCAATCATTCAAAATACTACCATTTCAAAATATATTTGTTTTTACTGTCTGTACTGCTAGCTTCTCAGACTTCTGCAAAGGAGAATACTGAGAAGGCTAGTATTTCGAGACTGTCGTCTCTTTAAATCAGTGCCTCTCTTCTACTGCAGAGCAGCAGAATGTGATATGGGGGAAATACAATATCTCCAAATCCCCCCATTTTTTAAAAAAAATAGAAGGGGTATGGAACTGTACTCGCTGGTTTCATGATTCTGAAAATGGATTATTTCAGGAGAAAAAGCAAGAAAGAACAATATGCGATAAGGAATGACAAATTGAACTATCTACATTGTAACTCTACAGGACTAAATGCCATAGTAATATGTCCCCCCCCCCCCCATGGGATAGAGTCCTTGGTCTAATCCTCCAGTGCATTGGAATTCCTATAAACAGAAAATATACCGGTTGACTGGAAGACATGCTAGAAATAGTGCTGCCAGCCCTCATACTTTTGTTGACATTTTAATCATAACGTCTATTTTTACATTCCTTACATTGAGATTCAGCAATTGGTAAAACTGTACCATTATGAGACCCTTCTCCTGCCATCATGGCAAATGTAATGGGCCTGATACTTCATTTTCCCCTGATAATTCCTTAATGCATTTGCTTCATAGAAGAGTTCCTAAAATATTACATCAAATGTCTTCACTTTTGTATTTGTTCTCTGAAGTGCTTTGTTTTGGCTTTGATCTTAGTTTTGGCTTTCATTCTGCTTTGTTATATGTGTAGAGACTAGGAGTGAGTATGAGTATTGGGAGAACATGTTTTCGAATCCATATAACATCTTTATACTTACATTATCCTTGTAGCACAATAATAAGAGATCCCTTACAATAGATAAAAATAGAACGTTATTATCTGCAAGGATTGCAAGCCATGATCTGCTCTCACGCATACACACAAGTTGATAAAGACATACATCTATATTTATGCAAAAAGTTGTATCACAATATTTTATTAACTTTTTATGGAGCCATCTGGCACACACTTATTATAAAAGATAATTGTTTGCACTATTGACTTCTTAGTAGAGAGAGGAGGGAAAAATCTGGTTAGCTATTAGCAATATCTGAAATCTTTCTGAATAATAGGTGTTATAATTCTGGATTTCACACTATTCCCCTCCCCTTCACAGTATGCAGCTTTGTTCTCTGTATCACAAGGTAACACTCTACTGGAAACTGTCACTTTTCCAAACAGAATAGTTGTAAGGTGATTTTCTATGAAATTCAAAGGAGACAAAAATGCTGGATCCTTATCATTCATTTAGCACACTCATATGGCACATAAGGCCTCCTAGATATTTGGAGCAGGGAGAAACTGAACTGCCATAAGGTGAAGCTTCTCTCCAGTTGGATGACCAAGTGGCATGAAATCTCATGCTTCATTAATGATGCTTTGTGTACCAGCTGGCCCATGGATTGTGAAAATGAAACAGGAATACTGCAGGGCTCTTTTATTCTGATCCAGCATTAATAAACAATTACAAACCGCTGGGTTCCACTTCTTCCATAACATGTTGGTTGGAAAATAATTTCACTCCTCAGCTATTAAACTGAGGCACCCATCATCCTAACAGCTGTAGGAGGGTACTAGAAAGAGATGGCACTGTTCTAATGGCACTGTGAACAAATTAGATTTGCCCTTTGGGACTTTTGACATTGTCACTCTCTCTTCTTTGGTACATTCAAGCTGTTGCTCTTAGAACAATGTGACAAAAATTTTTAGTAAAGAATGCCATTCCATATACATTTCATTTTCATTGTTAATATCCTTCTCTGTCCCACCTAGGATTCAGTCAGAGATGGCGGTGCTAAATAACGTTCCTTCACTAATACTGCAGCAAAGACATTTGATCATACCAATGGGCATTCCTATTTACTTTGCTAGGCCCACAAATTGAAAGAATTTTCAGGCCCAAGGATACTCAAGACAAGATCCTAGGTATATCGTTATACTTGGGGTGGTGTCTCAAATACTGAAGTCGAAATGAATTCAGAAATACCCACCCACCCACCTTCACCCCCACCCCAATAAATCTGTGATAATTTGGAATAGGGACAAAACTGTATCCAGATTCTATCTGGCTGTCATGGCAAAGCCCAGATAAAGATATCATTTAAAGAGGCATTGGCTACCTTCGTTTGCAATGCCCAAGATAGCGATTTTCCTAGAATAACCTGGGCACAGCAATGGAAGTCACAAAAAAAAAATCTGACCATAATTTGAAGCTCCTCTTTCCTTTTCATACCACCTCTTCTACCACAAAATGAATTCTTATTTCTGACTGCCTAAGAACCAAATAAATTCTAGAGTTCTCCTCAATTTCCTAGGTCATTTTTCAAGTGGTTGCATTTCAAATGCTATTTCTGCATAGTATCAAAGAGGTTTTGAAATAGCTATTTCTGTGATTTGGAGTGGACGTGGAATTTAATTAAGCATGGTGAAGATAACAGGAAAAAACCCTACCCTACCATTTCCATTACTTATCCTTATACCATATTACACATAATGTTTCCTACAGTGCCATTAAACACTGGTTTGCAAAAAAAAAAAAAAATCAATCATCTTAGCAAATTCAAACTATGACCATTATTACATTTTTCCTTACAGTCAGTATGTACGCAATACTTTATCTCAGTTCATGTGTTTGTGGAAATGATAGGAGAATTTGAATGCACCAGAAAATAGACCACAACTTGCTAGTGTTTTCTTCTCTGTTGATAGATACTGGAAACATTGCATAGGGATGGAAGAATAGTTCCATGCATGTTTAGGAATCTCTGAACTCCACAGTATGCTCCTCTTGACAATTGTTGTCAGACAAAACACACTTATGGTGCACTTCAGAGAAATAATGTGCACATGAAACCAAGAATGGGCTTTTAAAATATTAAGAGAATAAAATGAATACAACTGGAAAATACACACTAATAGAAGGAACATACTGGAAGCACGGATACACTTCCATGTAGGAAGAAGAAAACTAAAAACTTTGCAATCAAATAATAATTAAATATGGGATGAGAATGGAGGTATAGCTTTCAAATAAATTGAAAGGAATCGTATCTAAGAATTCTTCACACATCTGTTTCTGTGTAAGTATAGTATGAACATTTACTTCAACACTAGTAGTACCTTGCACTGAAATAATGAAGGGAGCTTGGCATGAACAGTGGATAACATTTCTGAACATTGAAGCTGTGAAATCAGAGATGACATATGTGCTTAGCCTCTCCATTTTTACATCTGACAATGCTACTAATATTTTTTTCACAGGGCATAGTCTAAATAACAAAAAGAAAGCTAAAGACATGGGTGAAGGAACAGGTATATACTGTTTACCTTCACACATGGCAGAGCTGAGGGAAAATAGAAGGCATTAGTTTAATATACAGTTCATGGTAAACATACCAAAATATGAACTAGAACAATTTTATAACACAGAATGTGCATTTTCCCAAAGTCTGTTGCTTTTTTTTGGGAACAAAAGAGCAGAAGCAGCAATAAAAAAGACAATATGAATACATCTGAAACTGTATGTATGACTTTTAAAACTGCAGTGTGAATTTTGGAAAGGACACACCCAAATACTTTAGTCAGTCACAAAATCACTTGGAAAATGTATTTTTTTCACAAAACTGCACACAAAAATGTGCACATTTTCCAAAATGTGTACATAAAAAGACTTAAATCTGATGTTTAAATGGAGCAGAATCAGTGCAGCGATATTGTACCTTGAGGGACATCAAACGCTTCTATTCCACAAAACAATTTAAAGGCACCAAAATGAGATACAATTGGTTGTTGTATGTCTTTCAGGCTGTGTGGCCATGTTCCAGAAGTATTCTCTCCTGACGTTTCACCCACATCTAAGGCAGGTATCCTCAGAGGTTGTGAGGCTCACAACCTATTAGGATGCCTGCCATAGATGTGGGCGAAACGTCAGGAGAGAATACTTCTGGAACATGGCTACACAGCTCGAAAGACATACAACACCCCTGTGATCCCGGCCATGAAAGCCTTCGACAACACATTGAGATACAATTATTTAATATAGCAACTACATTGTTTCCATTACAGACACAATTCAGACCCTTCCTCTCTTGTTCAGTATAGCATCAGAGGGAGGAGACACATTTCATGGCATCACAGGAAGAGAGGTCTTCCTAATGTACATTGTGACATTAAAGCCCAAGATAGGGAGTAGGGGAGGGAGGGAGCTAGAGGATTATATACTCAAATCATTCCTCAACATTTTTCTTTTGCTGATTTTCTGTTGGCATACGTAGTGCAAGGAATTATTGAAGCAAGATTATTTGTTGCAATCATTCCTTGCACTACCTATGCCAACAGTTTGTTGGTTATATGACTGATTTACCAGACAGCTTTGGTTATATTATGGGGTTCACTTTGCAGTGTCTGACGTAACAGCCTTTCCATGGCACTCAATGTGGTGGGGTAGACAATGGCTTAGCGAGTGTTCTCTCATGCAGATGGAGTGCTTTGGATAGCTTGTGTCAGTTGCCACGGCTAGATCAAACTCAATGCCCACTGAACAGTTGAATCTTGAAAGAGTGAAGTAGCCATGACAATTAATTTGTCCCAGAAACTAGTATTTAAATAAGCTATGTCAGGGCGCGTTAAAAATTTCTCAGATTTCAGGAGGACAGCACTTAGATGGTATGTTCCAAATATGTTGTCACTGCAGACCATACCATTTCTGTCCGTTCTAGCATCCTGGCTTAGTGCTCAGGATTCCCCAGATCCAACTGGTGATTTTTGCATCCATAAGGTCCTAGAAGAGTGGTTTGAGGAAAGGGGCAGGGTGGCTGATAACAAGAAGTCACTCTCCCATGCTATAATTCAAGATCTGTTCCAAGTATAATTATATCTTTCTATCTCTAATTATGAAAGTCTTCACTTTCATCTAGCACCTTCTACCACCTTTATTGGAACTTTGCACACAGGTAAGTTGGTATTGCAGTCAAAGAAAAACAAGTCTTGTAAGGTGCTGGAATTTAGAGATTTTATTTTGGGTGCCCAATATGTTTTCCTTAAAGTTTGGAACTCTAAATCAGACCAAAGAGTGATGGGATCCATAATTGACTCTAGGATTGTAGTGATCCTCTGCCCGGTGTAAGCATTAAAGCAGTATGATTGGGGAAACAGGAGTCATTCTGCTCCCCTCTTTTGATATACAGATGCCACCTTTGGGGAAAAAACAATTCTGGGCTGTCACCTTAAAGGCTCTTCCCTGGATGAGTTTAAATTTGAGACTCATTAATTTATAATTGGAGCAGCCCCAGTAACTGGCAATGAGCATGTGCTCTCAAATCAATAAGAGAATTGAGTGCTGGGGGGTCAATGGCATATCAGAGGTATGTTTGGCCTTAGCTACATTCATTGGTGTTGTTTGCTTTTGTTCTCTTTTGTAGATTCTATATTAAGGCTGATAAGAGATTATGTCCTTATCTGTAGTCATAGTCTTGTCTAGTGTACCAGACAAGGCTCTGAATAGTAATTTTGAATCCTACCAAAAGAGAGGTATATATCTATCTATCTATCTATCTATCTATCTATCTATCTATCTATCTATCTATCTATCTATCTCAATCATAGAGTTAACATGATTCAGAAAGAGAATTGACTGTTCTGGAAAGCTTTCAAATAATAGAGTATTCAGATGTTAACATGTTTTAACTGAATTTAATAAAACTAGATTTGTTTTTGAATTTAAATGTGTCTGGCTGCTTCTATCAAGTCCAATAGGACTCAGTCCTGGCCTACTACAAATAATCCACACAACAACAACACACCCATTAATCCAAAGTTACGGCATCCCTCTTAGGCTTAGTAACCCAATCTAGAAAAGAATTAAGTGTAGAACAAGGGAAGATTTGTTTCCAAAAGCTGGAAATCAGGAGTTTGTCTGGGAGATATTTGTCACTTTTATAGCATGTTTTCTCAAGGTCATTTTTTGAATGGGAACTCTTTTTTATACAATTTTCTATATAAGCAGCAATAAACATGAGTATTTACCTACCCAAAATGTTTCCCTCGGTCTGATTTTTGGTGGTCTGTTAGCAGGCATTTGTGTCATTAATCCTGGACTTTCCATCCTAGAAAAGCTTTGCTACCCCCATAAAACAATTTAGTCTAGTGTTAGGAATTACCTGACTACACTATTAATTGAGAGAAGAGGCAGAGAAAATGTCATTGAAAAGGTGGTAAGGGTAATCATCCCAAATTAAATTGTATTTCCTTAATGAGGGGTAGAATAGAAATGTTTATAATTTCTGTCATTTTTCAAAGTTGAGAAACCAATGGAATATAAAAGTTATACTGGGACAAGAAAAAAAGACTAACACTATTGTGAACTGCAAACTGAATGGCTCATCTCTTGTGATGTTTTGAACATATGAAAATTGAGTGTATAGTGAGAGTTTGACTGTAAGGAAAAATTAATTAGCCTTACAGATTCCTTCCCATGCTAATGAACTTGTTTTGTTCTCTGTATCAATATGTTTATCCATATGGTATTCTTAAATTAAGGATGAAACATATTTGCCCACTCCCATACTGTTAGTTTAAAATCAGGTGGGAAGTGTTGAATAGAACAGAACTGGTGCAAGAATCTTGAATCTCTGTAGAATTTATTTTCAATTACAGGCATCCCTACACCACCAATCTGGAATCAGTGTTTACACTATCTTAATGACCTAGAGCCTACTCTCCCATTTGGGAGAGGAAGAAAACCAGAGACATCTGGTGGATCCATTCTTGCAGAACCACATCTCCACTTTGTTGTTTCATCTTTAGCAATTAGGCTTGATCGATCCACAAAAAATTTGATTCTAAACTCGTTTCAAAACTAGAGGGGGGCAGCTTTTCGTTTCTGATGGTATTTCCGAATTTGGCCCCCCAAAATATTCAAAATTAACGAAAATTCGTTATTTTCTAAATTAATTCGTTAATGGCGGATGCGCATGCGCAATTCCCAAAAACAGCACAGAGGGAGAGGACTTTACAGGACTCTCCCACCCTCATTTTTTGAGTGATCTTCTTCCAACTTGGTACAGTGGTAGAACACATTTAACACTGATAGCTCACCAAAATTTGGAACGTTTCCCTTATCCTCTGATTTTTGGCGAATTTTCATAGCTTTTATAATAAACCATTTTTTAATAATTGCAGAAATCTGTTCCTGGTTTGAAAGTCTTATTTCCTGTTAAATTGGGTTGTCTTTACTGTGAAAGTCATTGTTCTACTTCAGAAACTTTGTTTTTGTGGCTGAAACTTTGTTAAATTGGTGTGTGTGTGATATATACTGTGTATATAGTCCCTGCATAATGTGTGTGTGTGTGTGTGTGTGTGTGTGTGTATAGGTAAAGGTAAAGGTATCCCTTGACGTTAAGTTCAGTCATGTCTGACTCTGGGGGTTGGTGCTCATCTCCATTTCTAAGCCCAAGAGCCAGTGTTGTCCATAGACACCTCCAAGGTCATGTGGCCGGCATGACTACATGGAGTGCCATTACCTTCCCGCCACAGCGGTACCTATTGATCTACTCACATTGGCATGTTTTCAAGCTGCTAGGTTGGCAGAAGCTGGAGCTAACAGCGGGCACTCACTCTGCTCCCAAGATTTGAACCTGGGACCTTTCGGTCTGTAAGTTCAGCAGCTCAGTGCTTTAACACACTTCGCCATCGGGGCTCATGTATATATAATATACATACACATACACACAATGTGGAGAATATGTGGAAAGGGATAGATAGATAAGTTGGGAGCCACAGCGAAGGCACCTTCCTGGGAGCAAGGTCTAATAATAATAATAATAATAATAATAATAATAATAATAATAATAAAAAATCCCTTACAATATCCAAGATGGGTACCATTATTGGCAGAGAAAGCCAAGCTGTAGGAGTTGAAATCCAATCATTTATCCTCCCTATAGAATCAATTTTATATGCATTTTTAGCTACAGAAAAGCTAAAATCAGGACATTAAAAGAACAACACCCAGAAAATGGGAATTCCAGACAGGAAACAATCAGGGCCAGCTAATACCTCCCAACAAAGGATTCCCCCAGGTAGGAAGCAGCCAGGCTTTGAAGCTGCAAGGCTATTCAATGCTAATCAAGGTGACCAATTGCAACATTCACACTTGCCTCCCACAGACAAGAGTTCTTTCTCCCACCCTGGACCTTCCACAGATATATAAACCCCACTTGCCTAGCTTCGCACAGACGTCAAAACCTCACCGCCGGGCCCCTCTCTGTCTCTCTCGGTCTCTCCATTCCCGGCTCCATCCGCCGCCTTCCCGCCTCACAGAGAGACACCAGGCCTGAGCTGAGGCGAGGCGGCGGCGGCGGCCATTTCCCCCCTCCGTCTTCCTCCTCCTCCTCGGCCTCCTTCCCCCTCGCCCCCCTCCCATTGGCTGAGCCCGTGACGCCCCTTTTGCTGAGGGGCAAAAGGAAAGGGCCTGAATGGTGGGAGTTTGGGTGATTTGCAAAAGCTTTTTTTTCCTAACGAAAAAAACGACGACATAACGAAAAACGGCCTCTCGCGATTCGAAACCGCGATATCCAGACGTGTGGACAACCAATGCTTCAAAATTGCTTCAAAACAAACGAAAATAACGAATTAATAACGGTTAACGGGGAAAACGAATTATTTGAGCAAGCCTATTAGCAATCATTCTTGAGTTTGATAAGAGATAGATCACATCACTTCAAAGGTTTGGTACCAATACAATTCTCATGCTACTTGGATTACATGCTGAAGCAGCAGCAAAAAAAGCCAAGAGTGGATTTCCTATCCCTGTAATGCCAGCTCTACTAGCCAACCCTGAAAGTTAACTTCTCCAATGTGAAAAGGCTGGGAAAAAGCAGAGGCAGCCTGGGTCTCTTGGCCTTTCATTCTCTTGTAGGACCAAGCTATGCAAGTCACACCAAATTGGCTTGTATCCTTCTAAACCAGCTTGCTGCACATGTTTCATGTTGAACAACTGGTTACATTTGTGAGGTTGATATCTATCATCTATCTATCTATCTGTCTGTCTGTCTGTCTGTCTGTCTGTCTCCAATTTGGCCTGTTTTTACACATGAGATTGATATAATGTTTATCTTGTTACTTGTCCAATAAGAGGATATTTGTTGTGTCTTCTGGGACCTATTTGGTTTACTTATGATGGAAATAATAATGAGCTTGTATGTGCTCTTTTAGCCTGAATCCTTTATGAGGTGGGGGAAATGTTCTTTTGAGTTTGGTCCAGAAGATCACAGTAGCTTTTCTTCTGTCTATTGTTGATAAAGCTGGATATATGTACGTTTTGGAGTAATGAACACACCACAACAATGTGAGTTTGACTAGTAATTCCAGATATCCATTACTCTGTGTATTTGTTAAAATCACTTTAATAGAACCAAAGTAGATTTTAGGTAGCCAGATATTTTATGTTGAAATATTCAGCACCATTCTCACATACATTTGACTTCAAGAGTATAGCAGGGCCTGACTTACCAGGCCAAGCCTGTTGCGGGGGAGGGCGCCCTGCCCCCATCATGGCGGCCACCGGGGTAGTCTTCTTCTTCCCAGAGGCCCATGGGGCGGTGGGAAGCTTTCCCGCCGCCAGGCCTCTGGGCCAATCCAGGTTGGGCCCGCCCCGGCCTGCCATTCGACAGGCACGCCTGGAGCGGCGGGCCCCTGTTGCTGCTCATCCCAGGGGATGAGCAGAGGGGAACATTCTGCTGCTTGCTTGCTTGCCATCCCACCCACCCTACATGCAGTTCTGTTATTGTTATCGTATTCTATGTTTGTTTTGTCACAACTATGTTTCGGCGTGTGGCATGGGCCCCGGATCAGCTATGCTTACTCCCCCCCCCCATTGGCAGGAGGAGTGAGTAGCATCGCGGACACTGGGCGGCGCTTTGGTACCGATCACCGGGTCTGGTTTCGGTCGCGCCTTTGGATTCATTTCGGGATCGAGCAGCACTGAGCTGACCGATCAGTGATCCAGGACCCATGCATGGCAGCCAACCCTTATTCCTGTATCCAATAAATGTTGTGGCCAGTTTATACCCAAAAACACATACTGTGTGGTGTCATTTATTGTGTGATTACATCCAGGCGGAGTGTGTCGCCCATACCCAAGCAAATAATACTAAGATTTATCTGTGGCTAAAAACTGAAACAGATGAGTATAAGTTCCATGTTGTGTCTGCTATTGGACTGTACCGTTTCAGTCTGAATTTAGATGATGTTTTTGAATGTTATCCCATTTCTAATATCCCACACGTGACAACCTGGCATAGATCAACTAGCTTTTTCCATGCCTTTTAACTTTAAATTTGTAGGAGAATTATATGTTTAGAAATTGGGAGCATTTCATCAACAACCTATGTTCAAAGCCTTCATTTGTTGATACCTTGGATGATTTGGAAGTCATCTTCACTTTTTCCTGCCTTGAATGTTCATTGTAAAAATAAAATAGAATAATTCCACATGTACCCTTTTGAAAAAACAAGAAGAAGGCAAGATAGAATTGATTTAAAACAAACAAACAATAAAAAAACTTATGTTAACCCCAGAGCACAGAACATCTAAATGTAATGAAAAACTGGTAGTTGTTCAGAAGCTAGTTCTACCATCCTCTTACAGACAATAATTTCTGAAGTGGATGTGTACTTTACTTAAGCTGAACAAGTGCTGGAGGTGCACATGTTAGAAAACAATATGATTGAATAGAAGCTGAAGAATGACCTCCAGAACAGGTTAGTAGATAGATGGAAAAAGTTATTGAATGTAGTCTTATGCATTACTTCTACTCTTAATATCCAGTGCACCTTGGAGAGCTATTTGCAATTGATGACAGTTCCAACTCCTGGTTGCACTTTTGAGTGAACCTATGAATCAGTAAACGAATGAACAAACAGACATCTGCAACTCATCATCTGAGTTAAAGTTGTTCCAGAGGCACCATCTGTGTGATTTTCCTTTGCGACTTCTGTCAACTCTATATCCAATGGCATGTTTCTGCTGTTGAGACTCAAATAACAGAAAAGGACTACAAAGAATATACACTCATATTCAAGACTGATAATTTGAATGTGCTTGAGTTTTGACTGCATTCTTTTTCTACATTCTATTTAACTTGTCTCAGATCTGGAGCTATCTAGATAATATATCACCTTCATATGAGCAACATTCTACAGGATTTTATTCCAATTTATTGCAAGCCACAAAACTAGATCCCCTTACCTTTTGTGTATATATATATATATATATACACACACACACACACACACACACAGAGGCCTGTAGCGAGGGGGGGGGTTAGGGGTTCACAATTATGGTGCATAACCATTTGGTAACACAACATCATGAATTTGCACACTAGAGAATACTTGGTTGTTTAAGTTGCACAGCAATGGAGAGGACAATATTTTGTAGTATCATTAGAGGCTATGGATCTAATTTGTCACTAATTTTCTTTTCAAAGAAAACAACAAAGTAATTTAAACAATTTACATCCTACTGTGAGAAAGCCCTTGAAAATCATGCAGTTTTTGAAACCTATTTGCAATTCAGAGCTTATTGTGCACTAAACTTTTATGTGGCTGTTTTGTCCAGAAAACATGTCTGTGTTGAAAAACAATAGTTAGACATATAATAGCTACCTCAGTATGCTGATGGAGAGGTGTGGGAGAGATTATTGGGGGTGGGGACACGGGGGGGGGGGGAGGAATTGTGAGTTTTAAAGGCTATTTTAAATATATTTAATATATTTTGATGTTTTTACTTTAACCCATACTGTATTATTATTATTTTTTTAAAAAATAAATCTATGGCACTTTTTAAAAGTATGACCAAAGTGTGGGATTGTTAGCCGCCTTCATTTTCCATGGGGATAAAGGTGGGGTATAAATAAAGTAAATAATGATAAAATAATATAAATATTATTATTTTTGCACAGAATATCCAGTTTCCTATCCAAAAATGTTTATCTGTGTAAACCAACCAAAATTTGTACTAAATACTCAAACATTTTCTGTACATTTATCATAAATATAATTTTCTGGACTAAAATGCTTTTTGCACAGAAAATGCTGTTTCCTGCATGAAACAACCACATACAATTTTTCTGTGGAATGTGTCTTCTCAATATTTGCAAAAAAAAAATATTTTTTCTGACTTTTTTCTGAATATTTTGAATATCTTCATTAGTTTTAGAGAAGCAGATTTTGCATAGCAGTCAAGCATTTTATTTTAAAAAGATGTACAATAAAATACATTTGTGCCTTATCATACTGTAACCTACACATGTTTATGTTTCCTGCCTATTTCATATGGAATGTACCTGTATAGCAATTTTACCTACATCAAAACCCTGAGTACAATTAGAGACACCTCTTCTGGTAACAATAGTAAAAGCATTCCAGTAATCAGAATTATTGAATCTCTGCTGAAGATTTTATTCATCTGCAGAATATCTAAAGTGTTCTTTCAATCTCCTGGCAGGCCAAAAAGGTGGAAACACTGGGAAATAATTTCCAAGACAGGGAGTCTTTCTCCCGCCACCTGCCTTGGTAAAATTTATTGTAAGGCTTAGTACGAGCAGTGCATCTGCAAATGACCTGCAATAAAGTACTGCCCTGAGCACTTTAAAAGACTGTATGTGAAGTTGCTACAGTAATTTAAAATCCTCCAGGGAACACTTTGTTGCAGGTCTCTATGTGAGCAAACCCTTAAACGTGGGAGCTTCCCAAAGTAAATTCTGCTTGAAGTGATGCTCATATAAAGACAATCCATTGAGATATTAATTAGTATACTACAGCTGTGGGTTTTCTCAATGCTGGATTAAAGTCTGAATAAATCTGTCAGTGTTTTTTTCTCCTGTATTCCAGTTCTTACTCAAGTTCTTATTTAGTGTGAAGTTTTGAAATTTGTCATAAAAAATGAACCAGAACATCATTCTTAGCCGTATGAATTGACCACAATCAGTATGACTGAGCCCTCAGATGGCGTAGTGGACTAAGTGACTTGAAGGTTGGGTTGCTGACCTGAAAGCTGCCAGGTTCGAATCCCACCTAGGGAGAGTGTGGATGAGCTCCCTCTATCAGCTCCAGCTCCATGCGTGGACATGAGAGAAGCCTCCCACAAAGATGGTAAAAACATCAAAACATCTGGGCGTCCCCTGATCAACGTCCTTGCAGACGGCCAATTCTCTCACTCCAGAAGTGACTCAAGTTGCTCCTGACATGAAAAAAAAGTATGACTCAATATGGGATTGTTTTATAGCTGAAAGCCATTTGATTGGTGAGAGGAGGAGACTTTTATTTAAATGGGATGGAAACATAATTCATATTACAAACATGGTGAAATGTCTAGAGATTCAAAATCAGCCTTTGGCATCTGTACCTGTAGAATTGGTATCCATGGTATCATTAAATAGCACCTAAAATAAATAAATAAATAATAGAAATGTTATCTCTAGACATATTCTAAGTTTCCCAACATGACTGTATTATATGTTTGGAAGAGTCATGCTAAAAGAATTAGAAATGCTAGAGAAGTGTTTTCTCTAGGCATTTTCTACGTCCGCCTTCAGAATTCTGTGGTGTACTATGACATAGTTAATTTCACTAGGTTCACTATTTTTTGCAATTTTGTGTTTCCATGGCTAAGTCCATGAATATAGCCTCTGTGAATAAGGGGGGTGTATTGCACTCAAAGTCATTTTGGACAAGTAAGTTTGGTGACCATGTGGTACTAGTAATGCTGTATGCCTTCAAGTCATTTCAAACTTGAACCTATCATGGGGGTTTCTTGGCAAGATTTGTTCAGAGGAGTTTGCCTTTCTCTTCCTCTGAAGTGGAGAAAATTTAACACACTCAAGATCAAGGTAATCCAGTGGGTTTCTATGGCTTATTAAAGATTTAAACTGTGACTGCCCAAGTTTAGCCTTCAGAGAGAAGGTTGGGAGGAGACATGATAGCCATGTATAAATATGTGAGGGGAAGTCATAGGGAGGAGGGAGCAAGCTTGTTTTCTGCTGCCCTGGAGACTAGGATGGAACGGCTTTAAACTACAGGAAAGGAGATTCCACCTGAACATCAGGAAGAACTTCCTCACTGTGAGAGCTGTTCAGCAGTGGAACTCTCTGCCCCGGAATGTGGTGGAGACACTTTCTTTTGAGGCTTTTAAGCAGAGGCTGGATGACCATTTATCAGGGGTGCTTTGAATGTGATTTCCTGCTTCTTGACAGGGGGTTGGACTGGATGGTCCATGAGGTCTCTTCCAACTCTATGATTCTGATTTTAAGTTGTAGTCCAACATTCAAACCACTGCACCACACGGACTCTCTAACAGAACAGTATATTACCTTTTGTCTCATTAGTTTTGTACTAACCTTAAGCTTGGTTATCTGTGATGACTGCATCTTTATGGCAGATATTAAACTTTAAAAACAAATCTTAAAAATTGTGGTAGAGACACTGAGAACTGGGAAGCCCTGGCCCTTGAATGTTCTAACTGGAGGTCAGTTGTTACCAACAATGCTGTGGAATTCTAAGAGAAACGAATGAAGAGTGAAAGGGACAAAAGTGTTGAGAGGAAGGTGCATCAAGCAGCCCTTATTGGGACCGCTGTCTCTCTGAAAATCGATGTCCTCATTGTGAAATAATATGCAGATCAAGGATAGGTTTCTACAGTCAACTCCAGACCCATTGCCAAGACTCTACACTTGGAAGGCAATTATTCTTGACCACGAGTGATAGCCTATGATGATCTTTATGGGTAGAAGAAAATCAGAAGCCTTTCTTTTGTTATGCAAGTTAATTTTTATTCTTCTGAATTCTGGCACTTGTAGTCCAAAAAGGTAACTTCCAAGCTTTATTTTGAATCTGTTGTTGGTTACCTAGCCATTATCTGGACAACATTTCAAGCTGCTAGGACACCTAATGTTATAAGAATTATAAACATAGATTTTGGAATCATAGTCCAGGCAGCTTTTGTAGAGTTGGATGACATTTGCTATGTTTTTGGATATCTTCCACTGAACAATTTTCATTCTATCCGCTGTAATTTTTTTCATATGGCATAAAGAGGGAGAGTGGTAAATTAGGGTCAAAATGACATCAACAGAAAAAAAAGCAAGCATGAGTCACCATTCGCTCTGCAAACAGATACTAGAGCAAAAGCAGTTCTTGTATGGCAAGAGACAAAGTTAACCACCAAAAAATAAATAAACATAAATCAGATTTGTCATTTTGAGATTTTGTCAGTTTTTTTTCTGTTATGAAAAATAGGTGAAATATGTTTCCTAGGCCACATGGAAGTAGAAAGAAAAAAGTATGGCATCAGGATCTATGTTCATAAAAGTGACTTTTAAAAATGAAGGAGAGCATTTTACAGGGTCATTTTAATCTCTGACACCTTATCTGAAAATGTTTCTAAATCCTTCCCCCCCCCCCCCCCAAATTCATGTCATATTGAATTTTAGACTACGACTACAACCCCTGGAATGCCACATAGTAAAGCCCATGAAGCAATGGTTCTAGACGTTGAAGAATCCAAATTTTAATCTCTACTCAAGGGTGTATTATAATCTATATATATAAAAGAGTGATGGCATCAGGGCAGCGGACAAAACAACAAAACTACAGGCCCCCCAACCTCGAAATTTGACAACACAACCCAACATCCACGGCTCTAGGTTGATACAACAAAAAGAAAAGAAAAATAAAGTCCTAATTAGAGGGAGAGGAATAATTGTTTTTATCCAATTGCTGCCAGTTACAAGGCTAAGTTCCGCCCACTTGGTCTCCTAGCAACCCACTCAGCCCAGGGGACAGGCAGAGTTAGGCCTCACTTAGGCCTCTTCCACACTGCCTATAAAATACTGATTATCTGATTTTAACTGGATTATATGGCAGTGTAGACTCAAGGCCCTTCCACACAGCTATATAACCCATTTATAATGGACTTAATGTAAGGTAAAACCTTTACCCTTTACCTTAACTACCACCAATTCCTCAATACTTTATTTCCCATACCACCAGACTTCGCCACAGCAACATGTGGCCGGGCACAGCTAGTTGTATTATAATTTTTCAGCACTGTTATGTACAACTTGACCTCATCTATTGACTGGAGTCATATATTTATTTAGCACTTTGCCTCCCTTTAATATTACACTGGTTAACACACAGTTTGATGCCTCAAATGTTAGACCTGTTTCTGGGTATTTTTGACCCACTGAGTCCAAAAATGGCACCGGCTTTCCCCTATCAGTTCTAATTTTTGAGATATGAAACATATGCCATCTACCAATAACCATCTGTTCACCCACAGAAAATCATGATAACCATATCTAAGAAACTAGAGCTGATGTGGTCTATCCAATGAGGTTTTCTGAATCATTGCTGCAAATAATGCCAGGAACAGGCCTAAAAACCAAGACACCGAGATTTCTTTTTTGTTTGGGCTGTGTTATTATCACACCATAGAACGCTTATGTTGTTGGACTACAATTGAGATAAATAAATGCTCGAGTAAATGCAGTTAAATGTTTCATTCTGATTTCATTCTAAATTAGGTTCCATTTGAGCTGCAGATGAGGAGTTGAGCAACTGAGTGAAATATTTCCACATCAACTTTCTTGTTTAACTGAATTGCCCAGCTGAAGCTTTTATTAATTTAATTTATTTATTTAAAACATTTATATTCCACCCTTCTCACCCCGAAGGGGACTCAGGGCGAAGCACAACATATATATGGCAAGCATTCCATGCCAGGACATTAAAAAAACCTATAAATATACACAAACATTAACATTAAAATGGAATCCAATTTAGAATGAGCTATGGCATTTAAGGTGGTGTCAAATTGCATTATTTCTACAAACTATTCTTAGAAGATGCACGTTACTTGTCCCTTTCTTTGAATGATCTCTTTCACTCCAACTTAAACAAGAATTACATTACAAAAACTACATTTTGAAACTTCTATTTAACAGCACTGGTTAAAAAAAAGAATTTCAGTTAAACAAGAAAGCTCAGTTCCATGGAATCATGGGAACTATAGTTTTACAAAGTCTTCAGTTACAAACTATAAACTATAAATTACAAACTATAAATTCAAGTGTTCCATAGCACTGAGCCAGAGTAGTTAAAGTGGTGTCAAACTGCTTCTATTTGATGTATCTCTCTACCAGGGCAGAACCTCACTCCCTATTGCAAATATTATCCATCTAAGATACTTGCAGGTCCTCAACAAGGTAAACTTCTGGTCTAGGCATGTGTGATCCATTAAAAATGTTTCTAAACTCCTTCCAAAAATAGGGGGTGCTGGAGACTTTTTCTAAAGTCTAAAGTTTGAAATTTTGGTGGTCAAAATTTCAAAACTCTAACAAAACTTACAAATCTTCATGAGTACCTTCTTAATGGTGGTCATGCATGCACAATTAAGGAGCTATCCTGATGAAATTTGCTACAGTCATAGAACATATTTACCACTGTTAGCTCATCAAATTTCAGAACATTTGACTTATCCATTGATTTTTGGTGAATTTTCAAAAACATTTTTAATAAAAAATCTGTTTCTGGTTTGAAAATGTTATTTCCTGTTTCATTGTGTGGTGTTTACTTTGAAACTAGTTGTTCTACTCCAGAAACGTTGTTTTTGTGGCAGAAACTGTGTTAAATTGGTAGAGACTCAACTAAGGAAATGTGCTGCTATAGGATGATGTCCCTAGAGCAAAGACAAAGTTTTTCTGTGTAATAACCTTTCACCATATTTTTATGACAGAACCAATTAGGAAATGACATTTTTAATCCAGGAAGAGAAATCATAGTACAGACGCGATCAAGGGACATCTAGGCTGGCCCCCTTCTTACAGGCAGATAGGCACAATCCAAACTCTCCTGACATCAAATTAATATGCTTCCCCTATTGAGACACAACCAAATAACTAAAATTTAGCACGGATTTATACTATTACTTACATACTTTAGCCCTCTTTGCAGATTCTATTATTTTATTTATTATAGATTGACTAAACACCATGGATAATTGCTGAAGCCCAGTGCATTCTGGGAAATGTAGTTTAGTGCAGGCATGTGGCTTAAACAAAATTACTATAAATAAGGTTCCTATTTCCCTCATTTTTAAAGCTTTTGGGGTGAAACTTGCTACAATGATAGAACACTTTTCCCATTCTTTGCCTATCAAGTTTCATAACGTTCATGGATTTGGGGGAATTTTCAAAGTTTTAGCAACCTCCCCCTCTGCCTCCCCTTCCGTCCTCCATCAGCCCAGATTGACTGGAGAGGCATGCCAACAGGTTTGGCTTTGCCTCTCAGCAGGGCTTGGTTGTCCTGTGAATTTTAGCTTTGTCACAGCTACATCTGAACACATTTGAGGCTTAAGAATTGAAGGCTCCTTTTGATTCAAATTCTTAATATTGGCAGGGGGGGCAGCAAGCAGGTATGTCGGAACTCACTTCAAAACTGCTAAACATCCAAACACAATTACGGTTCAACCACCAGGCCAACTAGGCAGTTGCCTGTGGCGCCATCTTGTTGGGGGTGCCATTGAGGCAACTCCTGTCTCCTGCGGCCTGCCTGCGCAAGGTATTGAACTGCTTTTTCTGTTGATTTGTTGTAAAACATGATGTTTTAGTGCTTAATTTGTAAAATCCTAATGTAATTTGATGTTTAATAGGCTTTTCCTTAATCCCTCCTAATTATCAAACATTTTCGCTTATCCAACGCTTTTATTTTTCAGTGATTGGTTTGGCGGGGGGGGGGGGGGGGACACAAAATTCTGTTCACCTACACTTGAAAAATACCTAGGGCCAGCTCTGATTACGAATCATGGGTATTCCCGCAATAAATGTACAAGCTTACTCTGGTCATCAGAAATCTTATAGTAGGATGCAGAGAAAGTGCCTCAACCCAAATGTGGGAAAAGAAATGAGCCCACATGCAGGAAGGAATGTGCATTGGAGGTATTTTCCCCCTCTGTGTGAGATGGGGTGCATCTCACACAAGTAGGAAAACATCTTTTTGCACACAGACTCACAAACCTCATCAGGCGCACTTTAAACTAGATCCACTGGGGGAGGGGAACAACAGCCTGGCGAACAATATATTACCCACGACCACAGGGAACCGCCGAAAGGCTAAACGGAGGGCTGCACAAACACAGCAAGGACCAAGTACAGAGAGCACAATAATCCCAAATAAACAGTTCGAGAGGAGGTCACAGGGGCTTACATGTCTTTACACTAATGCTCAGAGCATGGGAAATAAGCAAGACGAACTCCAACTCCTAGCACAGCACCACACATACGATGTCATAGGCATCACTGAAACCTGGTGGGATGACTCCCATCACTGGAATTTAACCATTGAGGGCTATAACCTCTTTCACAGAAATAGAACAAAGGGGAGAGGAGGGGGAGTAGCTTTATATGTCAAAAACAGTTACGTTGCAGAAGAAATGCAAGACTGTAATCCGGGAAACCAGCTTGAAAGCATCTGGATAAGAATCAAGGGAACCGGGACTCAAAAAAACAGGCACAAAGAAGAGATATAGTAGTCATGGGCGATTTCAATTATCCCGATATCTGCTGGAAAACAAACTCAGCCAAGAGTACAAAGTCCAACAAATTCCTCACTTGCCTTGCAGATAATTTTATGGTCCAGAAGGTAGAAGAGGCAACAAGGGGATCAGCAACTCTTGATCTAATCTTAACAAATGTGGAAGACCTGATCAATACAGTTGAAGTGGTTGGATCCTTAGGGGCAAGTGACCATGTGCTCCTGCAGTTTGCAATACAAAGGAATGCTGAAACTAAGACAAGTCAAACACGCATTCTGGACTTTAAGAGAGCTGACTTCCAAAAAATGAAGGAATTACTGAGCGGCATTCCATGGACGCCGATATTAAAAAACAAGGGAGTTAAGGATGGATGGGAGTTTTTCAAAAGTGAAATACTCAAGGCGCAAATGCAAACAGTGCCAACAAAGAAGAAAAATAAGACAAGTGCAAAGAAGCCAGAATGGATGTCCAAAGAACTTCTAACTGAGCTAAAGCTCAAAAGTGACATGCACAAGAAGTGGAAAAGGGGAGAAATCACCAAAGAAGAATTCAAACGTATAGCCAACACCTGTAGGGAAAAGGTTCGCAAGGCTAAAGCGCAAAATGAGCTCAGGCTTGCCAGGGACATAAAAAACAACAAAAAAGGCTTTTTTGCTTACGTTGGTAGAAAAAGGAAGAAAAAGGAGGCGATAGGACCATTGCAAGGAGAAGATGGGGTGATGGCGACAGGGGACAGGGAAAAGGCAGAACTGCTCAATACCTTCTTTGCCTCGGTCTTCTCAGAAAAAGAAAGCCATCTTCAACCTCAGCAACACGGAATGGATGAAGGATTGGGGGAAATCCAACCCCAAATAGGGAGACACGTTGTCCAGGAACACCTGGCCTCTCTAAACGAATTCAAGTCCCCAGGGCCAGATCAGCTACTCCCAAGAGTACTGAAGGAACTAGCGGAAGTTATTTCAGAACCACTGGCAATTATCTTCGAGAGTTCTTGGAGAACGGGAGAAGTCCCAGCAGATTGTAGGAGGGCGAATGTGGTCCCTATCTTCAAGAAGGGAAAAAAGAACGACCCAAACAATTACCGTCCGGTCAGCCTCACATCAATACCAGGCAAAATTCTGGAAAAGATCATTAAGGAAGTGGTCTGCGAACACTTAGAAACAAATGCGGTCATTGCTAATAGTCAACACGGATTTACCAAAAACAAGTCATGCCAGACTAATCTGATCTCTTTTTTCGATAGAGTTACGAGTTGGGTCGATACAGGGAATGCTGTGGATGTAGCGTACCTGGATTTCAGTAAGGCCTTCGACAAAGTCCCCCACGACCTTCTGGCAAACAAACTAGTAAAATGTGGGCTAGACAAAACTACGGTTAGGTGGATCTGTAATTGGCTAAGCGAACGAACCCAAAGGGTGCTCACCAATGCGTCGTCTTCATGATGGAAAGAAGTGACAAGTGGAGTGCCGCAGGGCTCCGTCCTGGGCCCGGTTCTGTTCAACATCTTTATTAACGACTTAGACGAAGGGTTAGAAGGCACGATCATCAAGTTTGCAGACGACACAAAACTGGGAGGGATAGCTAACACTCCAGAAGACAGGAGCAGAATTCAAAACGATCTTGACAGACTAGAGAGATGGGCCAAAACTAACAAAATGAAGTTCAACAGGGACAAATGCAAGATACTTCACTTCGGCAGAAAAAATGGAAATCAAAGATACAGAATGGGGGACGCCTGGCTTGACAGCAGTGTGTGCGAAAAAGACCTTGGAGTCCTCGTGGACAACAAGTTAAACATGAGCCAACAATGTGATGCGGCTGCTAAAAAAGCCAATGGGATTCTGGCCTGCATCAATAGGGGAATAGCGTCTAGATCCAGGGAAGTTATGCTCCCCCTCTATTCTGCCTTGGTCAGACCACACCTGGAATACTGTGTCCAATTTTGGGCACCACAATTGAAGGGAGATGTTGACAAACTGGAAAGCGTCCAGAGGAGGGCGACTAAAATGATTAAGGGTCTGGAGAACAAGCCCTATGAGGAGCGGCTTAAAGAGCTGGGCATGTTTAGCCTGCAGAAGAGAAGGCTGAGAGGAGACATGATAGCCATGTACAAATACGTGAAGGGAAGTCATAGGGAAGAGGGAGCAAGCTTGTTTTCTGCTGCCCTGCAGACTAGGACACGGAACAATGGCTTCAAACTACAGGAAAGGAGATTCCACTTGAACATCAGGAAGAACTTCCTCACTGTGAGAGCTGTTCGACAGTGGAACTCTCTCCCCGGGGCCGTGGTAGAGGCTCCTTCCTTGGAGGCTTTTAAGCAGAGGCTGGATGGCCATCTGTCGGGGGTGCTTTGAATGCGATTTCCTGCTTCTTAGCAGGGGGTTGGATTAGATGGCCCATGTGGTCTCTTCCAACTCTACTATTCTATGATTCTATGATTCTATGACTCTCTTTAGAAGCAGAAGAATTTATGTGATTTTTCATAGTGTGTTTTACAGGTAATTGTTCTTTCCATCATTCTTACCTTTGAAACATTGTAAGTTAAGCAGAGTTGTGTTAAAAGCCCACTTTTAACTTTTTTTTAAAAAAAAGGATTGCTTCAAAACCTCCAGTAGATGCAATCTGTCCTTAATAACATCTTCAGTTTGCCAAACCTGACCTCAGAGTGTTTCAGAACTATCCAGTTTACTGTATGAACCTTGCTTAGCTAGGATCTCTCCCTCCTTCCTTCCCCAATCTGTCTTTATATATAAAACATTGCAGTCCCAGCAAAGATTGAAGAGATGGAGGAATATCTAGCAACAGTAGTAAGCAACCATAAAAAAGATTGATTAACACATTTTGCCCCCCTCCCCCCAAACACACAGTAATTTTGAACTAAAAGTACACCCTGAGAACATTTTTCTTGGCCCCGATGTTTTTGAATGCCTCTGTTGGCATTTTCAAAGTTGCATTCTTGATTTGGACCTTCCCAGCCCCCTGAAAACTTCTGAAACTGAGGCAAATCTAACCTTTGCAGCTTTACGATAGGAACTGAAAATGGAGTTCATTTTTAGTATGGTGACACACTGTGTGCTGTTTGTGTTCCCCGAGAGAGAATAACATATTTCAAGATATCTGACAAGCAAGAGTACACATGACTTGGTTGTGTTCGGCTCAAACAAATGCATTTTAAACTACCCCTTTTACAACTCCATAAAAGCTTAAAAGAAAGTCAGTCAAGCCCTGCAGATTTTATTCATGGTTTCAGCAAATGGTATGAATTTTTACAGGGTACAAAAAGATTCAGGAAGGGATGCACTATTGCCTTGAAAGCAATTGCATTGTCAAATTGCTTTGCTTTCTGTCAAGCATCCCTATTTCCTTTTCTGTTTTACACTTAAACTACTCAAGGAAATTAACATAACATTAATTCTTCATTAGTGACATTTTACATTGCACTGTTGGTGGAAAAAACAGCCAATGTTTTATTTAGGTTAGCTTATTATGCTCTCCTTTGTGCCTTTCACATTCAGTTTAAAATCTTGGGGAACAAAACAAAAAAAAATACATTATTTATTTCTGCCATCGGACTAAAAGCAGCTTTCATTGTTGTTGTTGCTTTTTTAAATGGACGACTGCAACCAACCTGTACAATGTAATATAATTCCTTATAATTCCTTATGTGTCCTTCATATACTAATGTCACAGCAAAAAATACATAGTGCTGTCACTAAGCATAAGTCAAGCTGAACAAATGGGTTTTTAATTTTGACTGGAAAATACAGGCACTATGCTCTCCCTCATCTCTTGGAGAAGGGCATGACAAAGGCAAGCTATAGCTAACAACTTTTAGAACAAAAAGTCAAAACAGGAGGGAAGAAGTGAGGAGATCTCAAAGGGGAAGTTGAACCTATGAAGGCTAAGCTAACAGAGTTGCTTTCAAGCCCTTTCCTTTGACAGTCAACAGATGTGATGCATGCTGTAATGTTTTATGGACCAAAAACAGACAAAAAGAGCAAAGAACAGCTTGTAAAGACAGGTTTATTCTATAAAAAACTTCAGTACCTTTCCTGTATGGCAATTGAGAAGGCCACAGCCATTCTCTTGACTTTGGAGCAAGTTCTAAAATTATCACCTCCTAAAGTAATGTCACTACATTAAAATTTAGAATTATAAATTATATCATTACACTGGTCATGTCATGGAGGTTTCCACATGTGTGCCTGCAAGTTATATAGTGTTGCAATCAGTAGAGGTATTGTTCGAGAAAGTGAACTTTAAATTCTGTGGAGGAATTTGCTGCTAATCCTCAATCATTCTTAGGTTGGGCAGGGAAGAGAACAATGGAAGAGTCTTAAATATCAGTTCTTATTCTAAAGGAAAACTAGGGGACTTAAGACATAAAAATCCAGGAACACATGTAGTTGAGGAAACAAACTGGAGGAGACCTTTTGTTGCGTGAATGGGGAATATTTTCCAAATTTACATGACATCATTGTAAAGTATTTTTTTATAATTTCTGAATTCTAAAGGTCCAAAATGGTTTAATTGGAAACATCTGCAGCAGTGGGCTTTTGATAATTGCATAACATAGTATATGGGACTCCTACATCATTGTGTTGTGCAGTAAGTAGAGAAGAAATACAAATGAAAAAGGAGACAAAATGCTGAAAACTCGGAAAAAAATAAAAAGTATCTCTTTTGGGAGAGGGGAGAAGAATTTGTAATATTGAGGGGAAAGGTGATTATAATAATTTATGTGGAAGAACTGACAATGACTAGATGTATCAAAAACCTGAGTAGTGACAGTGTTATGTTTATGACTAATCACTACCAATCATTGATGCAGAAAGGATGGAAGAAATACTTTGTTTGTAATTAGACCTAAAACAGAGAGCATGAACTCATAAGACCATACACTTGCATCATTTAGTGTTGAAAAAGGATCTCACTTTTAGGCCCCTTCTACACAGCTGTATAAAATCCCACATTTTCTGCTTTGAACTGGGTTATATGGAGGTGTAGACTCACATAACCCAGTTCAAAGCAGATATTGTGGATTATCTGCCATGATATTTGGGTTATATGGTTGTATGAAAGGACCCCTAGATATTAGACAGGCTATAAATTCTCTTTTAAAGAAAGACAATATGTACATTCAGTAATTTAGTAATGAATTAAAATAAAATAAAATAAAATAATAAACATGATGCTGTTCGGATATTTCAACCATATCATTCATGAAAACTGAAGTCAGTGATACCTTAATGGCACCAAGTTATAAGGATAAAGGTATGTGCATCAAGACGTTATTATTAAAATAACATCAGAGACGTTATTATTAAAAAGGAAAAGGTAAATGTTTCCCCTGACGTTAAGTCCAGTCATGTCTGACTCTGGGGGCTGTTGCTCATCTCCATTTCTAAGCCGAAGAGCCGGTGTTGTCTGTAGACACCTCCAAGGTCATGTGGCTGGCATGACTGCATGGAGCGCCGTTACCTTCCCACCAGAGCGGTACCTATTGATCTACTCACATTGGCATGTTTTCAAACTGCTAGGTTGGCAGAAGCTGGAGCTAACAGCAGCTGCTCACGCTGCTCCCGGGGTTTGAACCTGGGACCTTTCGGTCTTCAGCTTAGTGCTTTTAACACACTTCACCACCGGGGTTCCATTACTAAAAAAAAAAAAAGGACTAGTGTATATAGTAGCATTATCAGATAATTACAAAAAAGTACTAACCATCTGGATGTGGTAGGGGAAAGGAACAGGTGTATATTCAATGCTTCTCCTCTATTCAAGAGTTTAGTTCTTTCAGTCACAGTTGGATTAATTTGCAGAAGTGCAACCCAGGCTTTTCAGCCTGCAAGAATGCCTGCCAAGCACTATTTAACAGGCACAATCCTAGGAATATAAATCTTTGGCTATGTCATTTTCTTTTCCTCCCTGATCAAAACTGATACAATGTTTTTTCTTGCATTTTTGAAGAGAGCCTTCACAAGACTGATTTCCGTGCATTTTTATGAAAACTGTGGTTTCTATCAACTGCATTTGCTGCATTGGATGGCTTGCTCAATAAACCTGTAATTTTGGGTTTAAGAGATTGTGTTGAAGTTATTGAACAAATTACAGAGACTTTTGAGTAGTAGTTGTCAGGTTTTTAGCAGAATATTTCAAAATGTCAAAATACGTTTTGTTTTCAAGGACATAGAATTTTAGAATTCTGTGAATTCTAAAATTCATACCCTAGGATTTGAATTTTAGAGAAAATGAAAGTAGAACATGGTTCAACCCTAATCTTAATTGGAAAGTGTCATTGGTTGAATATGGTGTATACAATATGCACACAATTTTAAATGATGTAAGTATATATGTATGTACAGTAGAGTCTCACTTATCCAACAGTCACTTATCCAACATTCTGGATTATCCAACGCATTTTTGTAGTCAATGTTTTCAAAACATCATGATATTTTGGTGCTAAATTTGTAAATACAGTAATTACTACATAGCATTACTGCCTATTGAACTACTTTTTCTGTCAAATTTGTTGTAGAACATGATGTTTTGGTGCTTAATTTGTAAAATCATAACCTAATTTGATGTTTAATAGGCTTTTCCTTAATCCCTCCTTATTATCCAACATATTCACTTATCCAACATTCTGCCGGCCCGTTTTTGTTGGATAAGTGAGACTCTACTGTACTTGTACACCTCTGCCAGAAACAGAGGGGTTGCTGCAAAGATACTCCAAATATGTTTTCAACACTGAATGCATGTATAGCAGATTTGAATTAATTTATCTGTGCAAAATGAGATATGGCAAGGTACATTTGTGTCTCAGTAGTTCTGTGATACATAATCAAAAACTAATTTCCAGATTGAATTATTACTTGTGCTATCAGAATTGAACACGTATCTGGAAATCCTCCCCAACATTTTATTTTTGTATAGAAGGCAAGAAAGGCCAAAGAAACAATTAAGGAGGGAACTAAATGTAGCTGTAGACACTGCTGGATTAGTTTCTAGGTAACCAGCATACAGCTTTGAGCAATGAAATAAGAAGGTCAGAACTCCATGTCTTGGTCTCAGCTCAAAAGAAAAGAATAATATTTTCATCATATACAGTGTTGTATCACACACATACACACACATATATATTCAAAAATCTGCAATCATAATATTGTTGTCAGTATGATTGAAACTAATTATTTTGCATTAGTTACTATGAGTTTCCTTCAGCATAGCTCATAGCAAAAGAAGAAATTAAATTATGAAACTCATCACAGATAGAATAGCAGCATAAAACAACACATTTCACTCACCTGGCTACTACTGGATTAGAGGATCAGTGGCTTGGAAAAATTGACTGTTAGAAGGCAATCACATTGCTGAAGGTTATAAAAAGGAGATTTTACTTTTATTCATATTAACCAACAACAACACCAATACCACCCCCCCCAAAAAAAAAAAAAGGTGAGAGGAAGAGACAGATAGAGATAGTAGATCATTTGTTGGCAAACACAAAGATAATGCAATTTTAATTTTATTGGTACCATGAAAATAAAATTCATCATACTTACTTTGCAAATACTGTAGTCAGTGCTAAATTGAAAACTCCAGAAATCGTGATTATAAAGTCATGGTATTCTGTTTACAAGAAAAGCTGTTTCTAAATGCAGATAATGAATCCCTCTATAGAAGTTCTCTTCCTAATGAATTGTTGCCCAGTTTAATACTTCAGTAAGTTCTTGGTATGAATGTTAATCATGTCATGACTCTGATATCAAGTGATGATTTCCAAGTACGAACAGGGCATCTAAAATCACATAAAGTCAATTCAACTGCCAGTGGCCTAATGTACATTACACGTAGGTTTGCATATAAAAGTGGATGGATGACTAGCTAGCTGTCTGGGTAACTATATTATAATCACTGGCATCAAAATATTACTTTAAACAGATGTTCAGAAATATTTTTAAACTAAGGAGCGTGTTTGATAGCTATGAAATATTTTGTAATAAATGGACAATAAAGGGAGAATGGGAAAGGGAAACTGTATATTCTCATAATAACAGTCTGGCAATGTTATGGCTCAGTATTATCTTGTATTCCAGTCTTGTATTATTCTTCATTATAATCTTATGTATCCTGCTTTGTGAAGTTAAAAACTAAATCAAATGTAGGAAAGAGTTAATATCTTGAGTTCTGAAGTCCCAGGCAGAAATAGACTTTTCATTAAAGTAAATTAGCTACTTAGAAACATTGAAGGTTCATTAGTCCAAAACCTTGCCAGAAATAGAGGGCTTGCTGATCAGAAACTGGTAAAACAGTTTCATTTTTATATTATATATTGTTGTACAGTGCTGCAACCCAAGGAAATACCTGTGAATGTCTGAGCTAAGTGAAAATCTGCCATCTAAGAAGTCCCAGCTTTAGGACTTATGTGCTGAATGGTGTGTGTGTGTGTGTGTCCCAATGGCAAGGGCCCATATAAATCTCATATGACTGTCACCTTCTCCTTATTGCCATCACCACTATTCCTAGTCAGCCACTGAACTTCATGATCATCACAATGTCTGCTGATGTCAGAATGCTCATGACCGTCAAGGAGGGTGGTCTCTACCTTTTCTTGATGGTTGTGGGGATGCCCTGTTACGACACATACAGCAATAGCCAGGATTGATAGCATCAGTAAAAAAAGGTATGATCCATCCTCTTTTCTTGTACTGATGAGCACAAAAAAATGTATAGTGGCAATGTTTGCCTGGACCTTGAACAGGACCCCATCATACCCAATCTAGATGTCCGGACTACCCTGAAGTCTGAGATACTCCAGAGTTTCAAACAAACTTCAGAATATCCTCTGACTTCACTTTTTCATATTTATTTTGCTCTTATTTAAGCTTAAGGTCTATAGCTTTAAGATAGCTTGGTAATAATGGCTGTTCTGTCTTGAATGTCCAGATGACAATGGACAGGGAGAAACTTTCATCTCCTGAGATCTGTAAACTAGCAATTACCAGAACACATGGATAGGAGAATTATGATCTGCTTCCGTTTATAGTACCTTTTGCCTTTCAAAAAATGCATGAAACATTTTATACATACACACACACACACACACACACACACACAGAACATAAGACACCAGGCATTCAAGTATGCCTATACAGATTCAGAATGCATAACTCTGACTTTATGTCAACTTTACTGGATTCAAGTAAATTTTTGGGCCCAGTTCCCAGTAATGATTTCCACCACTAAAATCCTGAATTACATAGAACCATGTTACCTAAGATTACAAATAAACTATGCTGGCATATTCATGCAGGGAAGAAAAATAGAGTCTTGCAACCTGATAAGGTACAATGATGGGATGAAAATGCTGATGAGATTGTAAAAGACAGAAAAATAAGGATGACAGATCGTAATGAAAATCTTGGAGAGGTCCTGATGAGTCCAATCACAACTTTTAAAAATACAAGTACACATATTGTACATTCTGACAAGCCTCCATATAATTCAGAAGCAAGCTGCATCTAATTGGTTAGGTTAGTCCATGTGTTTTGTCTTGGCTCAAGAATCCTGAAATATGACTTTCAAATTGAATAAGCCTCTAAGGGAAATCTGCCAACTCTTGGTTGGGTAAGCTAACAGAAGAGGATGTAACACCCAATTACAAATTAATGATTTGCAGAATATAATGCTTCTGTGTAAGAAGCTGCTTTTAACACAAAAACGGATACTAATTCAGAAAAAAAGACCAAATTCTATAAAATATCAAAGAAAAGGCAACATTTTGTAGATACAATCCATCAAGCTGAATATGCTGCCAGGCATTTGAAATGACAGCGCAATTAGCAGATGCAAGTACAGACTGATCGGATTGCAGAGCAGTTGTAAATCTTTAAGATTAAGCAAACTACTTTTAAACTGCAAAGCAATAATAAAGTAGTTCTAAGAGGAAAGCCATGAATAAACAGAGCAGACAGCTAGAGACTTATGCTGATGCTTGGCGCAGGAAACTCAGAATAATAAACTAAAAGAAAAAAAAAAGAGAAAAGGAAATGATTGTGTAGGAATGAAATTTAGTTCTTGTACTATCAGAAGGATATAATTTCTTTGCTCTCTGTATTTTGACTGGTTCAGAAGATGGATATAACTCAATTATTGGTGTACTATAGCAAATAGCTTTCTGCATGGATTCAGAGTGGTTGTTCCCTTTGGCCAATCTGGCTTGTTTGGCTTAGCCAGATCGCCATAATGGTAAGGGCTCAGCTGTCACACTTTTTCATCCATAATGGGACCACGTGGCAGTCAATCATGGCTTCTCCTTCCCTATTCAGCACCAAACGGCGTGCTGTGGTGTGCTGCTTGCAAGGAGTTTCCCTGTGAGCCCTGCCTGTTGGGCTGATCCAAATAGAAGAATGCCATGACGTGTCTTAAGCATTGCTTCCTTAACCTCATTCTTCAAACCCAGACACCTTTGAAAAGGAGGATCCCAGGAATGGAAAGGGGAGCCGGGTAAGTTTCCCATTCCCACCAATGAGCCGGATCTAGGCAAAAACAGATTTTTCCATTAGTCGATTTTCAGCAACCTCCTGAAAACTGATCTGGGTACTAGGCTTGTGCATTTCGGGTGAATTACTATCTGTTTCTGATTGCCAGTTACCAGAAGCAACCCATATCCGTTTTCCAGTGCCTCCTGAAAACGGGTATGCTGCCAAATGGGTGTTTTTGTTCATAATTTAAAAAAAAGCCCAGCTCTGTTTGACCCATTGGCAACAATGGGGACCTTATGAGGCTCCCTTTCCCCCTGGGAGCCTTTCCTTTCTTCCTTTCAAAGGAGCCTGGGTGTGAGCGACTGGGTTGAGAAAGCACCTTTCTTGGGACCCTTTCCTTTTTTTTCCATTCAAGGGAGCCTGGGTGTCAGTAACGGAGTTAAGAAAGCACCCTCCTTCAGCCCATTATGCGGGGGACTTCCCACAGGCCCTCTTCCATATCCTTAATTAAGATCTGGATTTTAAAAAAAACATCAGTTACCACTCTTAGGTTTCTGGAGGCTGGGTTTACTGCTTCTTAAAGCTGTTCAACTCTAGAGGAGAGGAAGGCGCCCACGCTTTTTTCTCTTTCAGCACCAGAAGCTTTAAGGCATTTTAAGGAGGCCCAGGGAAGGAAGAATGATGACCTGGAGCTCAGTCAAGCTATCTTCCCTGGACTTCCTCATTTCCTCATTTGCCTGGAAGGCTGCAATCTCTCTTCTACTTTGGTTTAATGCTTTCTTAAAGATTTTTCTACTTTCTACTCTAGAGGAGAGGTAGACTTTTCTTTTTGTTTTCTTTTTCTTTTTGTTAATATTATCTTTTAGAAGTATTTTCTGAAAGAGAGGAAGGGAAAGAGAAAAAGAAATTAAAATGGAGACTCTCCATCTCCAAGTCCCCAAACGTGCACACGCACACCGCACCCACTGTCCCTCAGGTCCCTCTCCAATTCCTAGTCAGTCCCACTAAATAAAAGACTCAAGAAAATAAAGAAAAATCAAAAAGATTCAACTGCAATGATGAATGGGGAAGAGGAGCCAAGATCGGCTCCTGCTTACTTTCGTGTTGGGTGGGTTTTTGTACCAGAAGGGCCCTTACTGTTATGAGCTCCCAATGTACAGAAGGTACTAAAGTAAGTGAAGGAAACAGAGGAAACAAAATCCATGCACAACTCTACTTCGTAGCCATTGAAATTTGGATACCATAAACTTATCATGCTCCAGCCGAATTGCACAAGCGTAATAGCAAATAATACTGGTGACAGCAAGGTCAGGCCAAGATCTCAAGATTCCCATAGCTATCACATTTTCTCTTTAAATCCCCAAGAAATTTTGAATAAGCTACATAGGGACCAGAATAGTGAAAAATACTGGCTTAAGAAACTTTCTAAGTTTCTAAAGAAAGTTCCTGTGTACTTCAGACTAAGTATATACATTCTCACATCTCATTTTCAGAGGTGAAACAAAGATGATCCATTCTGACCACCTCACAACAAGAAAATGTTTTAGTGACAAAAGACGTTTCACATTTGTACGGGTTAATTCTTGTTCAAATGCTGTAAAACAGCATAAATGGGGTGAAGTGTGATATCTGTTTTTATTAAGTTCATTTAAAAAAACAGAAGCATAATATGGGTTGTTTGAATCTTTGTGGGACATAAACAAGTTAGTCTGTACCTAACTGTAACTATTTGTGCATGCACACAAACTTTGTATTACAAAGGGAGAAGACATCCTGTGCAAATTGCAGAAACATTAACAAAAATGTGTTTCACATTTATGTTATCAATATTAATCTTCTGAGATACCCTGACTCATCAAGAAAGAGTAATTTGGCAAGATGTTTTCAAAACCCTATCCCAAAAAAGAAAAATTAAATGAAATTAATTCTTTAAAACTACCCCCAAATGGAATTTCTACCGCATTTTCATTATGCAACAAATAACATCAATTTAAAGCAAAGGATTTGGAATTTTGACAAGGCAGCTAGCCCTCGTTGCTAGGCTAAACCCTTAGCATTCCAATTCTCTCAAAGTCAAAAAATCATATCACAATAGGACACAGCACAGTATGTTCTACCACACTTATGAGTCTAGGTGGGTGATATAAATTGAAAATATGCAATTCTCTCAGTAATTGCCTTTTCTCACCGGAAAGTTGCTAAACAACAGGCTGAAGAAATGTGAGAGCAACCGGAGTTACTATGTTGCAATGATTTCTAAGTTGCATGTGGGCGTTCAGCACTCTGGTTAGCTCCCAGATTAAGCATTGTATCCAAGAGCTTGCTTGTTGTAGCTCTAGCTTGAGTCCGTATGATAGACAACTGATCAAAGAGTTTCTTTGCACATATCCAAGATTAACTTCTCATGCAGATTGTAATCAGAATTACCTTCAAATTGGCCATGTTTGGGGACATTTTAATTAACAGGCAGGGATTATAGAAGTGAAGAAAAGTACTCTTTCACAAACTTAACTGCATTCTGGGTATAAAATAGTTTAGTGCAGACCTTTTCTATCAATACTTTTTCTGGTCTCTACAGTTTCTTTGTTCATCTAGTATAGAAGAAGAATACAAAATCAAAAGGCAGCCTTACTTTGATTAGACATGGATATCCACAATAGATGTGAATCAAAGTTTCCTTACACCTAAGGGATGCTTTGATGTTCAGGAAGAGAATACTTGACTAAGTTCTTTGGGTTCAAGAAATACACAGTTTATAATATAAACATCAAAACAATGGACCTATACTATGCACATATGTACAAATTTGACATGTAAATGTCCCCACATGCATAGTAAATTTATGAAGCTGAAAAAGATGTTAATAAAATAATGAGAAAATTCTTTCATGTACATTTTTAAAGTAATGTAACTGCGGCATATCATTTACCAGTGAATCTCAAGTAGGAATGGCTGGCCTGGATGCTGCTCAATCACCTGAAAGTCAAACATTGTTTTTTTTTCTGACTTATGAGAAAAGGGCTTTTGGGAGAAAGCTAATAGTGGCTAAATTTTTCTTTTCACTTTAAGAATGTAGCACAACATATCTACTATATGTTGAGATTGAAGGAAGTGGGGCATGTATGTTGATTTATGGCACAATGGGCCAAAATGCTGCTGTGATCACTCAGAATTCTTCCTATGACACATTCAACTCTGTGATGAATAACTCACAAAATATGTGGTCTTGTTGTTAACCCAAATCAACCTTTGCATAGCTATTATTCCCCTGCTTATTCTGTCCCATGCAGTTGGCACAAGTATTGTATCATTTATTTTAATTTAAATTTTATAATGTGATTGTCACATTTATACTTAGTCAAAACAGAAACAAATTTGTGAGTTTACCACTGAGAGATAAAGCATTTCCTAAACTTTCCACCTTACTTATGTACCTGACCACATCTTCAGCCTAAAGTACGATTTGATAAAGTCCTACATTATTTTGAGTGTATTAGACAGATTCTTTCATGTATTTCAAGGAGTGAAAGCATGAGTACAGGAAACCACTGAGTGTTCTTCAGATGTCTGTAGAATGTCCTGTAGATCCAACATCAAAGATGAAATTGTACTTCTTAAGAACCCAAAATGTGTTCAGATGACATTGCTATGAGATATATTGTAATGTTCTCAAGATATGCAAAAAAAAAAAAAACACCATACAATTGCTCTCCCTGGTGATATGGCCTAAGGCCTAATCAATACAATTTATTTATTTTTTAATTATTGATTTCTTCTGCATTAGTTTGAATCAACCCAGTGGGAAGATCAAAGTTGTGGGGTGATCATTTTTGTTTTTTCTGCTTATGTCACATCTTTTCTACACAAGTAATTTGATTGCTTGTCAAGTAGGGAAAATTATTTTGTTTGTGTCATTTTGTAGAAGTAAGATACATACAATGACACAAGCTTTTATCAGATGTTGCCAAATTGGCCCATGTGACTTAACACATGATTATGCATTGCTGACTAGAATGCTGTTAAAGTTGTGATCAAGAGATTACAGATAATTTATTTTATTTTTAACTAGTCACTTGGAGATAAATTCAAAGCAATCTCAGAAATTATTGGTATTTTCCTAATGTGAGGATTGTTCCTAAGGAGTTAAATAAGACATTTCTATATGTGCTGCAATGATTTGAAAATATATTTTTTAAAGTAAGGGATGAACAAACATGTTTTAATTAAACAAATTAAAAAAGTTTCCATATTTTTAACAATCTCCATAATTTTAATTACATAAATTAAAGAAGCTTCCATAATTTTCAAAGTTATTTATAGTTGTGTTTGCTATAATCTAACATCTTTTGAAAACAGAATATGCAAAAGACCAAAGCCAAAATATATATCCATCAGTATTTATCAATAAACTCTGTGAAATGATATATTTAGGTCCCTCATCTCTTCCCAAACATTTACAATCCCCTTTTATTCCTTATTCTTCTACATAGTGCTGAATGGAGAGGAGCCAGAGATTAATGTTAACAATATCTGAGGATCTTTTCTTTGTATTAAAATAAAATATATTGATACATCTGTACTTGAAAAAGATAGCATGTTTAAATATGTCTACTTCTAGTGACATACGGGAACTGGTCGTATTTCTAATGACTCATTTCCACTTGATCCCAATGTTTTTGTCAGAATGCTAAGCTAGATATTTCCCTACAGCATTCTCCTCCTTTTATAAACCTGATTACAAAAAGCAAGGACTCTGAAAATCTTGGTAGTCAGATTTGTCACCCTTTCAGGTTTCAAAGGGAGGAGAAGTAAACTTCTGAATCTGTTTGTGTTGGATATAGTGGTACATCACTGGATATTGACCTCTTTATTTAAATGCAAATTTGCATGCTTTACAAATGCAGATCAATGCAGATATGGGATCAAATTATTTTAAAATAAAGTACAAGTTAAAAGGACTCTAATCAGAAAAAGAACAATCAACCGTTCATTGTTTACCACTCTGCAAAAATTATGGCCTTGGATTTTGGTAATTCCATTATCTTCTTCCCCTTTTCATTGATTCATATCTTACCTTTTTATAAAATGTTTGGTAAGCAAGCAACAACAACCCAACAGCAACAGCAACAATAGCAACAGGAGGTAGCTGGATTCATGATGAGAAACCTGCACATCTAGCTATATTCAAAATATTCTTGCATATATAAAGCCATTTTTGGTGTCGCTAAAGAGGTGATGTAGTGGGTGAAGAATCAGATTATTTCAGAATGGCAATGCTAGAAACATTGTTTATTCCTGGCAAAATATCTTTCCAATAAGTGGAAAAGCTTGAAATCCCTTTGACAATACCGATATTTGTTTAGCAGTATCTCTTGTGTGCATGCAGGAAGTGTAGTGAGATGAAACTTCAGTCCTCTCACAGCAGTTCGAAATCAATTTGAGAAATGCTTGGAGGCTAGCTGCTGATTAGATGTATTCTGGAAAATCCAGGGTTTTGTTTCTCTCTCTTTTTGTTTTACAGGCAAAGATTTACCTTTGACTTTGACACATTAATTGAATAGGTGCTGACACACAGTAATAATGTGATGTTTAGTTGTACAGAGGGGAAAAGGGGGGAAACTGGGCTGGAGCTGATTTGCTGAGATTGCTTGAAATCGCAGGGCTGTGTATTTATAGCTCTGAATCTGTGTTCATATAATTATATAGAATTCTATATATTATTACGGAGATGCGGAAAATACAGTGTTTAGCTTCCACCCTACATTTTAACAAGAATTTTTCTCAGTGTAAGTTTTGAGAGTTTAGAATACTTATACAATAGCCTCACTGATGTTGACCAGCTGCAAATAGTACTATGCTGTGGTCAAACATAACAGTATTTGGTTGAAGTCATGGTGCCAGAACTGCAAACTCAGTATACAGTCTAGTTTTATCATTTTCATTCTGATCAAATGAATTACAGACTGTTAGCAAGAAATGGGAATAACAAAGACCACTACACCCTCAATATACTTTGCTAAAGCTTATTTCAATATGTATCTACAGTAGAGTCTCACTTATCCAAGTTAAACGGGCCGGCAGAACCTTGGATAAGCGAATATCTTGGATAATGAGGGATTAAGGATAAGCCTATTAAACATCAAATTAGGTTATGATTTTACAAATTAAGCACCAAAACATCATGTTATACAACAAATTTGACAGAAAAAGTAGTTCAATATGCAGTAATGTTATGTTGTAATTTCTGTATTTACGAATTTAGCACCAAAATATCACGATATATTGAAAACATTGACTACAAAAATGCATTAGATAATCCAGAACCTTGGATAAGCAAGTCTTGGATAAGTGTGACTCTATTTGCAATTCTTACCTCCTATAGCAGGGATGGAAATCATGTCACAGTTTATGACACACAAGATGCATTTCACAATCAAGCAGTGGGTGATCTTTATTTCAAGATCCCAGCCATTGCCAACAATAAACACATAAGCGTGGACTATGTGAATTACAGTTAACAACCAGAAGACACTCCCTCTGTCTTCGTGTCTTCTCTCTTTATATGTTTGTTACAGGATTTCAATTACAAATTGTCAGTATATGTCTCCTCAACATACACATAACCCAAAATAGATATATATTGAAACAAAGACATGTTTATTTACGAATTCTCTGGCACATAAATAGTATCTTGTTACAAAGTTCTTTCCTTCAATTCCACTTGCATATAATAGATATTATCTTTCACTCTTAAACATCAATAAATCGACTGAAACTTTTGTCTCAAATGATTCTCTTTCTCTCTCAGCTTTACCCAGCTGAGAACCTGGACTTATACTAATCCCTTTAAACTTCAATACCACCTTGGAAGCTACACACTTAAACACATATTTAGCTCATCAGGCCAGAGACTCTTCCGACTTTTAAAATGTTCCCTCCTTTTTTCTTCCAGCTAGATCCGCCCCTTTCTTGCTAGCCTCTCAGAATGGATACATTTCTACAGCAGTAGCTAGCTACATTACTATGGTGATGCAACAATCAACAAGAAGTAGCCAACTCCTGCATACCTCTGCCAGAGAACCAACATTGAATAGCATAGACAAAAAATCCCATTATAATAAGGTTTTTCATTACACCATTCTATGCTGGTAGACTGCAGCTCCCAGCATAAGTCACCATTGCCTATGTGGGGCTGATGGGAGGTGCATCATGTACTTAACTGACAAACTAATGGGTTATTTCTGAGGGTGGATCTACACAGGAAAGAAAAACACATTCACCTAGAATCCACACTGCTAATTTCAACAACATTCACCTATTTCTTGTGAGTATCACATGTTTCTCAGAGTTAAATCAGCTTTTTTTGGGGGGGGGCTAAGTTGGGGGATAATCTGGAGTTTTCTGCAGCTTTAGGAAAGTCTGGACAAAGGAATTAGGTCTGATTCAGATTGGTGTGCTGCCCAGATGAGACACTGGCACGATTGCCTTTTCTCTGTGCTCAACAGCTAAGGAGAGGGATGGATTGTGTTCATATTACTACCTGCACCATTCCCATCTGGCCATGGAGCTCCATATAAGTTTCTGACCATCATGGGAACCCTGTTCTGACATCAACCAAGGCATCTCTCCTCCTTCTTGGTCACAGATGTCAAAATGAGACATCTATGACAGCCAAGAACTTTAATGGTACTCTGTGATGGGCTGGGAACAGCAGCAACATAGAGAGTGATAGTCCAGTAGGGCTTATATGGTCTCAATACAAATGGATTGTGTGGGTAGTAATATGGCATTATAGCAGATTTGCCCAGGCACATATGACTATCTCTAAGTTCAGTCCAGATCTATTGGCCAGTGTAGAATGACAAATGCTAATTGCTGCCAGCTGTAGTTATGTAGGAAACCGTGCTCCAGCTGATCGATCTATCTATCTGTAATAAAAGTGAAAATAGTTTTGCATGTATGCATATATGTATGATGGGTGGGCAATTTCTGAGATAGCTCCCACTTCTAGAGAGCAGTGTGACTGCCAACTGACAATAGATCTGGACTAAATTTTGCACACATACATAACATGATTAGGAGGAAATTCACCCACGATATTGTGAGTTGTAATTCACTCACATCGTTATGTATTTTCTAATGGGTTCATTCATAAAACCAAAATAAAGCCTTACAAAACCCATGCTCCCGAGCCCAATTAAAAGCGCTGGTCTTGACCTTTTTTATAGTGTCAGAAATGACTTGAGAACATACTACACATTTTTTCTGGTGTGAGAGAATTGGCCAACTACAGAGACGTTGCCCAGGTGACATCCGGATGTGTTACTGGGAGGCTTCTCTCATGATTCCACCACATAGTTTTGGCCTATAAATCTATAAACGGTTCTGATCTATCTTACCTTTCCAAATGTATCTCTTATGAGCCAACAAGAGCCTTAAGATTGGCTGGGGAGGTCCTGGTCTTGGTCCGACCACCTTCGTAAGCTTGATTGGTGAGGACGAAAGACAGGATTTTCTCAGTGGTGGCCCCTCAGTTGTGGAACTCCCTCCCCAGCGACATCAGGTAGGGTCCATCCCATATGATTTTTAGAAAAAAAGTTAAAGATCTGACTCTGCTCACAAGCATTTGAAGAATATGTTATCATGGAATTCGACACAGTCTGAATAAGGATTATGAGCAAGGATTATGGATAAATGGAATCATGCACTTTACATTTTTAATATGTTGTTTATGTGTTTCCTTTGTTTAACTGTTTTTAATTGTTTTAGTGGATGGGAAGTGTTTTATTGCTATGTTTTTAAATGGTGTTAAATTTTGTCAGAGTTGTAAGCTGCTTTGAGTCCCTTACACGGTGAGAAAGATGGGGTATAAATGAAGCAAATAAATAAATAACCCATGCATCGCCAGGTACCTAAGCTAGTTTAGGTACTAACTGAGGTGAGCTTTAAAGAGCATACCTTTCCCCTCCAAAATCAGCTCTACTGGTTCCCAACAAGAATCCTGGTCCAATTCAAAGTGCAGGTTATCACCTATACAGTCCTATACACTTCAGGTCCAAAATATCTTGAAGACTACATCTCCTTCTATCAACCGGTGCGGGTATTGAGATCTTCTGGGGGAGGCCCTTCTCTTGGTCCCACCACCATCTCAAATATGGTTGGTGGGAATGAGAGAGAGGTACTTCTCAGTGGTGACACCCGGGCTCTGGAATGCCCTCCCTATCATCTCCCATCCAAGTACTAAGCAAGACTGACCCTGTTTAGATTTCAAGTTCATACAAGCTCTAATTCCTTTAGGATATCTAGGACTCTACAACTAATAGCCCAGAGTCTATTCAATATAAGGATATGAAAAACTGAAACTAACTTTTAGTTGTTTGAGTCTTTTCTCCTTCCTTTCTTTTTCCTAATAGGGTCACATTTCCTATTAAGAGAAATGAATACCAGAGATTGTTCAAGATGAGATGAGTGCAATTGCCATAACTATCAGCTGGTTCTAGGTCTTTTGATTAAAACCACAGCAGGGTAGTTGTCTTTGCCTACATCTGCTACAGTCATGAGGACAAATTACGAAGGTGCTGCCAACAGAGATGTTCACAAAATTTTCAGGAGTGACATGTTAAATGTTCAACATTTTCCATTTGCCATTAACTTCTATAACCTTCAGAGTCAAAACAGAATGTTTTATCCTGAGATACATTTTACATTGTCATACTTATATAATTATATCTAAAAGAAGTACATTTCATTTGCTTTTAGGAAAAAATAATTTTGAATTAACAACTAATAATGGCAAGATGCCAGTGTGTGGTACAGGTCAGTTGCATTGACTTTCAGGTGGTTTTTGTGCCTGGGTTACAATTAAAGACTGAAGCTTTTAGCTGTGGTTTTTGTTTGACCTCATTGGGCTTTGACCTTGCATCCTAATGCATGCAAATGAATACGGCAATAATAGAAGGTTACCATCTTTGCTTAAGGCCATTGGGATTTGGCTATTAAAAACAAGTAGGACTTGGATAGTTTTTTTGAAAAAATGATCAAGCAGGTCACAAAGTGGTCACCATCTCAAAGTTGTCTTATGTATTTATTTATGTGGAAAGACATCATTGATAGAATATCAAGTAAGGTTAAAGGCAATTCAGGATCTAATTGTGTCATGAGTTTCCTTGTCCATGAACCAAAGAAGCAGATATGAAGAGAGAGAAAAAGAACTTGCAACATTGTATTATGGCTTTCAAATAGTGTGTGTGTGTGCGTGTGTGCACGTGTGCATGTGTGCATAAGAAGTATAAGAGATGAAGGATGTCAGAAAGTCACTAATGTTCTTGTGCTCAGTGAGAAAGGCTGTCTAGATCCATCAAGATATCCCGTCTAGGTGAATAATATCAAGTGGCCACAGAGCATCATATGAGCCTTTCAAGAAAGTGATCCAATCTAAGATTCAATCCCTTTCATATTAGAAATGAACTTGACACCGTTACTGGCAGCCAAAGAGATTTTGCAGTACATTTGAGACTAACTGAAACAGAGGTTGATAGCATAAGTTTAATATAGACTTAAGCCTATGAGGCTAATGCTACCAAATTTGTTTTCTCAGTAAATATCAAAGATGCTAAATGAACTCTTTGCCAACCAACCCCCGAAATAACGAAATCACACACCAAATATGGGTTAAACTATGGACAAATTTAGTAATGTTACCAAATTAAACTTTATGACTTGCAGATAATTCTAAAGTGTGGCATGAACATGGTGCGGATAAAGCAGAGGCAGTGGCCATCATGGACCTACTACTCAGCTAATTTGGGAAAAACACCTGGCTCCTGGCTGAAATAATCCTAGGCGACCACTAAGGGAAATGTAATAGAGAATTCTGCCCCAAGTATATTGAGGCCAGACTCTTCTCATTCCTAGGCCATTTCTGTTCACCCTAATCTTGGTTATTTGAACCACAGGTGAGGGTTTCTGTTCCTGGCCTACAGACAAAGGGGGTGCCTTAGGTGTACACCAACATGTAAATCCCTTACTATTTTCTGCATGTGTCCTACTTAAAGCTGCAACTTCCCAATTTGCCCTCTTTAAACAGTATAGGGTAGGCAAAAAAAAACCCCAAAAAAACGCTAGAACATAAGAGGGGATTACTACCCGGCCCTAAAGGTGGCAAATTAATTATACTATTAATGGGTGAGAGGATGGGTCAGCTTGCCCATTCAGAATGGCTCTGAGGCAGCTGTTAACTCCTGCAGCCCTGTACCCAGAAAATAGCCCTGGCTGGAGCTATTTTCTTTAGTTTCTTCTTCACGGTTGGTGGCAAAGTACCTCCCACCCCCAGCTGCTTGGGGGGAGGGAAATTAATTACCATCTAAACTAATATGGTTATTTTTGGAAGCTACAAGTTTGAATGGGGAAAGGTGAGGATTGCATTTGGTTCTCTACTTCGGTAGACATTCTTTTTTCAGTCTACCTCTGACCACACTGTCTCTCTGATAACACTGTCTTAGCCGCAACCATGTAGCAGATATATTACTGAAATTCAGAGATCGGTTATGTTTTTGATGAACTGAAATATTGTTCCTAAAAGTTCATGCCATAATCAGCATGATAGACTTAATAAGAGCCATGAGAGCTTTCAATAGTTTATTCCACAATATGACCCCTTCAAACTTTAAAACTGCTTAGCAACTGCAGTAATATGTGCCTGCCAAACAGCCCAGGCCATGGATGATGCATTACCTATATATATATAAAAGCTTTATTACCTATAAAACTCTAAACAGTTCGAGACCTGCCTATCTTCATGACCGCGTCATCCCCTATGAACCCACCCGATCGCTGAGACCCTTTCCCCTCCTGGCTTATCAAACTTGCCAGTGGGGGATTGGCCAAGCTGTTTACGAGGATTATTAATGCCTCATTAGAACAGGGACAGTTACTAACTAACCTGAAAAGAGCAATTGTAAGATCAATTCTTAAGAAATCATCCCTAGATTCCTTGATATTAGATAACTACTGGCCTATTTCAAATCTCCCTTTTCTGGGAAAGATTCTGGAGCGTGTGGTGGCTTCCCAACTCCACGGCTTTTCGAAGACTGTAATTATCTTGATCCTTCGCAGTCTGGTTTCAGCCTAGGCACGGAATGGAGACAGCTTTGGTTGCCATGGTGGATGACCTCTGCAGAGGATTAGACAGGGGAAGTGTGTCCCTTCTAGTTTGCTTGGATCTCTCAGTGGCTTTTGATTCTATCGACCACGGTATCCTTCTGGATTGACTCTCCAGAATGGGTCTTGGGGGTACTGTTCTGCAGTGGCTTTGCTCCTTCCTGGAGAACAGTACCCAGTCGGTGATGCTGGGGAACACCTGCTCAGACCCCTGGCTATTGACCTGTGAGGTCCCGCAAGGTTCTATTCTTTCTCCCATGCTTTTTAATATCTACATGAAACCAATGGGTGAGGTCATCTGAAATTTTGGAGTTGGGTGCCATCTCTTTGCAGATGACACTCAACTCTACTACTCTTTTCCACCACATTCCTAGGAAGCTCCCCAGATCCTAGACCAGTATCTGATAGCTGTGATGGACTGGATGAGGGCCAACAAGCTGAAGCTTAATCCAGACAAGACAGAGGTCCTCCTGGTCAGTCATGGGGTCAATTGGGGAATAGGGTGGCAACCTATGCTCAACTGGGTCACAATCCCCCTGAAGACACAGGTCCACAGTCTGGGGGTCCTCCTGAACTCAGTGCTGATACTTGATGCTCAGGTGTCGGCGGTGACCGGGAGGACCATTGCACAATTAAAACTTGTACACCAGCTGTGACCGTACCTCAAAAAGCCTGATTTGGCCATGGTGGTCCACACCTTAGTTACATCTAGAATAGACTACTGCAATGCACTCTACATGGGTCTGCCTTTGAAGATGACTCAGAAACTGCAGTTAATGCAAAGGTCGGTGGCCAGATTACTAACTGAAACTCGTTATAGGGAGCACACCATGCCCCTATTAAAGCAGCTCCTCTGGCTGCCGATGGGTTTCCGCACCCAATTCAAAGTGCAGGTTATTACCTATAAAGCCCTATACACTTTGGGTCCAACCTATCTTCGAGAACGCATCTCTTTCTATAAACCGGCACGGGCTTTAAGATCTACCAGGGAGGCCCTCTTCTCAGTCTCACTTCCGTCTTAAGTGTGGTTTGTGGGGATGAGACAGAGGGCCTTCTCAGTAGTGGGCCCCCAGCTTTGGAATGCCCTCCCAAGGGAGATCAGGCTAGCCCCCACCCTCCAAACCTTCCTCACACAATTAAAGACCTGGCTTTTCCGACAAGCCTTTGATCACGTTTAAACTCTCTAAAAATACATATGAGGACCTTTAGATTCTTTATTTGCACTTTACAATTCTGAGATCAAATATTGCTGTTTTATCTACAGCAATTTCTGTATTTTATTGTTTTTAACATGAGGTACTGTGAATTTATGATGTTTGACTGACTGTTTATTGTCTATGTTTTCTTTTGCACTTGTAGTATTTTGTATGTCACACCTTGAGTGTTCTGTGAGCTGCCCCGAATCACTCCGTGAAATGGTGGCAAGATATAAATAAAGATTATTATTATTATTATTATTATTATTATTATTATTATTATTATTATTATATAGAATATTAAATTGTTGTCAACACAGAGCAGCAAAGCAGAGTTTGCGAAGTTCAAATCGCCTGTTAGCCAAAAAGTTCTTATCAGTTACTCAGGGGAAAAGGCATATTAGCAGGACCGAAAGGTTTCTTTGCCAGTCTGGGCAACATTGTTTTTTGAGGATACATCTCTTGCCAAGTAAAGCTTCTCAGGGATTTCTAGTTGCATGTTTCCTGTTGCTCATGTTCCATGCTTCCAAGTTTTAAGGATTGTTCCTCAATCTCATGTTCTGGATTTATTCCTGGTTTCTGATGCTATTCTTGTACTTTGAATTCTGCAGACTATTTCTGACATTTTGACTTTGGTTTTTATTCTATTTTGCTGATCTGCTGTATATATTCTCTCTCTCTCTCTCTCTCTCTCTCTCTCTCTCTCTCTCTCTCTATATATATATATATATATATATATATATATATATATATATCTCAATAAACTGATTTGCTATTTCACCTGGGGCTGGAGTGTGGTGTTAATTACAGAGGTGCTACCCAGCATTGGAGTACAACACTTTGATAGCTTGGCATATTCAATGATATTCTTTGTTAAGAGGCAATTCTAATAAAAGAGTGGGCAAAATTAGATATCTTATAGTTCTTCTTGTTCACTGTGTAGTCTACAAGGGAATGAGTCATAATGAAGGGTGGATATGGGGTGCACCTTCACCATAACTCAAATAGTTTTGGTCTGGACTTTACAATTCTGGATCCACTTTCAGTCTAAGGTTTCTATCTTGCTTTAGTATGCAAAACTCAGGGAAAGAGCTACTTTTATCCAAGTGTACAAATCAATGTCTACATATGTCTGCACTTCAGTGAATTTTCTGCAGCCAGCAAGCTTTTTCAGTCACATTGCCTGCAGAATATTAATGGAGTAATTGTTCCATGTTCAAGCTTGCTTAACCACAGTTAATGTTAAATTATTAGTGCTACTTTATTTGGTACCCAATTAACCCTCAGGACATATGGCTGAAGTTTTAAACTTTACTAAGTAAAGGAATAAAAGGAAGTATATACTGAATAACAGAAGTAAAATCATAAGTCATGTCACTAAAGAACTGAATTACTCAACAAATCCTAAAGAAAACATAAATTAGAATAAGAGGCCACAGTATGTTTCATAGTGTTTCTCTTTCCATTTTTCGCAAACCATTGATTCCTTTACAGATAATTGATTACCTGAATGTTCCTAAGGAAGCATCTACATTTATTTTATATATTCAATAAAATTTAATGTGCCTAATCTAATCTTGAAATAGCAATAAAGTTGTTTTAATTGGCATTTACAGTATCTTCATTTCCAATGTAATTTGAGAAAATATTAATGGTTACAATTCTATGCATGACTGTTTAGAAGCACCTCCCAATAACCCATATATGTTTGCAGGTTAGTACATAGTTTGCAAACTTGTGTTGTCTAACTCCAAGTTTTTTTTCTGACTTATGGTGACTCCAAGGTGACCCTCTCATGTGGTTTGTTTGGCAAGACATTGAAAACTGAGATTCACCAGGCACCATCTCTTTATTTATATGAATTATTATTATTATTATTATTATTATTATTATTATTATTATTATTATTATTATTATTTATACAGTGCTTTTTCTCTCCACAAGGAGACTCAAAATGGCTTACATTAAAAGTATTTCAATATAATTTGAAATCTACAAATCTACAAACATTAAATCAGAAATGGATATCACTGATACTAAAAAAATCAGTTAAAATCCATAAAAACATACATAAAACTAAAAACCATAGCATCCCCTAACAAGATCTTAAAAACCTTCTTTAAAAGCCTGTCTGATTAAAAAAGTTTTAGTCTGCCACCAGAAGGACAGCAGGGAGAGGGCCATTCTGGCTTCCTTTAACAAAGAGTTCCAGAGTCGAGGGGCAGTCACTGAGAAAGTCCTCTTTTTCGTTCCCACCAACCAAGTTTGAGATTTAGGTGGGATTGAGAGAAGGGCCACTCTTGAAGATCTCAGGGCCTGGGTAGGTTCGTACAAGTAGATGTGATCAGCCAAATAGCCTAGACCTGAGCTGTCTCCAGCTTTAAAGGTCATAACCAGCACTTTGAATTGTGCCAGAAACAAACTGGCAGCCAGGGGAGCTGCTGCAATAGGGAGGTTGTCTGCTCCTTGTAACCAGTCCCAGCTAGCAACATGGCTGCAGCTCTTTGGACCAGCTAAAGTTTCTGAGCACTCTTCAAAGACAGCCTGCATAGAGTGCATTACAGTAATCGAAATGTGATGTAATCACTGTGAATGTACCACCGTAGCCAGATCTGGCTTCTCAAGGAACGGGTGCAGTTGGCACATATGTTTTAATTGTGCAAAAGCCCTCCTGGCCAGCACAGATACCTGAGCCTCCGGGTTCAACACTGATTCCGAGGACCCCCAAACTGAGGGCCTGCGTCTTCAAGGGAAGTGTAACTCCATCCAGAACAGGCTAGATCTCTACTCCCTGATCTGGCTTCTGATTGACCAGGAGCACCTCCATCTTGTCTGGATTAGGTTTCAATTTATTTGCCTTCATTCAGTCTTTTACTGGTGACATACACTGATTTAGGGTCAAGACAGCCTTCTTGGATTTAGATAGGTGTCATCCACATATATCCACACTCCAAAATTGCAGATGACCTCTCCCAATGGTTTTATGTATATGGTAAACAGCATGGGGGACAAAACAGAACCACGAGGAACCCCACAATGATCAGGGGTTCGAACAGCAGTACCATAGCACCACATTCTGGGTATGCCTCTCCATGAAGGAATGGAGTCACTGTAAAACAGTGCCTCCCAGTCCATCCCAGTGAGATGTCCCAGAAGAATACCATGGTCTATGGTATTGAATGCTGCCGAGAAGTCCAGGAAAACCAACAGCGACAAACTCCCCCTGTCTAGCTCTCTGCGTAGGTCACCCAGAAAGGTGATCAAAGCTGTCTCTGTTCCATAGCTAAGCCTGAAACCAAATAGAAATGGATGTAGATTATCCATTTCATCCAGAAATCCCTGGAGTTGGGAAGCCATCACATGCTCCAAAACCTTGCTCAACAACAGAAGGTTGGACACTGGCCGATAGTTGTCCATTGTGGAGGGGTTCAGGAATGACTTTATAAATATGTCTCACAACTGCCTCCTTTAGGCAAGTTGGAATTTTGCCTTGTTCCAAGGAGGCATTGACCACCACCTTCACCCACTCTACCAGTCCCACTCTGGCCTGTTTGATCATCCAGGAAGGGCAAGGATCTAGAAAACATGGTAACTCTCACCTCTCCAAGGACCCTGCCCACATCCACAGTCTGCACAAAATTTGAAAGGTATCCATCAACACTGGGCAAGCAGAATCCAGAGTTACAACCACTGTATCAATAAAGCATCCATGTTGGAGCAGATTTGAGTGACTTTATCTGTGAAGTACCATGCAAATTTTTTACAGCAGGCTGTTGGATGTTCAGAATTTTCTCCTTGAGGACCAGCATGTAATAGCCCTCTGATCACTTGAAACAGCTCAGTTGGACAGCTCCTTGTAGATGCAATTGTGACAGCAATAAATGCTTTCTCTGCTGCCTCCATAGCCACAGAGTAGGCTTTCAAATACACTCTAATCCATGCTCAGTCAGATTCACTTCAAGTTTTGTGCCAATGTTGCTCTAGTCTCCATCTGACTTGTTTAATCACTGCCAACTTCTTAGAAAACCAAGGGGCTGGTTTGACTCTGCTCCATGAGATGGGATATTCAGGAGCTATTGTGTTTACCACCCTGGCCATTTTCCCATTCCAGAGGTCAGTCTGAGATTTGATAAAATCACCTGCTAAGGTGACAGGAACATCTCAAAGAGCCTGCACGTGTATCCATCTGGCTCCATTAGCCTCCTGGGGCAGACTATCTTAATGAGCCTCCCACCCCTGCTGACGTTTGAAGTCCCAGCAAGTCTAAACTTGACCAGGTAATGATCAGTCCATGATAATGGAATTGTGATAAGGTCCTCCACACTACAATCACCATCATCCCACTCTGCCCAGAAAACAAGGTCTCAAGTGTGCCCAGCAACATGAGTAGGACCAGACACCACTTGGGACAGACCAATTGTTGTCATGGAGACAATGAAGTCCTGACCCACTCCTGACAGGGCTGTCTCAGCATGTATGTTGAAGTCTCCCAGCACTATTAGCCACAGAGATTCCAATGTCAACCTCACGACCACCCCGGCTAACTGTTGAGTAGCCAGGTGGGTGGTACACTATGTAATCCCTACACACCTTGAGGTAAATACACTGTTGACTGGGATGGTGAACCTGATCAAGGGGATGGAATCATGATAGATCACTTCAACTCCACCTCCCCAACACCCAGGCCTTGTCTGCTGCTGGACAGAAAAACCAGGAGGGCAGAGCTGAGAGAGATTACTCCCCTCCCCCCCCCCCTTGCGAGTAGCATCCTACCAAAAATGGTCAGAAAGAAAGTGAAACCTCGTTTTTAAAAGGCTTTGAACTGGATGTTTCTTAAATCAATATGTCTTGAATTATTTTCTACTATCCATATCGGTTTATCCTATTGTTGGGTTGCTCTGTATATAGCAGGTTTTCTAACTGTTCTTATGGTATATGTGGAACTTGGCGTGATAGAATACTGTGTATAATATTATATATCACATGAAGCTTTCTGATTTGTTTGATATTTTGAGTTGTTTCAGTAAGAAGTTGGGACATATAAACTGTAAAATTAAAGAGCCACCAGTTTGGATCTGAAATAGAGCCACTAAAAATGAGATGTTATGTTTGATATTGCAGGGGAACTCACAAGACACACAGAAGTTATATATGTTTGTAAATTAAAACATAAATTGCCATAAACGTAAAAGAGCTGAGAAATAAAGGGCCCAATATAAACCCAAGTTCAATTAGACTTTAGCCTTTTTAATGTGCTATATATACGTGAAGGAATTCTATATGATTAAGATTGTTATGGTTGAGCCTCATGGCTCTACTACTGGGAGACGTGGGCGTAAGACTCCTCGAGAGTCAGATACTCTCGAGGAGCGAGAAAGGAAGCGGCTGCGAGATATCTTTGCAGAACCATCTGACGAGGATTCTTTTGAGGGGTTTACTGAGAGAATGGAGGAAGAGATGGTTAGCTCGGAAGAGGATGACATGGAATGGACTCGTGTAAGGGAGGATTTGGGTGCCACTGGCAATGATAGTATGGAAGGCGATTGGGGACCTTCAGGATTAGACCCGTGGACAAGCTGGAGGGATGGGACGGGATCCACAGCTGGGGATGCTGTGGGGCGTAGTCAAAGGTGTTCCAGTTCTGATGAGGAAAGTGATGAGGAAACGCCCGGGCTAAGGAGAACAGCTGATAGCGATGAGGACTTGTAACTGGCATAAAATGGGGTTTGGGAGCAATAGCAAATTGCGTTGGGCAAGGTAATCTGGACGAACGCTTGGGATCTGTGTGGGAAATTTTCCTGAAGACGGGTGTGATTCGTTTGCTGACTACGTAAGTTATCCTGGACATTGGGCTCAGACGGCGGGAGGAATTGTGTGGGGTTTTGTTGTGCAACCTCTGCTTAATCTTAATAGCTTTGACCTTCCGTCGTCTTCTTGACGGACGCCATCTGCTTACTCTGGACTTACGGACTGACTGACTACGGCCTCGGATTCTCCTACCTGTGTCTATCGTTGGAACTGGTGAACTACAAACGTCTGCATCTGCCTTACGACCTTCGGAACGGATTGGGACTTCGCTGACTGCTTCTGCCCTCGTCTGCTGTGTTTGTATTGGGAAATTGCCTGCTGTGTGGAGGAGTAACCTCTAAGTTACTCAAACATAGCTCTTGGCAGCAGAGAAGCATCTCCTGCCAATTAGTTGTATTCCTTTGAACTTTTTGTTCACCAGCTTCTGTTTGTTTATTCCCAGGCTGAAGCAAGCTGTTTTGATTTAACCCGGAGTAAACTCCGGTTTAATCCGGTTTATCTTTTGAACGTTTTTCTTGTCTCTTTTTACTTTTAAGGCCAGTGTTTGCCTAGCCCTTGTCTTTTACGGGCATTTTTGGTTCTGTAACTCCAATAAACTTTGTTATCTTTTATCTTGTGGCGTTCTGTCTTTGACAAAGATAAAATTGACCCTCACACTTTTGATGGGTAGTGTTTTTCCTTAATAACAATAATTGTGAAATGAAGAATTAACCAGGATAAATATGAATGTCTTATTCCTGTTTTCAGTCAAGAGGCATGTATAGAAATTGCATGTGCTAGTTGACTCCTATCTGTTCCTAATTGCCAGTGAAATAGGTTTTATGAATAGATTTATATACTTGTTTACATCTGATTCCAAGGGAAACTATTGGTGCTGAATTTTAAATAACGATGGGATGTTGATGGCAATATGATTTGTCAAAGGTTAGGTTGTGGGATTATTGAAAAGGTGTCACGGTATACACCAAAATTATATTATTCCCCGATATTTGGAAAGACAACTGATTTTATAGACACCACCTTTAAGCAGTAATAATAATAATAATAATAATAATAATAATAATAATAATAATAATAACTTTTTTCTTATAACCCGCCTCCATCTCCCCGAAGGGACTTGGGGAGGCTTACATGGGGGCCAAGCCCAGAATAAACACGGAATTCAAGGTACAAAATTAAACCACATAGCAAAAACAATATATTTAAAAACAGTTAAAATCAAGGAAATAAAAGCATCATAAAATACATCAATCCATATCACAAAACCAAAAAGTGGGCCTATTGAGAATTGTGAGGGAAGGGCAGGGCTTGTGCAAAATGCAGATACAGTATAGGGTCAGTTAAAAGAGCAAAAGAGAAAGTTCCTACCTCACCCTGAAATGAACAGCAAAGCCAAAACTCTACTGAAGGTGGATCAAAACTGAATGCTGAAGATAAGATTGTGAGGGTGTGGAATGACCTTAAATAGCTCACAAGTCCAGCTTGTTGCACCTTTGTATGCTAATTGCATGGTTTGTCATCAAGGAAAAAGAATGAAACTTTGACTTTGTAGCTATTCTTATAATGTAAGTTCAATACAATTGATGCTGTTAAATATAATGAAAGCATTATAGCAAAATGTAGAAAGTTTTATTTCTTATTTAATAATAATAAACGATAGAACAGGGCTTTTGTATCCCCTTCTAGCCCTTGTATTACATCTCCATATTCTAGTTGGTTGATGCTTTAGAATATTGTGTTATGTGACATGGAAGACTGCAGTAGAATGTGTTTCAGAAGGATCAGGAAAAAAACTTGAGTAATGATTCTATGAGGGAAAGTAGGAACCCCAAATAATACTAACCCCAACACCTGCCCTCGACTTATACATGAAGTCAACTTATACATGTATATACAGTAACTAGCTGTGCCCGGCCACACGTTGCTGTGGCGTTGTCTGGTGGTGTTGGTGAGAAATTGTTGAGGTAGTGGTGGTATTGAATGTCTGTTGTATGGTTGTTTGTGTACTGTGAAAGTGGTGAGGGTAGAGGGGGTCTATGTCCCTGTGTAGTATTGTATAGTATTTATACGTTGCCCATGTGTTGTGAATACTTGGATTGTGTCCTGCTGCATAATAGAAAAGGTTGGGCTGGATGGCCCTTAGGGGTTTCTCCAAACTCTTGTGCCTGTCCCCTGGGCTGAGAAGGTTGCTAGGAGACCAAGTGGGTGGAACTTAGACTTGTAACTGGCAGCAATTGGATAAAAACAATTATTCCTCTCCCTCTAATTAGGACTTTATTTTTCTTTTCTTTTTGTTGTATCAACCTAGAGCCGTGGATGATGGGTTGTGTTGTCAAATTTCGAGGTTGGGGGGCCTGTAGTTTTGTTGTTTTGTCCGCTGCCCTGATGCCATCACTCTTTTATATATATAGAAGAGAGCTAAGAGTATATTTTCACCACACAGTTTTAGAAGCTTGATCCCGTTTTTCGCAGCTGTAGATTCATTCCATGAAAACCTAGAATTTCTACTTGGGAAAGTACATGGAATTTTCTAATGAAATTGAACTTCAGAGACACGTTTCATTATTTTTTAATGTATGCCTACTGATTGCATATTTGTTTGTTTGTGTCAAATAATTAATAAAATAATTATTTAAAAAGAATTTTCTAATGCAATTATCTGAATTACAACACTAGAGGTCTCTAAGAGAAATGTCTACACATTTTGGAATTCCATGAAAATGAACACAAATATGCTCAAATATAACAATGTAATATGGACACACTCTGACTCATTCTCTGATAGATTTTATGTTGGGGTGAAGTAGACTAGTGAGCTGTTCAACTTCTTCCTAGTGCATCAGATGTTGAGTTGATTCTCTGATAGATTTTATGTTGGGGTGAAGTAGACTAGTGAGCTGTTCAACTTCTTCCTAGTGCATCAGATGTTGAGTTGATTCTCTGATAGATTTTATGTTGGGGTGAAGTAGACTAGTGAGCTGTTCAACTTCTTCCTAGTGCATCAGATGTTGAGTTGATTCTCTGATAGATTTTATGTTTGGGGTGAAATAGACTAGTGAGCTGTTCAACTTCTTCCTAGTGCATCAGATGTTCTACTTGAGAGATCCAATATAATCTCATATATTTCCCAATAGCAGTGACATTAATTGGTTAAAAGTTGCTAGAGAAATCCATGTACAGCAAGAACACTGAAGGCAAAGTGGATTAGCAACCTTATATTAATGTTCTTCAGAGACTGTCAGTAGCTGGAAATGTATTATAAGTAATGAGTTATTGAACTTATATGAACTGAATAGGAATGGAAAATAAATTCCCATAAACCTGTTTTAATGAATGTATCCAATCCATGAGCACATCCACTGGTTTCCTGACATTGGGGAGAAATCACACTGATCAGATTCTCTCACCTCCCTCTTAAATTACACTGAAATAAATCTATATACATAATAAAAGTGAAAATATGTATGTGTGTATGTGGCTGGGGTGTCCACTTACATAGACAGGCTCCCACTTCCACAAATAGCTCTAGCTCCCACTATGCAATAGGCCTCCCTCCAATGACATTGCAGGTTATAGCGAGTGCTGTGAACATGTACAAACCCTGCCAGTGTTCTCCAGAAACATGAGACTGCCCACCACCCAAGTGAAGGCCTTCATATGGGGACAATTTCATTCTAGATGTTATGTTTTCCTCCACCACAGACACAGTGTTTCTTAGTCTCTCCATTGGTGTGGAATTTACATAATCCCATCCACTGCCTCTCCCATAACCCTTTTCTACTATTTTCTATGGTGCACAGCAAGCAGAGCAGAATTGATCATCAACTGAACATACTGGAAGGGTTTGAAGGACTGACTCAACATGATGGAAGATGTAATTCACCCTGCATCAAGACAGAACACTGTGACCCCCACCAACAATGGACCTGGACCAAATTTGACACACAGAACCCCTGTAATCAACGAAAAAAGCTGGAGAGGGTTTTCTTGGGGGAGGGGTGAATTGACCTTGATTTATAGGAGTTTTAGCTCACATCCAGAGAGCACTGTGAACCCAAATAACAATGGATCTGGACCAAACATGGCACATATACCTGATATGCCCAAATTTGAAGTCTGGTACTCTGAACCCTACCAAAGATGGATCTGGATCTAACTTGGCACAAAGAATTCCCATGACCAACAAAAAATACTGGAGGGTTTTGGGGGAAATTCATCTATATTTGGGGGAGTTGTAGTTCACCTACATCCAGAAAGCACCGTGAACTCAAACAACGATGCTCACATGCCTGATACACCCAGATTTGAATACTGGGTGGGGAGGAATAGACCTCAATTTCTGGGAGTTGTAGTTCACCTAAATCAGACTAACTGTGAACTCCACCGACGATGGATTTGGATCACACTTGGCACACAGAACCACCATGATACTGGAGGGGTTTGGGGGGAACTAACCTTCATTTCTGAGAGTTCACTGACATCCAGATACACTGTGACCATCACCCATGATGGATCTGGACAAAACTTGGCACACAGAACCCCCATGACCAACTGAACCTACTGGAGGGAAATTAGAGGACTGACCCACCATGTGGGAGCCATAGTTCGTCCTGCAGCCAGAGAGCACACTGAACCCCACCAATGATGCATCTAGAGCAAACTTGCCAAACATGGCAAACTACTGATGGGTTAACCTGGCATGATGTGAGTTGTAGTTCCCCCACAACCTTATTAATTTTGTGAAATAAAATTGTCTTTTTCAAATAACCCAGGCAACGTCGGGTAATGAAAGGTACCAATCATCCCTGGTATATGTGTGTGTGTGTGTGTGTGTGTGTGTGTGTGTGTGTGTGTGTATACACACACACACACACCCATATACATGTACATTTTTGGAAATATGCATAAAGGTTGCATGTATACAAACATATGCATGGATTTCTGTATACAAATATTCTTGTCTTATAAGTAACTAGGACAAAACACACATTTTCAAATCTTTAGTAGTGACTTCTTTTGGAATCTCCTAAAGCATTCAAAATTGACTGCTATTAGAGATTGACCACTTGGGCATGATAGACAATCAACTCCACACAGCAAATATGATTTATCCTTTTCCGCAAGGCATCAGCAGAGCACATCATATAGGAATGCCCTGGTGGCACTGTATGCTGTGAACATGAAAACTCTTGTTACTATCTTTCATTGGCTTGGCAATAAATTTTATAGTGAACTCAGAGCTTAACTCTATAAACTTGGGAGACCCAAATTAAAGTTTATAACCTGAAAATAGAAGGCCTGTCAGTGGTTTTATTGTCATTTACTTCTGTTACTCCATTTTGCCATTAGTACAGACATCTCAGCTATTGGTTTACTGGATAGGTAGTTTGTTAAAGACAGCAAATTAGGCCAAGAATTGTTTACAAGAAGGAATGTATGGGTTTTATGTTTTGCACATCAACCTGCTAGAAGAATTGCTTTAGTTCATTGCTGTCTGCCAACTATATGCAACCAAGTGAATGAGAAAAATATGAAAATGGCCACTACTTATCACATCCTCTGGTATTTTCCCTCTCCACACACATATTCAAACAAAAATAATTGTTGAGCTAATATGTCAGTGAATGCAGAATAACAAATTGGAATGATCTGTTAGGTTACAGTCAACAACAATGAGGTTAAAGTTTTCTTATAGTAGTTAGTGTTGTTCCTAGGAGTGTTTGTGAATCCAAACTAAGCTGCTATAGCAAAAGAGCAGTTTGAAGGCCTCTATTATAATAATAATAATAATAATAATAATAATAATAATAATAATAATAACTTTATTTTTATACCCCGCCCCATCTCCCCGAATGGACTCGGGGTGGCTTACATGGGGCCTTGCCCGATACAACAATCAAATAGAGCAATAACACAATTTTCCCAATAAAAACATCAGGAAGGAACTGAGGCCAGAGTAATGTAAGTGGGTGTGCAGCCAGGAGTATTTAACACAGACCACCCCTCTCACAACCCTATTGAAATATTCTAGTGATCACTCTCTTCTCTCAGTATGACCTGGATGTTCCGTTGTGCCTTTGTATAGACAGTTGTCTAAATAACCAGCCCCAAATGGGATCAACACTATATCCTGCACTTTATTATGGTCCTCATTTTCTGTCACATGATTTTGCATTTTAGTATCAACCTATCCTGTACTGCTACACTTAATCCACCCACCCATGAAGTGAACAGAAAATGTGTCTGGTTGCGAGTTGATGTCACTATTTATTGTTCAATACTGATGTTTTTATACTGTTTTTACACTGTGAATTGCTTTTATGTAATTTTTATTTTAACTGTGTTGTTGGGCTTTGGCCAATGTGAGCCGCCCCGAGTCCCCTTGAGGAGATGGTGACAGGATATAAAAATAGTGATATTATTATATTACTAGCTGTGCCCAGCCACGTGTTGCTGTGGCAAAGTGGTGGTAGTATTGGTTGAAAATTGTTGTGTAATTTTTATTTGACTTTATTTGCAATTTTTATTAATTTTATTGTAAGTTATATTTTTATTTATTATATTTTATTATTTTCTTGTATTATTTTTAGTTATTTTTTGTTATTATAGTATTTTATTGTATTGATTTTTAGTGTTTTTTATTATTTTTTATTGGGTTGCTAGGAGACCAAGTTGGAGGAGCTTAGCTTTCTAACTGGCAGCAATTGGATAAAAGCAATTATTCCTCTCTCCCTCTAATTAGGACTTTATTTTTTTTCTTTTTGTTGTATCAACCTTGAGGCGTGGATGATGGGTTGTGTTGTCAAATTTTGAGGTTGGGGGGCCTGTACTTTTGTTGTTTTGTGAATTGCCGTGATGCCATCACTCTTTTATATATATAGATTATTAGTAGTAGTACAGCTAGTTGCTTCAGGACCATGTAGGAATTTTCTCCCTTTTATAAGTTTTTTTTTGCTTACTCCATATTGCACTTGGAATCCACACAGTGTGGTGTCCATAAAATAGATCATCATTGGCAGGTAAAGAGAGGAGATCAATAGTCAGTATGACCTTGGCACCTTCCCCTTTGGGGTGAGGTTTCTTGAATGGCCGTTCTGGGGCTTGGAGGACTGTGAGGGACGTTACCCTTGAGAATAACCAGGAGGGTTTGCTATCTCTTATAAATTGTTAGGGCTTGGGAGGGAATGCCCTACATTGATCTTCCAAAAAGCAATCAGCCGGGGTAAGCAACCAATGGATTTGGATTAACCCTTGGGACTAGTGTTTCTCCCAAGTGAAGGCTGAGGAGCTGGTTGTGGGTAAAACAGCCTGTCCCTTGGCCAAGACCAATTTCAGATTGCTCCCCACCACCGTCTTAGGAAGTGTCAACCAATTAAAATAAATGTAGGTCACTATAGCCCTTATTTTACATTTGTGTCTGGCTTCTTCATTTCATGGTTGATAATCATCCATTAAAGGCTGAAGCTTTCTCACCACCTGAGGCAGGAGAAAAAGCACCACTGCACTCTATCTTGGCTGTGACCACCTACCCTCTCTTGTTTCTTTTTTTCTCCTAAAACCACCATCTTCCTTCTGTCAATGCTCCCCCTTGCAACTGACGGAGAGTAACAGGAACTCCAAAAATGTCAACACTACTTTCTAAATATTCATCTGGGCTACAGATGTCTGGTTCTGGTAGAAGCTTCACAAAATAAAAGTCATTTGGGGCCTGGCTGACTCCAGAGAGTCTTGAAGTGACAGAAGGATGAAAGAATATTGGCAATACATTCTTCCTGGCAATTTTAGTATACTTAATGGATGGTCTGGCCCTACTTTCAATCTTGGAAGCAATTTGTAATAAAATGTCTTCATGCTTCAATGCTGTCATTCTAGAAAGTGACACATCTTTGAAAATAAAGAATAAATGTTGTCTTATATAATTAGCTAGTATGAAATGGTGAGAGATCAACTATAAAATGTTCTGTGCAAACTCAGTGATGGCCATCAGCTACAGCTTGTTGCATTTATATGGGAATGCCATGCCTTCCTCACATATAAACTTTAAAGGTCCAAAGAAGGCAGTCTTAGCTTCCTTAATTTCATCTAATGTTTTATGGATCTTTTTGATCAGATTAATTTAACTTGATTAGTTTAGCCCTAAATAGAATCTTATGCAATCAAAAGACTCCAAGGGCTCATGTAATTGCTCTGGACATTAAAGTGCAACACTGAAACATTTGCTTAGAATTTAATGATCATAGAAAGGACAGAGTTTGACATTTCTAAATAATAGCATCTATTTATTATTTAGTAATTATGCCTCCAACTATTTGTGGAATTTTATTACGAGAGCAATAAAGCACAAAGCATCAGGCCTTGTTGTTGTATGCCTCAACATTGCTTCTAAACAGGGACTAAAACCTTGGTCTCTTGAGTTATAGTCCAGTACTCATTACACCATACTTGCTGTCCATAGCTCAGTAGACAAATATCTGTATTGACTTTTAGCAGTTCTCCAAGGTTTTAGACAGGATTCTTTCTCAAGAATATCTGGAGATTCTTAGCAATCCTGGCAAACTCCCATCAAAGTAGTAAACAGGCCTGACTCACTAGGTTTCTAATAACCAATGATTCCCAGTGTGTTTAGAGTAATATTGTACTATAAATATAATGAACTATATTTTTTTTTAAAAAAAAGAACTTTGATATCTATTGTAAGTCTAGACCACATCTTACCACTTATTCTCATTTGTATTTTATTATGTATTTCAGTAGAGTCTCACTTATCCAACATAAACGGGCCGGCAGAATGTTGGATAAGTGAATATGTTGGATAATAAGGAGAGATTAAGGAGAAGCCTATTAAACATCAAATTAGGTTATGATTTTACAAATTAAGCACCAAAATATCATGTTATACAACAAATTTGACAGAAAAAGTAGTTCAATACGCAGTAATGCTACGTAGTAATTACTGTATTTATGAATTTAGCACCAAAATATCACGATATATTGAAAACATTGACTACAAAAATGCATTGAATAATCCAGAACGTTGGATAAGTGAGTGTTGGATAAGTGAGACTCTACTGTATATCCAAACTTATTTCATTCCCTTGGTGGTCAAAAGTGATTATCAAGAAAATAGGGATTGAAACACATTTCATCTTCTCAGCCAACACTGATTTGGTGGATAGACCTCAAAATTAAAGAAGATTTAACTTGCTGTCTCTGGCAATATGAAAACTGTGCTTTTTGAACATATTTAAGCATTTACATTTTGATCAACAAAGCTAATTGCCTTAAAAAATCTGTCAAGCTCAAAAGCCCACATGGTGGGTGCTTATATAATTTAGTGACCTGGTCACTGTGACCATTAATTGGCTTTCTCTTCTCTTTTGGAAAAACAGACTGAAGGCAATCCTGTACATTCTGCTAAAATTGCTCCAGGAAGATACACATTTTTGTTATTATGGTTTTGGATGGGGCCTGTCTCTTTAACATTTATGCATTCATATATTCCTTGCTGAGAATAGTGGCTGGAGAAAGCAGAATTAGAAGAGTAGTTATCAGCATTTCACAGATGGCTGTGGCAAACACTTGGCAGCAAATGACCAATCAGCAAGTTATAAGGATCACTTTCATTTGTCAATATGCTATCTCACATTACCAGTTCAATTAACTGTATACAGATTGGTCTGAAATGAATGCATGGATTTTGAGATACTGCTTATCGAGATAATCTAAACTAGAGTCAAATGCATAATGCTTGAGAACCTGTGTGACATGTGTTGAATGCCTGTGAAATATATGTCAAGGCTGGACAGAACTTTACAGAACAGCAATCACTACAAACCAGAAAATTGTTCCATTTTGCCTTGGAGCAAAGGAACAGAAATGCAAGAAACAGCATAAGATATCCTACTGGATTTCTGCACAGGTTATAGTGTTGGACAGGAAATACAGGATCTAGTCCAGTGGTTCTCAACCTGTGGGTCCCCAGATGTTCTGGTAAACTGGCTGGGATTTCTGAGAGTTGTAGACTAAAACACCTGGGGACCCACAAGTTGATAACCACTGATCTAGTCTCTGCTGAATTATAGAGCAGTGACCAGTGATTTCTCAGAGAGTTTACACACTATTTCTTATATTATTATAAAGATAGCAAAGGGGAAACAAATCTTCAATTTTCTGAAGCTACTTTGTTTTAGGATGGATTCACATGTGTTCATAGAAGGATAATATCCTTGACTTTATTTTACATGTTTAGAAATCTATATTCCAAAGAAGAGTAAGATGGAATTTCCTCCACTATCCCCATGTAAGCCGCATTAAGTCCCTTCGGGGAGATGGAGGTGGAATATAAAAATAAAGTTGTGATTATGATGATGATGATGATCCGTATACAGAAGCTAATTAGATTGACGGTTGAATTGTACTTCAACACTGACAATGTGAAAGCATCCTTCACCATCCCAGATGCAGAAGGCTAATTCAAGGTCACTGGAAATAATAATAATAATAATAATAATAATAATAATAATAATAATAACTTTATTTTATACCCCGCCTCTATCTCCCCAAAGGGGACTCAGGGCGGCTTACATGGGGCCAAGCCTGAATAAAAACAATAGCGATATAAAACACAACAATAGACAAAAAACATGCACAATTATAACAATTTAAACATTGGTCAATAAAAACAAATGACAAGAACTAATAAAAACATGGATTAAAATTGAGAGGTTGTGAAATAGACTGGGTAAGGTGCACCATATAAATATTGTAAACACGAGGTGACTGATAAAGTGCTTCATATTCTTGGAAGTGCAAGATGGGATGGGAATAGACCCTGTGTCTATATCAAATTGACAAAGGTAAAAAGTGCAAACCGGTACAAGAATGGTCACAGATACAGATTGCTATGGGGATGAGCAATCTTTATCTAAAGGCCTGAGTAAAGAGCCCGGAAAGTTGGGTACAATCCACAGCTCCATCTGCCAACAGATCCAGAACTCTGTCAACCAAAGATCAGAGCAGCTGAAAGAATATCTGCAAGGCACATCCAGATCATATATTTTCAACAACCATTCTTCTGTTTACAAATTTATAATATCTTTCCACTTCTGAGCATAGATTAGTTTGGCAGCTGTAATAGTATATTACAGAATTCTTCCTTTTCATTAGTATTATTCTATTGCTAAACCAACAATCCTAAGAAAAGAAGTTATAGTTTCAAAGTTTAAAATTTTCTCCATTGTGTGGTATATCTCTTTCCAAAACTTCCTTGCTTAAGCACAAATCTAGTTGTTTGGATCATTGATGATAATTTCAGTAATAATTATAATGAAACATTTTTTCCAGGTAGTACTTGAAATTATTAATATTTATGGCACAAATTCTAGGAAAAAATTGAAAAGTGGACCAAAACTAGAAAATCTCTGGAAAAGAGCTTACATGAACAGTCTACATTGCTATAGGTCATGGATAGGGTGATTATTTTTTGTTTGAGTAAACACAAATGTTTGAATCAAGAATTATTTGAGCAGTGAAACTGTAACAAAATAGGCAGCAGGAGACAAAAAAGCTCTGTATAATGTGGCTCCATGCAGTCATGCCGGCCACATGACATGGAGGTATCTATGGACAACGCTGGCTCTTCGGCTTGGAAATGGAGATGAGCACCAACCCCCAGAGTAAGACATGACTGGACTTAACGTCAGGAAAAACCTTTACCTTTACCTAGTGTGGCCATGAACGAAGCAACGTAAGGAAGAAATAGGCTGGTTTGAACCAGGAGATTGTCTGTCTTCTTTTTTCACTGCTGTGTAAACACACTAGTATGAACCATCAAGACCCTTGTCTATATATACCAGTTGCTTCTTTTCACTTAACCACATTTCTTTTCTCAAATATCAGTATAATTCTTCTCTGTTCGCTACCTCTATTTTCTTTTCTTCAATACCACCACAACAACATCCAAGAGGATGTTACCAAACGTGCTTGATATGTGGTTATTCTTTCTGTTTATGATCAGATCTGTTGTGAAAACAGTCTGTTAAAACATTCCTAAGCATTTGCAAAAAGGAAATTGTTATGGTCAGTTGTTAAGAGAACAATTTTCTTCACAAATCACTGCTGTAAAGAGCATTGTGTGTCTAACCAATGGAGAATGTTTTAACAATGAGCAATGGAAAAAGTTCAGTTGCTGATCACTTGCATAAAAACAGGGTCACTCAGAGTATACAAGACTATCTCTATTGTCATCTTTGAAATTCTGAAAGCTATGAAGATAGTGAATACATAAGAGGGGGAATTCTCTATTCTTTTTTAAGAATAGAGCTGTCAGTATAAAAATACTACTGTCCTTGATAAAAACTACTGTTCTTTGTGCAGCAGCTTTCATAGCATAAAAACCATCTTGCTGGAACAATAAAGCACTTACTAACAAGGAGAGCTAATTAGAGAAAAACGTACACATACTAATGTTTCACATTTTGCTGCAGAGCTGTCTTTTCAAGAAAGGGAAGTTCCACTTGTGTGATATACTGCCAGCAGGAAATCCACAAAATGATCCCAGTTCTCTTGCTTATTTTCACTTTAATAAGCAGGTTGAACAATTTCAATGGTAAAATGATATAATTATTCCTAAGTGCTTTTAGAAAGAGAACAAATGATGGTTTAAGTTATTTGTGGGTTGATATGTCACTGCCGGAAGCAATGGCAATTAGTAAATCTGCAACAGCATTGTTAACGTTATTTGCCTTGGCTTCAGCATATTCTGTTTCATTAGAAAGTCTCACATTTATGTAGTCCCTTGGGCCATTTAATATTTGCTTCACTTAATGAGGATCCTTTTCTTATTTAACTGTACTCAAACATATTTCCCTACCCCCTTAAGAAATGGGGAGAAAGTGCATATATATCCAGTCCCTGAAAGAATGTCATTGTGGAGTTATTAATGCCAGAAATGTTCCATTGCATCATTCTGCATTATCATCATGGCTCCCATGGTGCAATTTGGATTTTGTGCATATCTTTTTTTTTTTAACTAAAATGTGACTTATTAGCTAGTGACACTGAATGTTTCAACGAAGAAATCATTTCTAGTATTCTAGATGAATGATAATGAACTTTTAAAATAGAGGAAATTTCTAATTTCAGCATAGAGATAGAAGGTCAAAGTTCCTAAAACTGCCATCTTAGATCTGCTCTTTGTAGTTCTAGAGAATTGTGTCACTATTATGCACAATCACAACCCTGAAGAGCAGTTTGATTTTCCATGCGAAGTTATCACAGATTTCTATTGACGTGAAAACAAGACTTATCACTTGCCAAGCAGTAGATCTAGTTCAACTTTTGACCAAGTACATCCGAACCAGAAATAAATTAAATGGGTAGGGTCACTTTTATTTGTAGAGTTTTAAAAGGAACCAAGACTTCGTTCCTCAAATTTAAGGAGATAGCCTACGCCAAACTGAATAAGGTTCATGAATGATTCATCCATCTCATTTAGCACATCAAAATGATGATTTAAAAAGCATCTGTATAGGAAAGGCTAACTGTTTAAAATCAGACCAGCTCACTACATGCTGAAGCTATAGCTATAAAAGTAAAACTACTTTGTAGGGCGATTACAAATACATTTGTAGCAAGTACATTGTAAAGTTGATAAACAAATGCAATTTTTATGCATCTTCTTTCTCTAGAACTTTACATTCCCTGTTAAAGAGCCTTAACATATTCTCAAAATGATTGAAATGGAAATGGAACCAGGGTGTACATGCATTATTTGTATACATATTACTTATTGGGTATAATGGCAGCTGTGTGGGTATTTAGAGTAGATACTGAAATATTTGAAAACTACTCAGTCGCCATTCTGGTGAAATCCATGGAATTTTTGTAAATGTTAAGGCATCAAATGTAAAGTGAACTTTGTTTCACAATCTCCTATGGACAGCCATTTCATGCAAATATTGCCTGCAAAGAATTACCCATTTACACAAACATCTAAATCTCATCAGATGGGATAATTTTAGCGTCCTAGGACATTTCCACCTTACCTTGGGGACAGAGTCCCACATCGGCCATTACATGACATTTTGTGATTTCTGGCAGAGACCCCACCCCCAACTGGGATGGAAGTGTCTGAATACTTCTCTCCCAACATGGGAGCCTGCTGGGAAAGTGGTTCCCACATGTGCTGAGAGGGCGCAACACAGAGAATGACAGATTCACCCCACTCTGTCCAGTGGTGAAGCTACACAAAACATGACACTTCACCTGGCCTTTGTGATGAAATTGTAGACTTGGTTTTGAAGTGTTGCTGCTTCTGACTGGCCCTATATTCTATGAGGTTGTTTTCACACTCTTCTTCCAAGTTGTGGTAGCACCAGGTTCATGGCTAGCCAGTTGGGCTGAACCTGGTTCAGACCTGGTGGACAGACACCCTTAACTTTGTTGTTTGTCACTGCAGCAGTGGCTACAGAGGTCCAGAGAGTTTCTTGAGAGTTACCAGGTGTCTTTGTTGATGTCAGCAAAGGTGCCTGCATGACCTAGGAAAAGGAGGTCACATGAGCACCTTTGGTTACTTCAACATAGGTGTCCGGCAACAGTCATGGGCTCTCTGAAATCATGGCTACATTGGCAATTATTATTATTATTATTATTATTATTATTATTATTATTATTATTAATAATAATTTGTATTGCACCATCATCTCCCCGAAGGGATACAAAGGCACTCCAAAGTATAATATAAACATTTAGTGCTATCCTTTTTTCTGTGCTACGAATCATAGGGAAAATGGGATGATGGCACTGGCCCATGTCAATAGTTGAATCAGTTGGAATTTGAAATGGTTCAGTTACAAGACAGATCTGTACCATTTCCTGATTTCTGTTAATGTGTGGTAAAGTTGAGATTTGCCATGTTTTAGGGGCTGGGAGACTCTGAATATCAAGTAGACATCTCAGAACGACTTCTGGACTGATCTGGAGGATATGGTTAGTGTAGGCAGGCTAAAATTTATAAATGCATGGATAAAGATGGCCAAATAATCTTCTTACATGAAAGAATTGAGGCCTGGAGGGTAGAAGGGGCCACATGAACACAGTCATATTTAAGATTATATTTAATTATATTGCCAGATAGGATTTCTCCCACTATGTCTTCTTGTCTCAAGAATGAGAGGATTAAGTTGCACTAAGATTGCCTTAATTTCAATAAGGCCAAAAGATACAGAATTCCCATTTGATTTATACTTATTGGCTTATATCTATTATTTTGAACCCTGTTGAATATGCATGAAGATATATACAAAGAGTTGGGTTGAGGTAGTGGTTTGATTGTCCTCCCCATTGTGAAATAAATAGACCAGACAACAAGGTATGGTATAAAGGACCAGTTTTTGACCTATTTATTTAATTATTTAACTGCTCTGGTCTGCAGAAAAGAGGGGTTTATTCCAACTGATGGGCATAGTCAAGGCTAGGTGTCAACTCTCTGGGACTACCTCCATAGGCCACCCTTGGGCCAGCACCAAACCCCAAGGGTAATCCCAATTATCATGGTTATTCACCCCAACTGTTTACTGGAAGTTTGTCCTGGGGGTGCTTTCTCCCAAACCACAGAATTTTTCAAGAATGGGAAACCCCCATTCTAGCCTCAAGGGGAGTCCCGTTCCTAGCAAATCAAGTCCCAGAACTCAGATAAGCTGTTCCAAAGACCCACTTTTCATCCACAAAGGGGGTGCCATAGTGCTTACTGAAACTACTTTAAGATTCCTAATATGACAGTGGCGTATTAGGGATCCCCCGGTCACACAGCAGGTTAAACCGCTGCGCTGCTGAACTTGCTGATCGAAAGGTTGTCAGTTCAAATCCAGGGAGCAGCATGAGCTCCAGCTGTCAGCCCCAGCTTCTGCCAACCTAGTGAAGGGGTCACTGAACCAGAGTGACTCCATTTTAGAATGCCTGTCTGCTTGGAAATTAGAAGATCAGTCTCCCCTCTGAAATAAAGATAAAACTTGCAACTTACTGTCTTGTGACAGATGGCATATGTTCTATGATTAGCAAAGAATCAGTTGCGGTTAAGCTTGTGGTTAGGCCGATTCTGAGAAATTTATGCAATGAATGCAATACATGTACTTTTTGCTGCACCTGTTGAAACATTCTACAGTTCATGATTGGGCAATATCCCGAAGTTGTTTACAACTCAGGAAGTGCTTGTGGTTTTTCCAGTAAAGCCCAGTTCAGAATGGGGAACTAGAAGTTCAGAATGGGGAACTAGAAATGTGTATAAAAGACCCTGAGCCGATGGGCTCGAGGCAGACAATTTTTGCCAGCATCACGGCCTGTGTTGCTTTGTCTGTCGGAAGCTTCCTAATAAAAGGTGTTTTGTCCTCAACTCTTTGGTCTCCGAGTGGTCTCAAAGCGGCTTGGCACGCCCGGTATGTATAAGTGTCTGGGGGACGCCCAAATCACCCCTTACACTAGCAGTTTGAAAACATGCAAATGTGAGTCAATCAATGGGTACCACTCCAACAGGAAGATAACAGCATTTCATACAGTCATGGCAGTCACATGACTTTGGAGGTGTCTATGGACAACGCAGGCTCTTTGGCTTAGAAATGGAGATGAGCACGAACCCCCCAGAGTCAGACAACTAGACTTCATGTCAGGGGAAAACCTTTACTTTACTTGACGACGACGCCTGTGCGTGATTTTTTTTAATGTGTGGAGGTCGGTGCATGGCCGGTCAACACACAGTTTTCACAGAGTGAGGTTCCAGCCATGGTGTGGTTAACACAATGAGAGTGGCTTCTCAGTCTGTTGCAGCCTTCTTCCGCCTTCACAGCAGTTGTAACATGTACCATGTTATCCTCCGCCTGCTCCGCCGTTGAGGTCTTTGGGTCTTCAGATTGTGCTTGGTCTGGAACCTCCCCTGTGGCCACTTCTGGGAGTGCATGACTCCAGTGGTTGTGCCCTCAGGTTCATCAGAACATGCAAGCCCCCTAACCGCGACAAGGTGACAATTCATCGAGGGGGTATATCTCGGAGTAAAACCTTTACTTTATAACAAGACTAACAAATTTTTATTACTATTTCATTACAGTAATTGCGGATGCGCATTAATGCAATAATTACCTTTACATTTACTTTTAATATGCCAGTGAAATTATTTAAATGACACCACTAAATGCCAATTACCACAATCCAACAGAGACAGTATGGGGTAGGCAAAAGAAAGCCTCAGAGTAAAAACCCTTGAAGGGAAAATTTCCTACCTGGCCCTGATGAATCAGTCTTAAATTCACACTAACTTAAGGGTGGGAAGGTGGGTCATGCTGAAAGAAAGAGGCAAGAATAAGAAGCAGCCATGCTTATATAGAGTTCTGCTGCCCATGTTACATGGCATGGGAAATAGGATTCAAGGCAGCTTCTCCCCATTGGGCCATACTGTCTCTATTCATGAGGGGGTCCAAATTCCTTCCCTTGCCTCAGACTTTGCCTTTGAGAGTTTGGATGCAGAGAATTAGAATTAGAATTAGAATCTAGAATCCTAGAATTAGGATTCTAGATGCCCAGATTCTATTCCCTACTTAGCTATGGAAACCAACTGGGTGATCACACTTTCCCAGTCTTAAAAGAAGTTAATGGCTAACCTATACTCAGGAAATCTTGCCAAGAAACTTCCATGGCAGGTTCACCTCAGAGTCACCATAAATCAGAAATAACTTAGAGGCACATATGATCATCAACAAGAACAAAAAAAGATGCAAGAAGGTTTAAAAAGCTTTGCTTATTTCATTTTCATATTCATGTCTTCTTTCCATCTATGTTCATTTTTTTGGATTATCCCAATGAGTTTTTGTGATTTAGGATATATTTTTTCTTAAAATTCATTTATAAAAAACCTCTTCATTTGCACTCTATTTTTAATGAAAGAACACACTGTTTTCTATAGATGTTTTGTATGTAGAATCAAGGAGCCCCCCCCCCCATGCGAAATTAATAAATAAATTCTGTTAGCACTGCAAAATAAGAAAAAAACATGGTGGCTGAACATCTTAATGAGGCATGTTGATATGTCAAATCAACCTTTCTTGCTGAGCACAGATGTATTGTTTTGCATGCCTACTACAGAAGTAAACTTTATATGGATTTTGCCTTTTTCTAACTGTATGTGGAATCACATTCAAATTCAAATAAGCTACAGTTTGTGGCTTAGTAAAATTGAGTGCAGTGGAATAGAGCCACATTGCTCAGAAACCATGTTTCTGCCATATGTTTTATGGATTATTTTATGGTTACATATTTGGACACATATATACATCATTCTACTAACTAAAGGTCAGTTTTTGTGTCATCTTTCCGATTGATGAGGTTTTCTCATGCATTACTTTTACAGCGACATAAATACAGTGTGCTTTAACATGATGGGAAGTTATATATAATCTGTCTTCCTACATGCCTAAAAATAGAATTTGTCCTTTCAAAGAAATATTTATCACAGATTTTATCTGTTGAAATGAAAACTGTGTAGTTTAACAGCAATTTGGTTATTATGGACCTTCTCCTCCTTGTAAAACATGTTTTCTTTAATGATATGATAATGTGCAGTTTCTCCCCATAAACTCAACAGATGTTAATTAAATATGTTGGTTAGGAATAATACAGGTGTTTTGGTTGTCTCTTGTTCAGTGATGTATTTATTCCATTCTTCTTGTGCCAGTCTGGTGACCACTGCTCATTCCTGTCAGTCATGCTGCATTTGAGACTTGAAATAGTTATCCACTTACAGGTAAGAATATGTAAATCTAGCTGAATCATTCCTCTTTTGAATATGTAAACTGCTTTTTGGTGAACAGGAATAGATTTGGTTCTATTAACAAATTATGCAAAATCAAATACAAAACGCAACCAAGATGATAACAATGTACTGTACTACATTCTCTTCTTTGCTTTTTTTTTTTTTTGGTAACACAACTCATTTCATTCAATATAGAGCTAGTCATGGAGTCCAATGCATATTCTTTGGAAGCCACATATTTGGATCTTCATTTCGGTGTATACACCAATATCCTATCCACAGCTTGCAATATACAGAATGATGTTCATAATAACACAGATGTATAATCTGACTCTGCATTCATAAATGCAGATGTGTTGTTGTTGTTTTTTCTATGTAGGCTATGGATTTGGGCATGGATGGGTGTTTGCATGCAGCTGAACTCCATTGTTGTTTTAGGCAGAATCTGTAATTCAACAGCTCCAATTATTTACTATAGTTTTTCTTTGCTCATGGATTATTCTCTATGAGAGCAAAATACTTCATTGCTTGCATTGGCAAATGTCTGTTATCATTTCATAGAAGATGACCAAATAGCTCATGATCCACAGTTAAAAATGTTAGATATTGTTTTAAAAACTGACCCAAACATGGGAGGAAATGCAGTAGAGCCACTTTTGTATCCATTTAAAGAATTCAGCATGCTTTCCCCTATTTTTTAAGGGTTAGTGTCCAGTGGGAAACCATGCCCATAGAAATTACTATTGCCTGGTTTAAAACAATAGAATAAGCAAGAGCAACTTGTAATTATCTATCTATATATGTATAAAATCAATATATGCATTGTCAGTCTCTCTGTACCACAAAGGCTGCTGCTAAGTGACAATCCATTGGCCCTTTGTGATGTCACTGGATTGGCTGTTCCTAGGTGAAAGATAGGCAAAGTAACCCTCTGTGATATCATTGGGAAAAAAGGTGACTGACTTGTGTATGAAGGGAAGAGAGGAAGGAAGGAGAGAACCATAAAGAGAGGGAAATGAAGAGACAAGCCCCCTCTGAGCTGGGAAAGGGAGAAAGAGGAGGGGAAGAGAGGAAGAAATTAATGAAGGAGAAGGAAGGGGGAGAGGGGAAAGAAAAAAGAAAGGAAAGGCAGAGAAAGGAAAGAGGGAAAGTATGAGGGAAGGAAAAGGGAAAGAAGGGATGAAAACAGAGGAGCAGTGGGCCCTCCTACACCAAGAGAGTGCCAGGTAGATACGGTAGATATAAGAAAGTTATTTTTGCTATGCAGAGCTTTTGTCATTATTTATTATTATATACTGGCTTCCCTTAATTCATTCAGTGTAATGCCAAGCAGCAATCTAATTCCTCATTAATTATATTCTTGAAAACAAAAAATAAAATAAAATAGAAATGCTGTTTTCACTGCAAGTAAGTGCTGTTTTGTGAGACTGTGCCGTTTCAGATTATTCTGTGCAAAATTCACACAGATATTTTTTTTTTGCACAGAAAACAGCATATTTTTTTGGCCATTAAACAGCTTCTTACAAATCAAAGATTTGATTTTTTTTTTCTGTAGAATTTTATGTAGATAAGTTTCAAATTGGAAAATTTCCCATCAGGATTTTTCTCTTCAGGTTTCTTTAATGTTTGTTTAATGTTTTCTTGCTATATAAGATGTGAGCGAAACTTTTTCCTTCGTTTCCTTCGTGCTATCATTTTGTTCGTCTACACAAAATGAATGATGACATTTTCATAGGAAACGAGCAGTGAAACAAAAATGAAAGCCATCGTGCTTGCTTTCGTTTTCCTTTCGTTTCAGCCCTGTAACAATAAGTAGGTACTGATAAAGGACTGCTTTCCCATTACAGCTGATGTGTACCAATGGGTCTTTACAATAATCATCATCATCATCATATTCATATTAATAATGATAGTTACTCTGGGACCCTAAGCTGAGTCTGGGAGAGAAGTGCCTCCCCATTACATCAGATGTGTACCAATGGGTCTTAATAATAATAGTAATATTCATATTAATAACGATAGTTACTCTGGGACCCTAAGCTTAGTCTGAGAAAGGAGTACTTCCCCATGACAGCTGATGTGTGCCAATGGTTGTTAATAATAATACTATTATTAATAACAATAGTACTCTGGGGAAGACCCAAACATTTTTAATGTTGGTGGGCTAAAAGGGGTTGAAATGCCCTCTGTGTGTGGCAATTTTCACCCTCTAGCCCAGGGGTCCCCAAACTTTTTAAACAGGGGGCCAGTTCACGGTCCTTCAGACCGTTGGAGGGCCGGATTATAGTTTTTAAAAAAACCTAAGAACAAATTCCTATGCACACTGCACATATCTTATTTTGAAGTAAAAACAAAAACAAAAAAAAACAAAAAGGGAACAAATACAACCTCAATGTTAATCATCATCACAATAATAAAGAAGGTTGGAAGAGACCCCTTGGGACATCTACTCCAAACCCCTTCTGCTTTTGTGCACCACACCATAATCAAAGCACCCCTGACAGATAGCCACCCAATAATAATAATAATAATAATAATAATAATAATAATAATAATAATAATACCACCATAATAAACATGGTTGGAAAAGACCCCTTGGGCCATATAGTCCAACCCCTTTCTCCCTTTGTGAACCAAAACATAAAGCACCCCTGACCAACACCAATAATATTGTAATAATCAGGGTTGGAAGAAATTGCTAGCCTTCAAGAAAAATGAATCCACGACAGGGCTGCAAAGAAGGGAGTCTGCATGGGAAGATAAAACGGGAGGCCTCTACCTTTTGCCACAGGCATGCTTCCATTGTTGTTTTGCCCCCTCCATCGCTGAGGAAGGCACACACCAGGTGAGGGAGGAGGCGGAAAAGGAGCGTGCGAAGCGAGCAAGGAGGCAGGAAAGGCATGAACCTTTCCCTCCTCCCTCGCCCCATGCTGGCCTTTCTCGGCGGCGGCGACAGGAAAGCTGCCGGCGGGGGGTGAGGAAGGAAAAGTGCATGCCTTTTCCTTGCCCCGTTCAGCCCTTCCTCGGCGGTGGCAGCGGGAAAGGTGCATGTGGGACAAGGAAAAGGCGTGAACCTTTCTCTCACTCTGCGCGCACCTTTCCTGCTGCCTTCCTTGGTAGCAGTGGCGGGAAAGCTGTCTGCGAGGCAAGGGAGGAAAGGCGCACGCCTTTCCCTCGCCCCATGCAGCCCTTCCTCGGCAGCAGCAGCGGGAAAGGTGTGCGCAGGACGAGGAAAAGCCATGCACCTTTCTTTCCTCCCTCACCTCACTTTCTCACTGCCTCCCTCAGCGGCGGCGGTAGGAAAGCTGCTGTGGGGCGAGGGAAGAAAGGCGCACGCCTTTCCCTCGCCCCGTGTGGCTCTTCCTCAGTGGCAGCAGCGGGAAAGGTGCGCACAGGATGAGAAAAAGTTGTGCACCTTTCTTTCCTCCCTCACCCCGCATGCATCTTTCCCACTGCCTCCCTCGGCGATGGCGGCAGGAAAGCTACCCGCGGGGTGAGGGAGGAAAGGCACAGACCTTTTCCTCGCCTCGTGCAGCCCTTCCTCGGTGGCGGCGGGGGAAAGTGGGCCGAGAGAGCAAAGCCACATGCCTTTTACTCGCCCTGTACGGCCCTTCCTTGGCGGCTTGGGGAAATGTGCCGTGGGGCGAGGGAGACGAGAAAGGCATCGCCTTTTCCTCCTCCTCCTTCACACCACATGCACCTTCCTTGACGGAGGAGGAAGGAGCCACCGCCGCGGGGGCCGGATAAATGGCCCCGGTGGGCCGCATCTGGCCCGCGGGCCGTAGTTTGGGGACCCCTGCTCTAGCCCAAAAACCGAGGTGGGGAGTGAGCCTTGGAAGCCCTCCCATTTCAGCCAATGGCCCAAAAATTTCCGTTTCTTCGTAAGAAAGATGAAAATTCTGTTTGTATAGGCACCCCATTTTCATTAGTGGGAACAAATAGAAAAATGAGACAAAACGTATGAAACTACACAAAACAAACAGCAATTCCATACAAAAGCACAACATTAATCTATCTATCTATCTATCTATCTATCTATCTATCTAATGGCAAGCTCAATGTCATTCACTGGTTGGCCCTAAAGCATGAAGACAATTTAATGGGGCATAAGGTTATCATATCATGCAAACTACTGCTTCTGATGTCTATGTGTTTTATCTGCAATATCAGAGTTCACCTTTCAGTATTACTGACAGCTATGGTGGGACATCTGCAAGAGAAGACCACTGCACTCATGAACTGTTTGCTTGGCAGACATTGCATAATCCCCTCAAATGGAATATTGAATAACAATTATTATATTCAAATATTGTGTCATTACTAATTTTCCAATTTACCAATTTTGAATTCAAGGACAATATTCAATAGCCATTAATATTTTGGAGTATCTAACAGAAAATTTGTAATAGCAATCAGTATTTAACAGCCTCATCATGCATTTCTATAAATTTAATAATGTTGGTTAAACAAATTTGAATTGTTGATGTTGTAGTAGAGCCTGTGAGTAACGTTACAAACAGTAGTATGGGTGCCAGAAGGGGGAAAAGGGTTACTCGGGAGCAGGAATCTGATGACGAGCAGCAGAGAAAGGATCCGGGACATACTTACAGCACCTACAATTGAGGAGTCGTTTGAGGGATTCTCTGGGGATGATGGGTCAATGAGTGAAAGAGAAGAAGGGGACACCATGGATTGGACTAAGAGAAGAGAAGTGCAAGCTATTTGTGAGGCACCAACAACTAGTGATACCTTTATGGGGTTCTCTGGGGGTGAAGACTGGCAATCAGGGGATCCATCTGAGTCTTGGGGATCTAAGTCTTGACAGAAGATGAATTGGAGGGAAAGGCAAGGGAATTCACATGAAGATCTTGGAGCAGCTGCGGGGGATAGTGATGGGGCGGTGGTCAGTTCATCTTCTGATGATGATTTGTAGATAAAAGTGGGTTCAGGGGCAAGGTGTTGATGTGCGTTCGTGTGCTGGGTGTTGTGTATTGGTGAAGATTCTTGTAGACTTGCTGCTGCCTGTTTTGTGTTCAACGTTGGATTCGGATCTGCAGTTTGGACCTGGACCGGTTTGGCTAAAGACGCTGCTTCTGCAGGACACTGGAGCAACGCTGTTTTGGATTTCTCCCGCTTCAACCCTGGACTTCGGCTGATGACGCTTCTCTTCCTGCAACTCCTTTTGTTAACCATTTGTGTACTGTACCTTTTTGTTTTGCCTCAGAGCGTTTTGTTTGACTTGTTGCTCTTTGCATCCAGTTAATCTGGATTATATTTCTGTTTACCTTTTGGACCAGGTCTGGTTTGGTTTTTTGACTTTTGACCAGTGGAACTGCATTTTAGTTTCTCTGCGTCCCTTTTCTTTTGTTTTAATAAACTCTGTTTTGAAGCCACTTTTTAAGGGCCCTTTAAGGTGTCTGTCCAACAGTCGATGTCCATCTTTGATTATGAAGGTAGCAAAATGAAGAGTGATTTATTTATATCATAACACAACTTCACTAGATTTTCAAAAATTAATTATTCAATGCTTTTTCAATTTTGAATCTTGAAAGAATTGTTCATCTAGACTATATTAAGACTGTTCATAGAGAGGAGGTATTACAATATTTGGCAATGGGTTTTATAGTCATATTTTTTAGTTTGCTTTCATCCTATTTCTTTCCATCCCTCTTCAACATAACCTTCCAGTTCAAGTTTCACACCTAGATCTGCATGTTTTTACTTGAAAGGTGACTAAAATTAATCTCCTTAATTCTATTCCCTGTTGTGGAAATTATGAAAGCATTACTTTCTTTTAACAGTATCTGATTATGAATTAAAGACAGGGAATTGGTGGATTTAGTACAAAAGAACAGCCAAAGAGATTGTACATTGTAAAATCCCCTCAAATGGAATATTCAACAGTGGAGGTGTCCTGTGTATAGGCTATCAAAGGGGCATCAGTATATCAAGACCGATTTCTGTTCTCCCATTAAATCTCACTTCCATTGATGGGGATTACATTAATAGAACACCTGGTTTAAGCCATCAGCCCATTTGCATTGTTCTGTCCTGGCAGTGTAATTTTCTTTCAAGTTCATTTTAGAAAAATCAAAGCAGAAATAGAGAAAGAATGTCATTTTTAATTTTTTAAAAAAGGGAGGCTAAGATCTGTCAAGATATTGTGTATTGTGAAATGTTAAAATCAATCTGGCTTATTAGAAATGCCTTATGTGTTAGTTTTTCCGGCAAGGCATTTCAGCAGTTATGGAGTTAATGAGACTCTGCTATGATTGATGTATCACAGGACCAATGGGGTCAAGTTTGTTTTGACCGGAACTTTCTTTCTTGTTCCTGTGGAATGCAGAGGAGTTTCCTGAGCGTTGATCAGTGTGCTGTGTGTGCATGAGTCGCTTCGGCTAGCACTCATGGAGGAAAGACTGATTTACTCTATTTTGTATACAGTCTTGTAAATAAAAGTTTATTGCCGTTGGATTTTCCAACTGAATCTTCATCTGCTGGAGTGTGTTTGTCCAGTGCTGTTTTTTCCACACCGGGAGACAGTCTGGAGAGAAGGAGGTCAAGACCAGGATGGTGAATTTTTGCATTTCACTCTGCTACCCATCATCCCCGCTGACAAGATCCTATGCATTTTTAGTGTAGGATATATGCCCAAATAGCAGTTATGTTTGATTCCATAGCTGGATTATCAACTGCGAATTGCACTTTAGTGTCATTAGGGTTACCTATTGCATTATAATCAAAAATATCTCAGTCTACCAAGTCAAAAGTGAGATAGATGGTTATATGTGCCTGTTTGTAGAACAGCTGGCTGCACTAAGGACTGCACTCCTTAATGTGAATCCTGGATTGCTTAGGATGGCATGGAAAATAAGGGAACTACTCAAGTCACCCACACTGCATTTCTGGGATGCGGAGAAAAACTCTATAGGGAGGAAACCTATTTGATGGTGTGAAGCCCACTTCACAAAAGTTCCTTCAGACGTGGGAAAATCTTTTCCTTTATATCCCACCTCTGTCACCAATTTAAACCTGGAACTCACACTTGTTCCTAATCCAAGATTGCAGGGATCTTCTTGGACTCTTTAAATCTTATTCAGTGTTTTAGAGAAACAGTCTTCATACTGCACGAAACAGTAACTGAGTTTATTTATTGAGATCTTGCAACAAAAGCATGTTGGTTACATTTGTATATTGCTTCTTTGGTTGAATAACGTTGTTTCATTAAAGCTTTCCTCCATACAAATCTTTATACACAGAAAGATTCACTTGTTTACTATGCAGGAGCAGACTCTCAACTATTTTCAACTTATTATACTATTTCCTCAAATATCTTTTGTCAACATACTCCCTGACTAACAACCAACTTTCATTACCTAGCAGTTACCTTTCCCCATCCTAACTGATTTTAGAATGTTCGGGTTTTGTTTTTTTTCCAACTGCCATTCCTGGCTATCTCCGCTTTCAAATTCTGGCACCAGCTCATTTACATATGACCAATCATATAACTACTTTCTAAGAATCACAAAATGGCTGTTTGCACACCAGCTCTGCAAGGTAGGTCATGTTTCAACTTTAATGATCATATTCAAAATTTACACTATAATTAAGCATTTCACTACAGATGGCCACCAGGGATAGATATTAGAAGGCTTTCTGCTTAGGTGCCAAGTGTCAAAATGCTGCAATTGAGGAGTGCAGGGTATATAAGCAGTATAAGGCCTGGACTTCTCCTCTCATGCCTCTGATTCTAAATTTGACCCACTCTCCTGCCTTCAGTGATGTATGACCTCTTTTGGCTTTTTCAGAGCCAGGTAGGAACTTTTGTGCATGGCAATGCCTAATATGCATGGTACCTTTTTTCAAAATGGGGTCTGAGAATTCCGGTAGTTCCTGAAACCAAACCTCTGGAAATGGGATGGGCAATGAGGCTTGAATTGACTTGTCCAAAAAGCACCACGTGATGACCGAAATTGGCTGCTTTCAGCTGCATCGTGCAGCAGCCATGCATGAGTTTTTCTCCTTTAGCCTTGCCTGAGCCAACCACAGTTAGAACGTGGATCATGTGTCTTTTTGCCAAGCTTGTCTATATATACCAGAGCAAGCTCCTCCATTTTGCTGTGGTATCCTGGTGTTTGAGAGAGAGATATTGTATGCTAGCTAGCTCCATGTTCTATCTCAGTGTCGTCACTGCTTAGTATTGGATTTTGACTCAATTCCAATCATTTTCTTTGGCAATTTTATTAAATTTTCTTAGTTTAATATATTTCAGTCCTTCTTCTTTTTTGTTTTTGCTATTTTTCCAGGGAGGTGAAGGCAGATATGTGTTTGGGGAGGGGCTGTGAAAAGACATTTTGGAGGGATGTTTGTTAAAATATTTTTTACCTTGGGGGGGGGGGAGTAAGGAAAGGAGGGAATAGCCTAACTCTCTTGAGTGTCCATGGGAAGAATACTAGTATTTCAATTTTAATCCCTCCCCAGCCCTATCTATCTTCTTGCTTCTGTACTCTGTCCTTCAGCTTCCTTCCCCCTAAATATTTTTTTTAAGAATTACAAAAAAGCTGTTTCTTCCTCTCATTCATATTTTTGGCTGACTCATTTATTCCCCGCCCCTTCTCTACCTTCTGTCTTGTCTGTACTCCTGTCCCACTACACTTGGCCTTCTCGGTTGTGGCCCCCCGGATCTGGAAGTCCCTCCCTAGGGAGATCAGGCAGGCACCCACCCTTGCATCATTTAAAAAGGAGTTAAAATTTGGTTTCTTCATTGCATATTTGAATAATTCAGTCACCATGATCGTAATTTAAATTAATACATTTTCCTTCACACTGTTTTCTTCTCCTACAATTAATTTGGACATTTGTCACCCTCCCCAATGGTTGAGATATGTTTGCATTTTGTGCTCTTGCCCCGAAGCACTTTATAACCATACTATTGCACTTTAGTTCAAATGGCCCCTCTATGCTATCCCTCCAAATTGGTGGTCCATTTTATTGTTTGTATTGTTACTCATTTTATGCTTTAAATGAGCTTTTATGGATGATGTACTGCTCTCCAAAATGTTGTTTTCATTGTATTTTTACTCTTTGTAATATGTTTTAATTGTTGTACTTTGGTTATTGTTTTCGAGCCTTTGTCCCGTGTTAGCTGCCCCGAGTCCTAGCTGGGAGATGGTGGCAGGATAGAAAAATAAAGTTACTTACTTACTTACTTACTGACAATCTTGTAGAAATGCAAAAACTTAAGAACAGTATTTGTTTTTATTAGTTAAAAAACTTTTAAAATTCCTATAAATTGTGGAATGTGTGAAAGTTGGTAGGAATGGTGCTCTACTGCTGCTCCTATACTGCTGCTGTGGAGAAATTCCAGGAGATACCTCTTTGTGGTTTTTTTAAAGGACATATTATTTCTAGAATTTTTAAGAATTTCCTAAAAATCTGTGGATGACCCAAATGTTCAGAAACTTGGAGTATTTGCAGTCATAAATGTGTTTTCCAAGTGTGACTATTTTCATCTCAATTGCCCTAAAACTGATGGAAAAGGGATTCTTGGAAGTTCCCCCATTGCTGCCAATGGGCCGGATCTTCCCGGGATGAAAATGGTACTTTTAACTGACGGAACAAGAAATGGTATTTCCATCCTCCTGATTTTGGGGAGTTCCCAAAAAATGGAAAAGGGGTCAACCAAAAATTGACACTGAAAACTGGCAGCAAAAATTGTATTTTTTCCCCCAAATTGCCCACCCCTATACCTAAAACTGTACTTAAATGACTTTGACAATTGCCCAGGGTTTCTCTAAATAAGTTATCATCTTGCAGATAATTTGAGGGTGGGGAGTTAAGATTTTGTTGTTCATCTTGGCACTCCTTTGGGTATAACTTTGGAACAACTTTTATAAATCAGACTGCTTGGAGGGTTTGTGAAAGAGTAACGTAAACCTGTGGATTTCACTCTGACATAAAAGTCCCATAGTTAGCAGGAGTGCTCAATGTTTTACTTCCAGTAAATAACCAACAAGGAGCAAGCCAACTATTGCATTGCCCTCAGGGCCCAGGTGATTTGTCAAAAGGGAAAACTGTGTGGGTTGTCTCAAGAGCAACAATTGGAAGAACAACCTTATGTGGCCTCAGCTGGACCCACATCAGGTTGTTCTCCAAACCGTTGCTCTTTTCAGCTCTGGAAAAAAAAGGAACATGGGCAAAATAAAGTTGCTTTTATTTCAACCCACTCTGGTCTCATTTTTCTGTGAGTAATGATCACATTTCGTCTTCCACACTGACATTGCTGACACTTTATTAGGCATTGTCCATGTCTTGTGCCAGTTTACAAGGTTCCTCAGCAGAGATGACTGGATATTTCTTCCTTTGGTATATATATATATATATATATATATATATATATATATATATATATATATATATGCACTATGCAGGCACATTGTCACATACCAGTGCAGACCAGATTCATAACAATGTCATATTTTCAAAAATGTTGGCTAATGTTCAGAATTTTAAAGCAGATATAATGCATTAGTATTTTAAGACACTTTTTTAGCTCAAGAATGGCAGGTCACATAACTAAATGAAAGGGGCCAATTAAAATTGTCTGCATCATTGCTGCATTTTAAGACACTAAAAGGTTCTCCCCTCTTTCACTCTCCCTTCAGTCTTTTAAAATGCAGTAATGATACAGGCAATTTTAATTGTCTGCTTCATTGCAAATAGAGAAAGTCTTTTAAAAGATTTTCTCTCTAAATTAAACATTTAAGTTTCTTAAAATATAGTAATGATGCAGACAATTTTGCAGTCTTTATGTGTGTGTGTGAGATTGGAAAGAGCAATAGCAACAAGGCAAATACTTGTGAATATAAGCAGATTAGCTAAGTATTAAGACTAACTTGGAATTAGAGTGCAACAGCATATGTTTTTCAAGATATAGTATTTGATGTAAGGATAAAGTGAATATATTTATATCTATATATAGATACTTACAGAACAAAAGGTCCCAGGTTCAAACCCCGTGAGCGGCATGAGCGGCTGCTGTTAGCTCCAGCTTCTGCCAACCTAGCAGTTTGAAAACATGCCAATGTGAGTAGATCAATAGGTACTGCTCTGGCAGGAAGGTAATGGCGCTCCATGCAGTCATTCCAGCCACATGACCTTGGAGGTGTCTACGGACAACGCCGGCTCTTCGGCTTAGAAATGGAGATGAGCACCAACCCCCAGAGTCGGACACGAATGGACTTAATGTCAGGGGAAACCTTTACCTTTAGGGCCCCTGGTGGCACAGTGCATTAAAGCACTGAGCTGCTGAACTTGCGGACCAAAAGGTCCCTGGTTCAAATCCCGGGAGCGGAATGAGCGCCCGCTGTTAGCCCCAGCTCCTGCCAATCTAGCAGTTCGAAAACATGCAAATGTGTGTAGATCATTTGGTACCACTCCGGCGGGAAGGTAATGGCATTCCATGCAGTCATGCCGGCCACATGACCTTGGAGATGTCTACGGACAACGCCAGCTGTTCGGCTTAGAAATGGAGATGAGCACCAATCCCAGAGTCGGTCACGACTGGACATCAGGGGAAAACCTTTACCTTACCTATATATAGATACATTTCTAAATATAGATACACACATATGCAAACATGCAGACTGAGATGAGTACGAATTGGTAGATGGTAGGGAATGAAAGCCTATTTGTGAGCAGACATGATCAAATCTACTCAGGAATGACTACAGCCATCCTTAGGTTTGTGGTTTACCAAACTATGTGGTATCCCCATTCCAGGATCTTGGTTGCCAATTAAATTGATGGATATCCCCTGTCGAGTGGCATGTACACATGGATCACTGATGTTTGCAGCTCTTCCCATCCTAATAGGTTATGAGGTTTGTAAGTTTAAGAACTGGTGTCTAAGTGTGTTGTTGTTTCCTCCTGCTGCCTCCTGTTTTGCTCATGTCACTGCTGAGGTAATAAGATTCATTTTCTATTTTTAGAATGCAATTGATTACAATGATAAACCTTCTGTATATCTTGAAATATAGATACTCTTATTCAGAGCAATTAGTTGGATCCAGACTTGGTTAAAGTAGGCACTCTGCAATCAATGGATTTTAGTCAGTCATGACAAGTTTATGGTGATTTAGTTTGGACTGAAGCAAATAAATGCTTCATCTCTTTGAAGAAGGGGATTGATTCTTTCTGTACAATAGCTGCACACAATAGGAGCAGAACTGAGAAAAACCAGAACTTCTGCCTTTCTATCTACATTGCAACAGGATCAAAAGTAAAATGCAGCACAGAAGAGATGGCTATGTTGCTTTGAGTATGACTAACTGTGACACCAGTTGGTACTGCGTAGCATTCATCCATTTTAAAAAGATGCTGTTTCATCTCACTGCAGGGCCTTTATTTCCTCATGAAATATCTTAACCATTTCCCCCAGTGATACAATCTCACCATTATGGGAACACCCTCAAGAACTGGATGATGGAATGTCAAACTACTTTTTAAGAGAATATATTGTCTTGCTTGAGAAATCCCCTCCCTTTGAAGAAGTTCTAATATAAGACAATGGGACAACCTTACAAATTAATTCATTCTAAGCTTATAATATTATGAGTCCACCCATGTCTGAGAGAATGGCTGCTAGTGCTTACAAATGATATTCACAAATAAATTTAGGGTTTTTTAAAAAAAAATTTTTTTTTTATAATGCTTTAAAATGAATAGCATGTGTGCAGTATTTTGGCTCACCTCCCCTTTAAAGTGGGCTTACCAGACAGCAGCAAATTTGAGAGCTTTTCCTGTATGATGTAGTATTCATCCATCATTAGAGTTCTGTCGGGCTGATGATGCATTAATGTAATACATCATCAGAGTGCCGTCATTCCTATGATGTATGGTTCACTAAAACAGTTCTCGTTGGCAGGAGCTCATTGCGGGGATTCAGCAACTTTGACTCTATCATTTTTTTAAAAAGATTACAGTTTCTTTTCTTTTACTACCTCAAAACTGGAAAGGGAAGATTTTTTTAAAAAATGACTTCTGAGATGGGGCAGTTCTGTAGCCCCTTTTCTATTTTTGAATCAGAAAGTGGGGTTTTGTTCAGGAATAATAATAATAATAATAATAATAATAATAATAATAATAATAACAACTTTATTTTTATACCCCGCTTCTATCTCCCCAAAGGGGACTCAGGGCAGCTTACATGGGGCCAAGCCCGAATAAAAACAATAGCAATATAAAACACAACAATAGACAAAAGACATGCAGAATTATAAAAATTTAAACATTAGCCAATAAAAACAAATGACAAGAACTAATAAAAACATGGATTAAAACGGAGAGGTTGTAAAAGTAGACTGGGTAAGGTGCACCATATAAATATTGTAAACACAAGGTGACTGATAAAGTGCTGCAAATTCTTGGAAGTGCAAATTGGGATGGGAATTGACCCTGTGTCTATATCAAGTTGACAAAGGTAAAATATGTAAGGTAAGATATGTGGTATATTGGAGGTCATGAAGCAACAGCTTACTACAAGAAAGCTCCTTGATAAAGGGCAAGCTGTTTAGACCAGGGGTCCTCAAACTTTTTAAGTGGAGGGCCAAATCATGGTCCCTCAGATTGTTGAGGGGCCGAATTATTATTTGAAAAAACAAAAAACAAATTCCTATGCTCACTGCACATGTCTTATTTGTAGTGCAAAAAAACCCTCCAGCAACAATTATTTATTTATTACATTTATACCCCACCCTCTTTCACCCTGAAGGGGACTCAGAGCGGCTTACAAGTTGTATGTACATACAATCTATATATATAAAAGAGTAATGAAATTTCGGCCTAGGACAAAACAACAAAACTACACATCTCAGAAACACTAAACTTGGCAGCACAACCCCTCATCCATGCCTCTACATTCATACAACAAAAAGAAAAGAAAAATAAAGTCCTAATTAGAGGGAGAACAATAATTGTTTTTATCCAATTGCTGCCAGTTAAAGGCTAAGCTCCGCCCACTTGGTCTCCTAGCAACCCACTCAGCCCAGGGGACAGGCAGAGTTAGGCCTCACTTAGGCCTCTTCCACACTGCTTATAAAAAACAGATTATCTGATTTTAACTGGATTATATGGCAGTGTAGATTCAAGGCCCTTCCACACAACTATATAACCCATTTATAATGGACTTAATGTCAGAGGAAAACCTTTACCCTTTACCTTAACTACCACCAATTCCTCAATAGTTTATTTCCCATACCACCAGACTTCGCCACAGCAACACGTGGCCGGGCACAGCTAGTATATTATATTATTAGCATAGCACAATATTAGCATTATAGATTACTATATTGTACTATACCATTATACCGTAATATTATTATTATTACATAATTTTAACCAACATACTGTAAACTTATCAGGATTTCAGTGGGAAGTGTGGGCCTGCTTCTGGCCAATGAGATAATCAAGTCGGATTGTTGTTGTTGTGCTTTCGAGTTATTTCAGACTTTGGGAGAGCCTATGTCTAAAACTGAGGGCGGGGGCCAGGTAAATGGCCTTGGAGGGCCGTATCCGGCCCCCGGGCCTTAGTTTGGGGACCCCTGGTTTAGACAGACAGGATAGTATGTAAAATACAGAGGGCCAAGTTGAACAGTGAAGGGAGAAAGTGAAGATGTAGTTTTGTAAAAAAAATAGGGGTGCTTTTCCTGACTTGATATACCATTCTAATCATCACAGATTAAAAAGGTTCCATTATATAAATGTTGTTTTGTGATATGACTTTGAAAATTATTAATAAAATAACATTTTTATGGATTTGATACTAGGAACATCATTCTTAATTGAGTGGGCAGTGATGACCAACCTCCTCCCCACCAGGTACCCGCAAGAAGACAGTCATCCTTCTACAGGTGATGGTTAAGCACTCACAGATTTGTTTATTCACTTATTGCTCTTTTTGCCACTGTTTCCACAGATGTTTTATATGTGGCTGGGGAAAAAAAAACACTTGCCCTCCAGCATGATTCTATGGTAAATTTCCAGTGGGACCTCTACTGGAGGTTGACTCTAAAATTGACCAGGATAACCTATAAATAGCTTGAAATAACACTTCTCTGAGCTTTTTTAAGGTCTTCCAGCATGGTTCCTGATAATTTTATGTTGAATATTGATGGAAGATTTTCACTGTAGGACCTAGAAAGGCCTTAAAAAGATTTTTTAAATTAATTTTGCATTCATGCAATTTTTTCACTACTATAGGGACCCTATGCCCCCCCCCCACCTGCCAGCCCGCCGCAACTGTCACATATGTAATAGGTAATAATTACAACAATGTGCTGCTCTAGATGGAGTGTTCTGGAGATTATAATTTGAGAAAAACATTGTTCTTGTAAAGAAAACACATTTTCATGAATCTCTACACAAAAAGGGCTTCATGTGCAGAAAACCACAATGGTAAAAATGTTCGTGCCCAAAAACCCATGCCTGTTTTTATCCAAAAGCCATGCAAATTTTTGTGCAGAAATATCCTTAACACTTTAGAATGTTAAAATACTCAAATAAATTTGTGCAAAATTCCCATTGGTCTACTATTCTTTCTAATGGGATTTCCCAACTCTGAGGGACACATTTGCAAATCAAGAAACAAATAGCAGAGATTATTTTTTATCCTTTTAAATATTAATTTTATTTATGTATTTATTTACAGTATTTATATTCCGCCCTTCTCACCCCGAAGGGGACTCAGGGCGGATCACAATGTACATATACATGGCAAACATTCAATGCCATTAGACATATAGACAGAAACAGAGACAAAGAAACAGAGGCAATTTAAAATTTTCAAGCTTCCAGGCTTCATGAGGGTATGCTTGATTCCGGCCACAGGGGGAGCTGCTGCTTCATCATCCACTGTGACACTGAGTCCTTGATGGATTGCTTCCTCATTCCTTTCTGCACACTGCTGGACAATGTTTATGGTGTTTTAAATTAGTTAAATTAGCCTCCGCACATAAGCAATACCTAAATTTTCCTACTTGATAGATGCAACTATCTTTTGGGTTGCTTAGGTCAACAACAAACTGGGCTATACAATACAGTATACACTAGTTCATAGACTGAGATAATGCAACAAGTGGTTAAATGTGTACAATTTAAATTCTCTATACTTTATAAATCTATGTAATGTAGCTGAAGATGTCAGGATGTGAAAGCTCAGCATTCATAACAACTGTACTCTCCACATCCTGCCAGAGCAATGGGGGGTGGGGGTGGGTGGGAGATAATCTAAATGATAAGAGCCATGGGATGGGTTTTATGGCCAGCTCTGGTTTCTCAAGCCTGGGAAAGGACTATATAACAGATACGTGTGAATGTGGGGAGTGGGGTAGGTAGGAGGTAGATATACTCGGGGTTTGGCGGGAATACGTCAGTTCTAGCTTCGTTTCCATCTTGAAAAGAAGGTCCTCAATAAAGCATTTCCACGAAACTGCCTGTATGAGCCTACTTGAGTCTTATAGCTTTCAAGAGCTGACAGAAGATAATTGGGTCTAATCCAGAAGGGGGCAGGGAATGACAGATTTCCCGATATAGGTTTATCCTAGTTCTAGGCTTTGACATCACAAAATAGATTATTGATATGGGCTGGTAAATGTATAAAATAAGTGTTCAACTGAATAACCAAACTATCTCAGAGAAGTTGGGAGGTGCAGTTAGTTGAATACTCAATCCATACAATACCTTGCAGTGTGGTTTATCTTTTAGTGGTCTCTCAGTGGTGATACAAGAGGGTCCTTTCCTAGAAACATGTATTGATAAACTAATATAGTGAGAGTTCTGTGTCTCACATTGCCTTGTCTGCTCAGCATGGAAAGGCAGAGTAGAAGGATTTATCAAAATCATTTGTGTAAAGAAAATGGAAGAAATGAACAAAACAGGAAGATAAAATATAACTGTAAAAACTCAAATAGAAACAGAGGATTTTTTTGACTGTATATTTTCCCCAGTGCTGATTACAGTGCTTTCACATTTGGTTACCTGTCAACATCACTTTGGAGCTGTTTACTCATGAGTGTTTCATGGCTGAAAGAAGGGAGAAAATGCACAAAGCAGACTTTAAAGAAATTAAAACAGAAATAAACATAAAATGCCAAATCAGACTCATAAGCAGAATTACCAAAGTTCTTTCCCATGATAGCTTTTTCATTCCAGTAAAAAATCTGCTGCCACCACAAGCTTTGAAAGTAGTGTTTGTTTTACTATTATAATCCAAAAGAGCATAAAAATAATTTGAAAGCCTTTGTGGGAAGGAAAAAGATGAGTAGTGTTAGCCAACAAATAATTGCATCTGAACTACAATATAAAAGCTGCATTTTAAACACCACTATGTCGGAAACCAAAAATTCAGCAATTTACACATACACATTGAATCCCCGACAGCTTCTTGCAGAGAATATGCCAACAGCAGCAGAGATGTGAGGGGAATTGTTTTCTTCTTTTCCACTAGTGGTTTTCTTTTTCTTTATGTGTTAATTTTCCTCATACATGACTTTGAATACAGATTAACCTCTCACATTTAAAATTCCAGGGGAGGTGTTGATGAATGATCATGAGCAACCAGGATGAAGAGGAATCAAGCATGCCTCTTCTATCATTTCCATGTTGACAATTTATCATTCTCAAACTGGAAGAAAAATTATTTTAGAAGCAACTATCATTTTAATATATAAATTTACATTTCACATAAACTAAGATTTTTGACTAAGGTTACATATACTATAGAATTCCCAATACTGGATGATACAATTCAAAAGACATTTGAGTCTTGATCAGCAATGTAACTGTCATCTATCATTGTCACCATAATTTAGAATAATAGACATCAATATGTTTTTTTGAATATTCACAGTGCATATAACATTGTTTTAATGTCTATAACAACTCTGCATGGTGGTGGTTCTTACTTAACGTCAAATCAACTTCAATTTATGGCAACTCTATGAAGCAGAGAGTTCTAAGGGATCTGGTCACCAACTACCCTGCTCAGATCTTGAAAACTCAGGGCTTTAATCAATAGCTTTGTAATGTGATCTTCCTCTTTTCTGATTGTTTTCCATTTTACCAAGCATTAAGATGTTTTCCAATGAGACATCATCTCATGACACATCCAAGTACAACAGCTTCACTTTTAGCTCTGAGTCAAATTTCTTTTTTTAGCATGACATAGAATATGTAAACTCTTCTCTAAATGTTCCTGTCAGTTCTCTTTATCATCCTGCTTTTCACACATAGATTGAGATCAGTATTACAAGCCCCATATAGAAGTTGAGGAACAGACTCTGAGATGTCATGCCCTGAATAGACTGTGATTTTCAAATGGTTACTGAAACATTCCAAAAAAGGAAACCCAACTGTAATGTATGCATATTCAGTTGTAAAGCTCATTCCAGTCAATGCATTCCATGATCTCACAGTGAGATAGTCACTTACAGGTAGGTTCCAGATGGTGGTTCTTGGATATAGCTGCTCCTTAAAAAAAACCTGTCATATGACATCCTAAAGGGCACCAATCTATCCCCAATGCTTTTTAAGGTTGACATGAAACTGCTGGGAGAGATCATCCAGAGGCAGGGGGTGGAGTGTTGCAGTATACTGATGACAGCCAAATATATTTCTCCATACCTTCCAAAATAACTCTAACTAAGAGTAGTGTGTCTCCTCTGAATGAATTCCTGAAGGAGGTAATGGACTGGATGATGAAAAACTAATTGAAACTGAATCTAGACAAAACAAAGGTGCTTGCTTGCCACAAAATGTTGGTTTTGATCTTTAGAACCCTACATGGTTTGGGTCCAGGTTACCTATAAGATCTCCTCCTATATAATCTACCCCGCACATTGAGGTTTTCTGGAGGGCATCTAATCCAGCCTGCCAGAACCTGACTGCTAACCATCACCCAGAGGACCTTTTCATCAGCCGTCCCAAAACTGAGGAATGATCTGCCAGAAGAGCTTCAACAGCTAGATCAGCTGTCAGAATTTAAAGACAGGCCTATCTGATCAATTTTAAATTGTGAATGTTAATCTGCATTCTATCAGTGAATGTTAACTTGTACTTTAACTGTGTATGTTGTTGTAAATCTTTTAATACATAAACCTTATAATAGGGTTTTATCTCTTGTTTAATGATGCTGTATCTCACAGCATCATGGGTATTATTATTATTATTATTATTATTATTATTATTATTATTATTAAACACACTGAGCATAAACCACTATTTGAACAGTAATTTTTAACAGAATGGAATTGTGTTTTCTAGAAAAACCGTACAAAAAAGAATTGGTAACACAGAGAGAATTTTTGCCACTGTAAAGGTCAAGAAAAACTACTGTTCCCTTTCAGAAACTTCTTACTAATTGATCAGACTTCAAAGAGAAATTTACATTATAATAAACCAAACATCATTCATTCCTCTGTTTTGGAATAAAAATACTTCTTTTTTTCTTCTGTTCCTTAGAACATATACAGATCAGAGTAGCAATTAACACATGCAGAGTAGGGCTGCTTCCACAATCAGATAAACAGTGTCTTTTTTTTCAGGTGCAGCTTTATAGGAATAGTTGAGATGACTATATACTTTATTTATGTCAGACTTTTAAAAATAAACCTCTACATGTCTTTCTGGCCAGTTTTCAGATACAAAATCATACACATAAAAGCAGCAGAATCACTGTGAAATCTAAGAATTGGGCCAAGCAATACTGAAACATTTCGGTGACAATATGTAGAAAGAACATTTTAAACAGCAAAATAGAAATCAAATCCAATGCTTGAATGCTTCTAATTATCCTCTCAGTTAGTATCTAAATGTCACTAGTTAACCCACCAGGTAGTTTTCCTTGGGTTCCCCCAGGCTGGTTGGAAAGTCAGAAAATGCTTCATTAATTGGGTAGAAATATGGGAGGCAGGCACTGCTTAAAGTAGATTGGCCCTAACATGTGCCTTATGCTTTCACACTGCTTTATTCCCTCCAAGCAATGATCTGGCTTGTTGCTATAGCTAGTGCACACTGAGCAAAATGGCAAAACCAACATGAGGGGGCCACTAGAAAAAACACTTGATACTTTTTTTTTGCCAGAAGAATTGTGGCCATTGCACTTGTTTCTATATTCATTCAATAAAAAAAGTATTTATTGTGCATGACTTTCCTGTATACCTCTCACTTTGGCATGTGAGGTATACCACATTTTCTCTGCCATTGTTTTTCTATTCACTTATTACTCCAATTTCCTTTATCTCCCTGCAGAATTTTAGAAATATACGTTATGAACACAGAGGGAAAAGTGTTGGTACAAGTATAAAACAACATTTAGGAAGACCAAATATAGATACAATACAAGAAATAAAGGATATAACACTCAATACATCTAAGAAAGCAATCACAATGAACTGAAATTAACTGCTACTACATATAGGGTGGGGAACCCCGATGGCGAAGTATGTTAAAGCACTGAGCTGCTGAACTTGCAGACCGAAAGGTCCCAGGTTCAAATCCCGGAAGCGGAGTGAGCTCCCACTGTTGCTCCAGCTTCTGCCAACCTAGCAGTTTTAAAACATGCCAGTGTGAGTAGATCAATAGGTACCGCTCTGGCAGGAAGGTAACGGTGCTCCATGCAGTCATGGAGCCACATGACCTTGGAGTGTCTACAGACAATGCCGGCTCTTTGGCTTAGAAATGGAGATGAGCACCAACCCCCAGAGTCAGACATGACTGGAGTTAATGTCAGGGGAAAGCTTTACCTTACCTTACATATGGGGAAATACAAATTTTTCAGCTACTGGTTATAATAGTCAAAAACCATCAATTTACTCAATAATCCCCCACCGAAGAGAAACCTTCATGTTTTACAACTTTATTGCATGAGGCTTTTAATCTGCATTGGAGGCTCTCTAAATAGCAAAAATAGCATAACATGGCATCGTTGCAAACTAATTGTAAGCCAATCTGCAGCACCTAAAGTAGTCATTTTTAAAATGGAAAAAACCTCCGATTTTAGGGCTGCTGAACAGGCATTCAAACAGTCTTCAGAGGTTTCTTTTTCATCTATGTGGTGATCTAAAGCTGTTTCTGTAGCAATTTTGAGTTGAGTGACATCTGTTGTGGGCATGTTGTGGGTGTTCCTTCTATCCGTTGCAGTTCCTTGTTCCTAATATGCTGCCATTTCTGTAGGCAGTCAGAGAAAACCTCTAGTTGAAAAGCCAAACATTTCCTCTTTCTTTCCCAGTGCTTCCTTTTATTTATTTTTTAAAATCAAGTAACTGTGCCTTTCAGGAGGTCTACCAAGCTGCTGATATGTTTTCCTCTCTTCATTAAATGTTTCTTTTCTTCACAAGATCATTTTGTAGAACCTCCCACTCATTCATGGTTATGTGTTATGAAATCATACACCTTTAATTTCAAAATGCTTATTTAATTTTAATTAATTAATATTTTAAGTGTTTGCAAGGATGGTGCTTCAACTGTGAACCTCTCACAGAATAAAAAGCCCATATTATGAGATTGCGAACTCTCAGAGAGGCACAATCCTTACAGGGGAAAAAGAGGGGTGGACGAAGATGGTGAATGCATGAGTTGGGAGGAGTTATGTCTCTTTAGCTGTGGTAAGCTAAACACACTTTTGAACTTTCTGAAAGCACTTTCACAAAGGCTTTGTGTAATAGCAACATGGGATAGGCAGCCATGCCAAAATCTCAAGCATAGGTTTGCAGGAGCAGGAGTTGTTGTTGAAGCCTCATGTGATAACATTCTTAATTGAGTATCTAAGGATCATAAGCATATCTCTATTCATGTTTTGATACAGATACCAGTCCCAACAATGTCCCCAAAAGTTGATAACTGAATCTCAATCTTTCTTAAATTTTGATAAAAACTTGTTGTTAATCAAAAGTTTAAATATATCCATATCATCCAAATCTCATAACTTCATCAATCCATGCCCTTGTGTTGGTATAATAGTGTGCTTTCACCTTCAAAGGTATTGCTGCTGTAGCTATGTATTATAAACCTCTTCCATGTTCCTTCTCCAGTTGTTCTTCTAACCTTCATAGCATATGAAGTCCTGGTCTTATGGGAAATTACAGTTTTAAAGTGTCTTTCAACATCATGTTGATCAGATTCTAATATTGCTTTAGAACATGTCCACTGCATGTGATAAAATGTTCCTATATTTTGATAACTTTTTCAAGGTTTACTTGTGACAACCTCATACATCTTGGAAAGTCTCTCTGGAGTTAAATATCACCTGTCCATTAGTTTTTCAAAAAAAAACCCTTTCAAATCATAGCTCAAAGGAAATTTTTGACTTTTTCCTTTTTTAAATTTCCTTGTTCTTTTCTCTCTCTTGCTTCTGCTCTTCCCCTTTTTATTTCCTTCCCTTCCCTTGTTCACTCAGTTGCCTATTGTCTCCCACAATAAATATAGTGAGTTTAGTGAGGTGTGTGTTTGTTTGTGTGTGAAGTGAGTGAAATTTCTATAAACTTGGATTACTGGGAGTAAGCAGACTTGCAACAAAATATTTCAGTGCTCATTTTTGTGGTCAGTTTATTCCATTCTACATCTGCAAAGACACTCTTTTCCATTATCTTCTCCTTCCAACAGTCTGCCTTCCCTTTGGGTTGTTTTCATGAACTGCTTAAAAAACCTGCTTAGCCCCCCCACCCGCCAATTACTTTTTGTCCTGTTTGGAGGCCTGTTTATATATACCCCACCTGTAGTCGACATACGAAGTTTAAGGCACAGGTGGATACTTAAAGGCTCTTGTGAAGTAGGCCATACTTGATTGGGGCTGGCAGGCTTCAGTGGCACTTCATCACATGACAATGGTGGATCAGCAAGCTATTTAGAGCTGATCTGCACCTCCAATTGTCCGTCATTTGTCTTGTGAGAGATAATGCTGCTTCCTCAGGTATTATGTCTGGATGAAGGCTCATCTGGAAGACCTGATGGATCCAAGCTACTGGTCCAAAAAAATGGCTTAGAACTTCATTTCCTACATAGGGCGTGAATAGCTGAACCATATATAAGATGATACTGGACAGCCAGTTAGCTTTTGTGCGTGCAATTGGCCAGCATAGATATGACTCCCTAGACTGATGGGCCAAGGAGCACTGGTGGCTTCAGCCATGTGAACTAAATGAGGATTGCAGTGAGCCACCACAATATGGGCTGAAGTAGGAGTACCCATTTGGCTATGCTACAGACAAGCACTGATTTTGCAAGCCCTGAGGGATGTCAATTGTATCAGATACTGATGGTTTGGAATAAAGGTTGCCTGGTTGGCATTGTCACCATGTTTCAGGTGGTGGGGGATTGTAATCCAAAAAAGCTTGATTTGGCCCAGCGCGAGGTCAACCGAGAGCTTAAATATGCCATAGGGCAAACTGGGAGATTGGTGATTCCCCACAGAAAGATTGTGTTTAAATGGCCAGAGTTGTATAGGACTGATGGAGTACATCCCTCAGGGGAGGGGAATGCATTATTTGTTCATGACCTAAAAGAGGGGATACAGTGCTTGTTGGCCAGCCTGGTGGGATAAAGGGACTAGGTAGGTGCCTGCCCTTATTGGTGGCATTGAAAAGGTAAGATAGTCTTAGTAGGCACCATGGCACTACCTTTCAGGTGGTGAAGGTTTACTCCCATAACAGTTCCTATATGTTTGGAGAATGGGGCATGCAATTAGGGGCTACACTTAGGGCTGGAATGAGGATTTTCACTCTTTAAAAACTGACTTTTGAGGAAGAGCACCCTCAGGATGGTCTTCCAGTGATGATCTTTCTGAGGTGCAGTCAAAGAAATTTGGTTGGCCTTTGGGATCTATTGTGCTCATATGTCCTGGGGGTGGTCAAAGAGAGTGATATCCAGCCCAAGGACAGTTCTCTACTTGGCTAATAACACAAGAGTGAAGTCTTTACAGGTTAATTCCCCTTAACAGTGTTTTCATTCATGGGTGGTTCCAGAAGTTATAAATAAATAGGTTAGGAAATGGTCCTTTATATCCGTTTTCTGTGTCTGGTCTCTTTATTTCATGGGGGAAGTTCAAACAATATTATCTCTCAAAATGCAAAATCTATTGAGAAGCTTACAGTGTAATCCTATGCACCCTATATGCAAAGCATATCCTATCAAAACAACTGAAGTATAGTGCTAAAAATGAATTTAAAAAGTTCATCTCACCTTCCATAGACACTTCCCAGATCAATTGGTACATCTGCTTTATTTTCTTATCATTTTGCTCCCTCATAATATATGATAAATCTTGGTTGCCTTCACAAGATCCTATGTAACAGTCAGGCCTACCAACCAATATCTTGGCAGTTCTTCCATGTCATAATGTGTATGATGTGGTCTCTATGGTGACAGATTATGTATAAATGATATGACCACAGACTTTTAGGCTCAGTCTAGTGCTGGAAGGAGTCTGTCAATGAACATTAAATTGTCTTACCAGATCTTAGAAAAGGAGGAAGACATTTCTCACAATCAGGTAAGAACAAACGCATACCTAAAGCCAGGTGATTTCAAAGAACAAAGCCACATGAGTAATTATGTAATGGATTGAGAATGAATACACTAATTTGGAGGAAAGATAAGAGATCAGAAGGAACCTTGCTCAATGAAGGAGAAATTATTGCAGAAAACTTTGAGACAGAAGAATTTACAACTGAGCAAGGAAGGGTGAACCTTGGGTTTTCTTGTTCCTTTAACTGAAAGTCTTTATAAGTAGATGTGTATAAATTGATAATTTAAAACAAATAAATGTAGAGATGAATAACTCATTAAAATGATAAAAGAAGATCATTTTTACCAAAGTAAAATTCTTGGAAGAAAATTCCCAAGCTATGTTCCACAGCTGCTTTCTCAATCATGGGGTTATCCAGGGAGGGTCTGAAATTTCCATATTTTAATAAGGAAAGTGTTTATACTTCTCCATGGATACAATATGAAAAGTTTAATAACTGTCAACTGACCTTTAAGAATTGAAAATTCTCAAAATTCTGTACAGTATTGTGCTCCATAAGTATAACTGAAGGTGTATGATATCCAGTTTATTTTTTATAGAATATTCTCTGTGGCTTGGAAATCCTCTAAAGGTGAGAATCTGGAGCTATTCAAAGATGAAATACATCATATAATTGATTACTAGGCATTTTTACTGCAGTTTTATCTCTGTGTTGATATTTTATTTGGGGGGGGGGAGGCTATGGCCCTTTCTACACTGCAAAAGGGGAGCTGAATATCAATTTTGAATGAGCTCCCACATCAAAGAACAAATGAAAAATAGGAGCAGGAAAACTAACAATAAGAATGTATTAATGAAAATAAATGTCAGAAGCAAAAGAAAAGAATTGGTAGCAATAAATAGATTGTCAATTGTAAATATATTATTAAATTGGACATTTATTTACTATTTATTTACTCAGGGCGGTTTTATAATGCGGCAATAATTCAATGCTGTTTAAAATACAAGGGAAATCATTTAAGATACACATTAAATTACAATAAAACACAATTAAAACCATTAACATAACATGATAAAAGAACAAAAGTCCGAGCCATTCCATTAGTCAATTCTGTTTTTCATATCTATTACTGCACCAGATTTCCGAAGGCTTGGTTGAAAAGCCCTGTCTTCACTTTCTTGTGAGGAGGGGGCTGATCTAATCTCCCTGAGAGCAGGTCCACACACAGAACTGTCAATCCCTGGATATGGTCCCCTGCCATCCTCACAGCCTTTCTCTGTAGAGGGTAAAGATGGAGGGCAGACGGGAGACATTCAACAGAATTTTTTTAATTCCCTCCATTATGCGCTGGACCGTATATACACACATCTGAATATCTTAATATAAACACAAGCAGATTTGCATGTACACATATGCGGTTCAAATCATAATGGAGGGATTTTTTAAAACAAAAACAAAGCCCACTTCTGTCAGATCTCTCTCTTCCCCCAATTCTTAACTCAACCTCGGTTTAATATTATAAAGTGTAAAACAAAGATTTTCAGAAAATTCTAATTGCTCTCCATTTGTGCTTCTCTTGAACCACCTGTGTGTACATTTAACAGCCCAATCAGCTGATCAGGTGTTTTAAACTTTTTAAAAGCACACATGTGCTGGAGAAGTCTACACAGCAGGGAGGGGATGATAGCATGTGTTTTGCATGACTGTAGAGATATACAGTCATGGCAAGGTATGCATTTTTCAGGATGAATTGGGTTTTAAGTGCACCTTTTTAACACGTGCTTTTTAGCTCTTAACACAATCCCTACCGTGACATACCAAGGGGGTATTTTCATGGTTGAACAGGAATTTGAACCCTGGAGTTCTGAAATCCAAGTTAAACACTTAAATTTTTATAGAATACTGGCTGTCTCCATATTGCCCACCCATAATGAAATAGCAAGACAAAACAACTACGTTGGGATAACTATGGGAAACTTTTATTAATTGTTATCTATTAAAATTTTCTGCATGAACTGCAACAACTCAAAGTGGGCGTTGAACTTAATGTTTGATAAGCTGAGGCAGTGGCCATCCCAGACACATTCCTCAGCTAACCTGAACATGACACCTGAATTTAAGTCGTATTCAGAGCAACTACTTAGGGAAGCTGCATAGATTATTACAACCCCAACACTCAAGACTTCAGTGAGATCAGAATTCCCCTGCAGCTCCAAAGCCATTTCTGTTCATCTCCACCTTTCTGTTCATCACAACTCCAACAAAGGAGCTAAAGGAGGGGGGGGGGGCAGGATAAAGTACAGTGCTCCTCCCACTTAATAATAATAATAATAATAATAATAATAATAATAATAATAATAATAATAATTTTATTCTTATACCCCGCCCCATCTCCCCGGAGGGACTCGGGGCGGCTTACATGGGGCCAAGCCCGGTCATGACAATATAAAAACAAGCAGTAAAACAAATCAAACAACAATAAAACAAGTTATAAAAACACATACAATACATCATGATAAAATCATGGATAAAATCTGTAGGAAACTGGGCTAAAGTGCTAGTTAAGTTGATATCATTGGGGGGAGTGGTTATCCAAAGTGTCATAGCCATCAAAAGTGCTAGGAGAGGCGTATAAACGGGACTATTAGTGAAAGGCGACTGGTCAATCTTACTAGATTAATTTTCAAAGGCCTGCTGGAAGAGCCATGTTTTTAGGCTCTTCTGAAAGGAGAGAAGGGTGGGGGCCTGCCTAATCTCCCTGGGGAGCGAGTTCCAGAGCTGGGGGGCCACAACGGAGAAGGCCTTTCCCTCATTCCCACCAACCACGACTGTGATGGTGGTGGGAGCGAGAGGAGGGTCTCCCTCGATGAGCAAAAAGATCATGCAGGTTCATAGGGGGAAATGCGGTCACGAAGGTAGGTGGGTCCCAAACCATTTAGGGCTTTGTAGGTAATGACTTGCACCTTGAATTGGGCTCGGAAAATAAACGGCAGCCAATGGAGCTCCTTAAACAGGGGAGTAGAATACGCCCTGTAATTTGTTCCAGTTAAAAACCTGGCTGCTGAGCATTGTACTAGTTGCAGTTTCCGGGCCATCTTTAAAGGCAGCCCCACGTAGAGGGCATTGCAATAATCCAGTCTAGAGGTAACTAAGGCATGGACCACCCTGGTCAGATCAACTTTCAACTAGTCCCGGCAGGGACTATTTACTTATTTTGCTTCACTTCATTGGGGTGGCAAATACCCCTCCCCTCCCAGTGTGAAGGAATAGGAAACCAAAATATAATCAAATTGTCCCAAGGTCTAAAGCTTCCTTTCTAAAATGATTATCTCTAGATGTGTATTGCACTAAAACTCCCATCACATTCACTTAGGATGGTGCAAATAGTAGCATAGCACACTTCAGGTGAGCCAAGTTGGCAAAGGCTAAAGAAAGGATCCTGAGATTGGGGGCGAGTCTACGGCCACCTCTACACTGCCATATAATCCAGATTATCAAAGCAGATAATCCACATTATCTGCTTTGAACTTGATTATATGATTCTACACTGCCATATAATTCAGTTCAAAGCAGATAATTTTATATGTCAATTTAGAAGAGTCCCACATTGGCCACTAAATTTGAGATAAGGCACTCCCAGTCATACTTAGTGCAGTGTTGTGCTGCTGTACAGATGGTCTGAATGGGCCAATACTTCATCAGCTCTGCTGGATCATCATCTCAACCATGAGTGTCGCTGCTGCCACTTCTAGCCAGTCGTGATTCCATCCAAGCTCTTGGCTATTGTGGGTCCCTCTACTAACATTAGAGCAGGGCAGCTAGGAAGAAGGAGGGAAGATCCCCCCTATTGTTTGTCATGTGGATGAAAAAATATTGCTACAATATATGATAGCAAATATATGGGCTCTTCATACCCTACAACTGTCCTAATCTGAGAGGAACAGTCCTGATTAATTCTTAATTTTCAGCTCTCCAGATTTCTCCTCCATTTACTCCTTTGATCTATTCTCCTCCACTTATTTCCTTCATCCTTAGCTTGCTTCAATTGCTCCAAACTGAATTCAAAACACTAAAGCAGTTTCAGCAGGAAAAGAAAACAGAAGCAATCTTACTTTTGCCAGCAAAGCTAACTGCTGCATTCTCTCCTGTTTCTTGACTAAAACTTTTGCCATCTTGATCACATTCTGATGTTGCTTGTCATCATATGTTCCAGTCTTCATCCTTGAAATGTTAGGCTGTATGGAGTTTTAGAACACTGCACTTGGCTGTTAAATCTCAAAATGAATTTAAAGACCTGAAAGTTAACGTAAGCAACTGTTGTTTGCAAGGGCAGAGGATAAGAAAGGGCAATAAATAAAGTACTTTGGGCTCTGTTGCTACAGCTGCCCTTCAAAATGCACAGCATTGGAACTGCAAGAAAGGTCATGCTATGAATAAAAAGGCCAAGAATACTGCGATGAAGTAAAGTCTATATTTTATCTTTCTAACTCTTCTATTGCATATGCCCCCAAACACCTCTAAGCAAGCAATAAACCATTTCCAGTACTGCTCTGGTGATTCAGAAACTCACATTACTTTTCCACAGTGAGCTGTCTTGGATTATGTTATCTCAAGGAAATGAGTGCTGGAACAACAACTTTCAGCCAAGATATTCAGTTGACTGCCATTTTAAAATTCATTGAAAATAGTGGCTTACCATGATGGCACTATGAGTGCTTAACCATCTGGAGAAAGGATGTTCATTCGCATATTGTCAGAAGTGAAAAAACATCTTTAGTGATGCATCAGTAATAATATGTGAAAATAATTTGTTTGGGATATGTTCATCTAACTATTCCTATCTTACAATGAAAATAGACTGTTTTTAAAATTTAACAATATTCTAACAAAACCAATGAGGGTAACACATAATCTTGAAATGAAATTTTCAAGGCTTTATCTTACTTCACACTTGATTGCTTTTAGACCATATGTGGGCAACTGTATATAAAAGGAACTATAAAATCCCATCCCAGGGTTGTTTCCAGTTGATCAAGGATCAATGCACCAAGCAAGCCTGTTTCACTGATGTATAGTGCAGACAGAATATTGTCATAAGCAATAAATTGACATCCATACTTGGCTCCATATCTTAAGATCAGAGCTTTTTTTTTTTAGAGCAGGCTATATGCCAGGATAAGTAATGAATAAAAGGAGCAGTGGTGGAGTTAGGTCTTTCTAGCTTAAGGGTTTCATGAGTTTCCTTTTAAAGTGGCATGTGTATTATCCTTAAGCCTTTAGAAATGTGTTCATGGTTGCTGGATTTGGGGATCTTCTTTCTCATTCTACTAAGTATGGGCATCTATCTCAAATCTCTGTGCAATTGATACCCTGTACAAAAAGGAGATTGATCTTCATATCAACTACACTGAGGAAACTATGTTATTAGGAGATTCAGAGGAAGAGGGGTAAGAAGTATGAATTACTTATACAGTTGGTGCATCTTATAGTAAGGAAAGATACACAAGTTCCTACCTTGATTATCAAAAAGAGCCTCAGTGAGTAGGCTAGGCAACTGATAGTTCATGTTTCCTCTGAATGTCATAGTTCCTGAATTCATTGAGGCTTTCCTGCATTTAATCACTTTGAGCTGAAGAAAATTAGAAATGCCAGACATAATGTTGACCTTTCCATTTTCTGCTACACAGAAAGTAAATTGAATTGTTTATATGATCAGGGATATGATGAGGGTTCCTTCTATTTCCCTCCAGACTGCTAATTAGGAATTGCTATGTGCATGGGGAAAAATTCTTGTAATATCCCAGGCACATTTAACTGTGCTATTTTAGGACTTTCTGAAAGTGGTTAGTTATGTCTTTTAAGCCCTGTTGTTTCCCCACTTCAGTAGGTCAGAAACATTAGATCCACTACAACACATATTTCAATTGGATCACTTTTTTCAGGTGGCAAAAGAAAAGGACAGGATCCTGATTTCAGCTTCTATTTTGCTGATCTCTCGCAAGCAACTTCATTTTCCTATTTTCCTTGAATGTGAACACATTCCTGGGGATGGGGACAAGGGAGATTTCATAGATTTCAGCATGTCTCCTACTTTGATTATTAGAGAAACATGGCAAAGGTCTTGCTTCAAGCTGTCTCCAGGTTTGCTTTCACCTGAATTATTTTGATAGGCAAGTCCTGAACTGAGATGATGGCCAGAGAGTGAAGAAAAAAATATTACTTCAGAATTGTCTGAAGTCTGGAATGTGTGAGTGACAACTTTTAAAAATAAATCAAATGACTAAAAGATTTGAATATGGATCTTGGAAATTTAACTCTAATACTTTATGAGTCTGTAACATTTGAATCTTTTGTCTGTAAGCGAGGCATACTTTCCTATCCAGGTCACATCTTTTGAAACCCAAAGGACTGGAGCGCTGGAAGCACTTCTACTTTGTAACCGCCATGTACTATGAATTATTTCACTGCATCAGGTACAGAACAATAGTGCAAAGATTTCAAGAAGGGGACACCTGGGGATCATGAGGAATGGAGAGCTGACAGAAGCTTAATTGACAAGGAATTATACACGTACTTGAGTTCAGAACAAGTTTAAGCATTCCTTTATACTACTTTTGTTTTACAGATTTTATATAAAAAAACCCAGATCTGCATAAAACATGAACTTCACTACACATACTCATACAATAAGTAAGTAAATAAGTAAAACTTTATTTCTACCCCACCCTATCTCCCCATAGGGACTCAGGGCAGCTCACAGCATAAAAGGCAAACATTCAATGCCGTAAAATACAACAATAGACTAAACAATTCAAATAGACAGTACAGACCATTCAACAAAAAACAAATCACATAAAAACAATAATGACAAGTTCCACAATATTAATAAAAAACAAGATTAAAATAGGTTAAAAGCCATGTCTAAATTCCATTCCTTATTTCATACAAAGAGAGAGAAAGGGGAAGAGGAAGAGCAAGAAGAGGGAGAGAAGGAGAAAGGCCTATTACAGCTTTGATCAGAGATGGCAAAGATATGACTCTCCAGACATATTAGCTTGCAGCTCCCATTGACCCCATACAGCAGCATATTGAATGGCAATAGATTGTTCATAGACAAAGACAATTTTACACTTTCCCAATAAATCTGGAGTAATCTACTCTGCAGCTGCCCATTCGAGTCCAGGAGCATTCCCAGAGCCATTTGGGGAAATCATATTTCCTGGACACATGGTTTGGTGCCCAAGTGTGAACTCATCAGAAGCAACATTGCCAGCAAGCCACTGTCAGGAAGTGTCAGTGCTGTAAGAAATAAGGATTAAGAGATTTTTAAGATGAACAGAAACTTCAGAAACTTCCCAAATTAATTCATACTGTTCTTTTGTATAACTTTAAAAACTAGCATGATGGACCAGAACATCTTTAGGCCTCATTGTCCTACCTAGAGACAATCAAATCTTGTTTTAATACATTTATAAATTTTAAAGTATCAAGAGTTTTTTTCCCTATCATTGCAAAATTACAATAATATAGTATCTCATAATAAAATGTTCCAAAATAGATTCCATCTAGTCCTTTTGCAGCAGTTCAATTCAATAGACAGTGTCTATTAGATACAGATATTCCCAGGCATAAAATGATTTGGCAAATCAGTTGCAAAGATATAATATTGTGGAAAAGAAGCTGCAACTTTCATTCAGTGTCGCTAATATAGATGAATAAGTAATCAATCCTAGACTTGCAAGAATTAAATCCTTAAAAATCTGGACTTGGATGGAAAAACATCTTTCAGGTTTTCCTCACAATCCATTAAAAAAACATCCCATTTTGAATATGAAAACATTAAATGATTAGGAACCAAAAATATTTCATTTCTATTTTTTTAACTTTCTCCAAATATACCCCTCCCCCAATATTTCTTCCTTGTTTTTCTCCTGTATGGTCCACGTGTTTTTTCCAAGCCTAAGTCATTGATTTCTGTTTTAATTCCTATCGTAACTGTCAGCTAGGATTATGTCCATCCATTGGAACTCTCCATATTTGATTTATTTGAAGTGCTCCTGATGTTCCTATATGGATGGATTTTATACCTTTTACATCTGAACAGAGAATTGTAATACTCTGAGGTAATGGTTTTGTTGAAGAATCACAAATAATTAGAAGAGAAATAAACCTAAATGCAGACATATATGTAGACATGTTTGATAAACTACAAACAAATTTCTCAACAGTCATCAATTTTTGCCTCTGGGATGATGTTCTCTTCTTTTCTATTCTTGTCTCAATGAATGCAATGTCATGTCCCATACATTATTTTTGGTAGTGAAGTAGATATTGCACTATATTTTAATTATTAAGTTGGGTCCATTTATGGGAGAACATTTGGTGTAAGGAAATCCTGACAACTCAAGAAACTTTTTTTTCTATTTTATATAAGATGTTGTTTTCCTTTCATCACACCTTGTATTCGCTGATTCTTGATGTTTAGGTTATATATATATATATATATATATATATATATATATATATATACTTACAATATTGATAATAATAGTATAATGTAATAAATATTATACTACTAATAATAAAATATAATATTAATTATATATTATATATTAAATGTAATATTACTAATATTACCATATAATGATATAGTACAATATAGTAATTTAATGCTTATATTGTATTATGCTAATAATATATTGTATGTACATTTGATTTGTAAGCTGCTCTGAGTCCCTTCTGGGGTGAGAAGAGTAGGATATAAATAAATAAATAAATAAATTTGGGTGGAATATTAGTTCTGCATGCAAAATACTGTAACCTTTTTTGAATATGGAATAATTTGTATAGCCCAAAATACACTGGAATTATTATTAAAATCAAAAAATGCCACATAATTTAATTGTTTTGCTTTTCTGCTGCTGTTATTTAGTTAATCCTACTTTTAGAGCCTTCAGTACATTGCATCTGGCTATTTTCCCTTAAAGAAGAAACTTTTGATTGTGGAGCAAATTTTGACCCACTTGTGGATTGTTTTGGGGTGCCTTTTGGTAGGTATTTTTATTTTATAGTTGTACTACACAGCATATTTCCATTCAGTTAAAGAAGAGTTACAACACTTTGCTTAAACGTCAATCAGGCAAGACTGATAAAAACATGGGATATAAATTGTGGTTATTTCTAAATAAATGTGCAACCTGTTGTGCTATTGCAGTGATAATTATTCTGAGTGAAACAACTTTTTATTATTTTTTCTCCCACAAATTCATTTTGTGATCCAAGTTCCGAGTTTATAGTCAGTTAGTTTGCATTTTACAGGCCGTCTGCACTGAGGTTTGTTAATCGGAGCCATTCAGCTCTTCCGGGAGCATAAATGTGCTGCTTAAGATAGTCAATGAAAAGTGTAGCGCCGCTTCACATCCCCAGTACAAATCAGAAAGGACCAAAAATCACATCTGTCCTCCAGAGTGATGGAGCTGCCCATATCCATTACTGTCAATGACAGCACTGCCAAGCTCAGCATTAACCTCGCTTTATATTTCATTACTGTCTATCACTCTGGGGAAGTTCTAATTGGACAGCTTGGTGAAACATGGCCAGCTTCCCTCCTGCCAGAACAGCAACAAAATTAACTGAAACCCAGGGAATGCAGTCTTTCACTTCTGTTTATTTATTTATTCATTCATTTATTTAACAGGGTGGGAGGGGGTGCACATAAGAGTGCATGTCATCTCATGCAAATGTTAGTAACCTGACCAATTAGGAAGACCATGAAGAGAAATGATGCATGATCCTACATCACTCAAAGAGGACTTGAGCAACTTTATTGAGGGTTTTTACAGACACTTGCAGGCATTTTTGGACTTGCTCCCTCTTCACAAAGCTTTGACTGGGTGAATGCAAAAACAAAAGTCAGCAAACATTCCAGGAATTCATATTTGAGGCAGTGTTCACAGTGCCTTGGAGAACTGTTACTTATAATCAAAGTTTAAAATATACAATCTACTTGTTTTACCCCACCTCGAGTTGCAAGGAGAGATAGGTAACAAATGAAATAATGATCATAATAAGAATTATTATTATCATCATCATCATCGTCAACATCATGTTTTTTATCATTTGAAAAACATTTCCAAAAGGCCTTCAACGATTAATTATTAGGTTGAACTATCTGCCCATCCAACTACAGGATATTCTGCCACTACTACTTTGCACTTTATGGACTACTTTTACTGAGAAACTACCTCTCCCATTTTGATATATTCTGCACTTTGGCCCAGATCCTTGTTTTAGTCTCCTGTTTTTAACATTTTATGCTGTATGTTGATTTTTATGATGGTTTTATTGATATTGATGTTTTACTGTTGGAATAATTGTTTTATCGTTTTATTGCTGTATGTTTCGGGCTCGGTCCCCATGTAAGCCGCTCTGAGTCCCCACTGGGGAGATGGGGCGGGGTATAAAAATAAAGTTATTATTATTATTATTATTATTATTATTATTATTATTATTATTATTGTTATTTTTGCAAAACATGTGGAATTCCTGGTTTTGTAACTGGGGTCTATTTATGCCTATTCTCCCACACTATATCTGCATGTGCCATTGGGTTTTCTGATAAAGTAATAGCGCCCAGAAACACTTCATTAACTGATGAAGAAATGGAGAATAGCCAGCAGCATTGCTGGAACAATGGAACATGTAAGATTAATATGCAAAAGAGTTAATTTTATGGATTGCATCCAAAACAAGAGAGCAAGCAAGCTAGATGAGGTTCAGAATCTTCTATTCCATGCCTTAAGACAGAGGTCGAAAATGTGTGGGCCTCCAGATGATGCTGGTCTGCAACTCCCATAAGCTCTAGCTACCTAAGCAATAATGAAAAACCATGGCAGTTGCTGTACACAAACTTTTGGAGGATTTGCCCATCCTGCCTTGAAGGCTTTAAAAGAAAAGGTCTAGCAGAAGTAAGCAAGAAGACATGAAACCAACCTCTTCTTGCAAACTTAAATCACCAAATGTAAGTGGGTAAGTGGTTATTCAGAAAGACTACTGAAACCTGCCTTCGTAACTTCGAAAATAGGTAATATAATTATAGTGAATTATTGACCTCTCCATCTCCCAAATTTTTTGTATTTTGTCATAATACAGTGTGCAATTGAGACAAGTTGCATTTTGACTGCTTGATGTATGTAAGACACTCAACACTGTGAAGGTTCAAAATATTTTTATTGTATCAAGCAAACAAAAAGCCCATAGAAGAGAATGCTGCAGAACAAATTATGTGACTTCTCGAGGCAGTTACATGGGCACCATAGTTACTTCAGACATGTCATATCAAAAGTGGTGAACACTTATTCGTGACCAATGCCAATTCTACTTGATTTTATTATTGTGTGACAGTAAATTTAATATGTATATTCACATTGACTGTCTTGTGCACATGAAGTGCCTCACATAAAATGGTCACAATGCAAATTCAATCTATTTCAATTCCTGTATGTAACATGCCAAAATGTAGAAAATTCAAAGGAGGGGAATACCTCTGTAAAACACTTCCTGAGACAATGCCCTAAGAGGGATGTATACATTAGAACTGCCCCTTACAAGCACATGTCACACATGTTAACCTTTTTTTTTTAAGAAATAGATTATTGCAATGTACTAAAACTGAGACATCTTTAAGGAACTACAAAAATCTTCTGTTGCTTTTGTTACAATAAAGTTACATTGCTCCCTGAAACTTTTCCATTATATCTGTTTCTGATCTTAGCAGACCCCAACTAATTTTCTTCTCATCTTATCAAGGGGAAGCAGTAGAAAATCAGATTACTGTGGTTCTAAAGTAGCCATTATGTTGTGTCTGTGCCAAGCTACGTATGCTCTAACATACAGATTAGATAAATATCTATTTGGGGAGTGTTTGCAGACTGCCTTATTGACCCAGTAAGCTGTAACAGCTCCAATATGTCAGGGAAATACATATTTAAACTCCACTTAGAATGCAAATTGTTGACCTAACACAGCATAGTTGCTCATTTAGAACTGGGGCACTCTATCACTGAAATCTATGTGTGTTTATTGCTGGCCAAAGATTATGATAAAAAGGCTAGCCTTGCAACCACTGCATGAGTATACATAGCTCTTACATAATGGCACATAATTGCCCTTGGATAGATTGCTGTAGACCGTAGACAAGTGAGGCTGTTAGATGACTGACAGATCTTGGAAATGTGTATTTAAATATGGAAAATATGATGATAAAGTGTGCTGTTTTTATTTAGAAAATGTTAGAGGTGACATTGTAGGTACATCTGAAAATCCTACAGAGACATACAAAATTGCCACTCTCCACCGATATATACCTTCCTTGCCCAGTTTCTCCATGCCTCACAGCCTCTGAGGATGCCTGCCACAGATGCGGGTGAAACGTCAGGAGAGAATACTTCTGGAACATGGCCACACAGCCTGAAAGACATACAACAACCCTGTGATCCTGGCCATGAAAGCCTTCGACAACACATTGAACACTTGGAATGAAGGGTTTTTGGGTAGCTACAATTGGGGCACTAGGGAATGACATTTTTACAATACAATCCCAGTTCTGGGTAAAGTTAAGGATAGGCTGCTGCAGAGAACTCTTGGGATCCTGCCACAATTGTTTTTCTCAATGTATCCTGTAACCAGGAGAGCATTGTCCATGTCTTTCCTTAGTGTCCTGATCTGCAGTTCCTTGGAAATATTCATTTAGGTAAAGGCAGGCTTTGCTGTCAAGTTCTTTATCAATAACCATAAATGTAAATCTCGGAAGTTATGAGATCATAAATCTGTTTTACAATTTTGTAACTACTGAGCAGGATGTCTGCTATCATATATATTTTTAAAGAATGCCAGGTCTTCTGTTTTTTAATGCATATTTGAAAACGAAACACCACTTCATCCAAATCAGAAAAAAAGAATGTGCCCCTTTCCGAAAGGGTGCCAACCTGGGAGAAACTCTGACAAAAATTATTTATTTGCATGTAAGAGTAAATACAAGGACCAATATTTGACTGGGACAGGTCTCAGGGGAAGGGATTTTTGTGAAATCACAAAGACGGAGCAGCCAAGGTTGAGAAATGGGGCAGTACTGGCTTTAGATACCACCAACAACAATAATGGCAAATCATAATATAGACATTGTGAAATTGCTCAAATCAAAAATATAAATCCAAAATACATGTGTGTGTGTGTGTGTGTGTGTGTGTGTACAAATGCTTAATGTACATTAAATGAATACACTGTTGGGAATAAAGTGTAAGAGAAAAAAATGCAGGGAATCGGTCCATATGATTACAAAGATGGAGGTGCTGAGAAGAGGCTTGTACAGAGAACCCTACTTTTACACTTCCCAAAACACGGAATGAACGGGCATTGATATGCTGGTTCATGCTACATTTGGAGGCCACACAAAGAGGCAAAACCCTGTCATATTGGCAGGAATGACCATACAACCTAGCATGGCAATACTGGATCAGCATCCTTCCCTTCCAATGCTTTGTTTTGTCCCCAAAACAAAGGGAAAGCCTCCTTAATTGTTTCTAGGACTGCAGATGGTGATCCCAGATGTCTGTCTCCACAACCCAGTACATGCAAATATTTGGATCTTCAAGGAAAATTGGTGTAAACCACATTAAAAGATTTACTTGGGTTACTCTATATTAGCCTGTGCAATTGACAGCCCAGGCTAATGAGACATCTACATCACATTTTCTGTAAGTGTAGATGGGTTCTATGTGAAACTATGGATGTGAAACTGCATATATCAATTCTGCAGATATTGTGTCTTATAGGGGTTTTTTTGCTATAAGCCAAAAAGCTGAAGTTTAATCTTTTGTTACTCTCCATCCCATTGTTTTCATTCTCTAAATATGCTCACTTGGCCAAACACATATTTCAAGATAGCACCTGGCCTTGAAATTCTTCTTCTGGGCCAGTTAACTGTGTCAATAGCCTTGAATATTGCTACACCTATAAACCTTGATTACATAACTATAAACATCTGTATATTTATTTTATTCACAAAAGAATACCATCTTATCTGTTCAGGCACTACATGTCTCTAAGTAGGCATTAAAAAGATGAATATTTTTGATGTTTGTTATGTCTATAAACATCCCTTATATAGCTGTAAACATCATTACATTTTAGCATAGCCTGGCTGTTTCTCTCATCAGTATCAGCATGTCTGGATTGATTATCAACTTGACAGTTTGAAACAGTAACTCAGGCACCTTCTACACTGCCATATCAAATCCAGATTATCTGCTTTAAACTGGATTTTATGGCAGTGTAGACTCATATAATCCAGTTCAAAGCATAAAATGTGGATTACCCGATTTGATAATCTGGATTTTATGGCAATGTAGAAATGGGCTGAGAGGCTTCATTATAACCTTCTCCTATTGAAGACTACAAAACAGTCTTATATTAGCCTTCTCTTTTATTTTCTCCCTAGTATCTGCTCACATCAGCTGTTCCATTTTGTCCAATAAGATAAAAGATCTTTACTAGATCCTTCTTTTCAATCAGATTTTCGAGCTATTTTAAATAAACTGTACATGGCTAATTCTAGACTTGTAGTTCAGCCTGATTGTATCAACCAGTTGATTTCATCAGTCAGCAGAGCACCTGAAATAGGTTTATTATCTGACCTTGTTTATACTTGAGCAAACATTGTGCAGACATGGGCTGTTGCAGGCTCTCAATAACACATGCATTTCCTAAAATACTAATTTTTCTGCTTTATGCTTCAAACTATGTTTGGGAGGCTTAAATTTAGAAAATTATAACTTGAATTGGTGTTCTGTCTGTCTCAATGTGCTTCTTGCTAAAGAGTGACTGGATGTAATCATTTTTTTCATTGTCATGCTCTGACAAGTACTTGCATCAAGGTATTATGGGAAAGGTGGTTTTTAAAAAAAATCTGTCTGCTGCTTCCATAATGTCTGTGATTCAGAGATCTCTCAGAACCAAACATTTGGATAATGATTCATTGAAGAAGATATATGGAATCTATTTACAGTCAGTTCCTCCATTGTCCCCATTATTGTGCACCTCTATTGCAACTGTAGCCACCACTATCTCCTGTTCTTCTCATTATCACCATGTGGCTTCATCATCACTATCACCTCTTGTGGTGTCTAAGTGGTATTTTTTCTTATCTTCCCCTCCCTATTGTGGATAGAGCATCACTTAATAATAATTATAAATATTAGGTAAAGGTAAAGGTTTTCCCCTGACATTAAGTCCGGTCCTGACCGACTGTGGGGTTGGTTCTAATCTCTATTTCTAAACTGAAGAGTTGGCATTGTCCGTAGACACCTCCAAGGTCATGTGGCCAGCATGACTGCATGGAGTTCCATTAACTTCCCGTTGGAGTGGTACTTATAGTTTTACTCACATATGCATGTTTTCGAACTGCTAGGTTGGCAGAAGCTGGGGCTAACAGTCTGAGCTCATCCCGCTCCCCAGATTCGAACTGCTGACCTTTTGGTCAGCAAGTTCAGCAGCTCAGTGGTTTAACCCACAGTGCCAACGGGGGCTCCAATTATAAATATTTCCTAGTATAATTTTTCATCAGAATGGGTGTCTTCAATTCTTAATCCAAAAATAAGATGATGTATCTGAGCTCTCAATTGAATGATTAAGCAAAATTGAGCATCTGCATGGGCCACAGGTGTGACTAATGGGCCCCAATTGTCAAAGGTCATTCCTCCAGGCAGACCATGTGGGGTCTGCTTCTGAAGGTGCCCAGGCTTCTCCTGTATCCCCATCATCCATGAGCCCAGTGTCCTCCCCAAGATCCTCCGGAGCTCGTGTCCAGTCTATGCCAACCTCTTCCACGACCACCGGGTCTTCAACAGTCATTCCCACCTCAGGATCCCCTTCCAAATCCCCGAATGAATCCTCATCTGAGGATTCCTCAAGTATTTCCCTGATCCTTTTTCTGCATAAATTTTCCAATGAGCCTTCCTCTTGAGGAGTCTTCCTTCCCCTCCTGATCCCACCATTGGTACTAACAGCCTCCGAAGACTCATTCACAACACCAATTTTGGCCAGAAGTAATTTGATGACATCCAGTGACTTCTAGCCCCCTACCCAGGGTAAAATGGGTTAACCTGATTTTATCCTGCGTTAGCAAAAGTTGGGGAATGTTCTGTAACTTCTGTGAAGCTTTGGAGCATCCCTAATTTGAATCAGCCAAGTTGTTCACAGGGGTCAGAGCCGTCATCCCATTTTTCTTGAGCTTGGTGATACACTTACCTCTTTCTGTTCTTTGTCTGTTTTTCCAGTGGCCATGAAGCTCTAAGAACTTGTGTTCGTTGCCAGGCATCTTTGTTGATGTCAGCCAAGGTTCCCAGCAACAACCAGGGATTCTCCAAAGTTCTGTTAGCACTGCCATAGTGACAAAGGACAACAAAGGCAAGGAAGACTATCCCACAGAGATGAACAAGGTCTAACCTAACTGAACAATCAGAACTGCTTTCTGTTGTCACAATTGAACAAAGATGGGCAGTGTAGCTGCCCCTGGTGTCAGTCAAGATGATTGCTACTTCAGATCAGTTCTACATATTGTGGCCTGTGTAGATGGGTTCCAAGAGTTCTATGCTGTTAAATCTTGTCAGAGATAACACAACCCAATGGGAAAAAAAATCTTGAGGTCTTGGTTTTTAGGCCTACTCCTGGAGTTATTTAGGGCTATCAGAAGCTTCAAACCCAAATACTGGCAGAGCCTTAATCAAGAGTCTGAGGTCAAACTGATAGACTAACAGAGGTACAATCACTAGAAGGATAATACAAATAGAGAAGCCAAATGTCCATTTCAAGGTTGTAAGCCGATTGCCAGAGTTTCCAGAGTGCAAGGTTGAATCAGATTCCATAAGCTGAGGTCCAAGGTAAGTCCAGGGTTCAGGAACATGAGATAGCAAGAGTCCAAGGGCATAGTTTCTAGAACTAACATTGCAGCCAGCAACAAAGAGCCATCCCTGACCTCTTTAAATCCTAAATTCACAGGCATTTCCTGTTACTGTCTCTCTTCTCAGTTAATCTCAGGGACCTGCATAGCTGAGACCTCTCCACATATTGACAAAGGTTGGAACAGTTATCTTTTCCTCATTCTGTTCAGAGGAACGTAATTCCAACTTTTTTTAAAAGACTAAGCTGCTGCTCAGTCATTTAGTCATCTCCGACTCTTCGTGACCTCGTGGACCAGTCCACACCAGAGCTCCCTATCGGCCGTCACCGCCCCCAGTTCCTTCAAGGTTAAGCCAGTCACTTCAAGGATACCATCCATCCATCTTGCCCTTGGTCGGCCTCTCTTCCTTTTTCCTTCCATTTTCCCCAGCATCGTGATCTTTTCCAAGTTTTCCTGCCTTCTCATGATGTGGCCAAAATACTTCAGCTTTGCCTCTAATATCCTTCCCTCCAGTGAGCAGCCAGGCATTATTTCCTGGAGGATGGACTGGTTGGAACTTCTTGCGGTCCAAGGCACTCTCAGGATTTTCCTCCAGCACCAGAGTTCAAAAGAGTCTATCTTCCTTCACTCAGTCTTCCTTATGGTCCAGCTCTCGCATCCATAGGTTACTATGGGGAATACCATTGCTTTGACTATGCGGACCTTCGTTGCCAGTGTGATGTCTCTGCTCTTCACTATTTTGTCAAGGTTGGCCATTGCTCTCCTCCCAAGAAGTAAACGCCTTCTGATTTCCTGGCTGCAGTCTGCATCTGCAGTGATCTTCGCGCCTAGAAATATAAAGTCTGTCACTGCCTCCACGTTTTCTCCCTTTATTTGCCAGTTATCAATAGGTGTAGTTGCCATGATCTTGGTTTTCTTGACGTTTAACTGCAACCCAGCTTTTGCACTTTCTTCTTTCACCCTGGTGATAAGGCTCCTCAGCTCTTCCTCACTTTCGGCCATCACAGTGGTATCATCTGCATACCTAAGGTTGTTAATGTTTCTTCCAGCAATTTTAACTCTGTCCTTGGATTCCTCAAGCCCCGCATGTCACATGATGTGTTCTGCGTACAAGTTGAATAGGGAGGGTGAAAGTATGCAGCCCTGCCACACTCCTTTCCCAATCTTGAACCAGTCTGTTGTTCTGTGATCTGTTCTTACTGTGGCTACTTGGTCTTTATACAGATTTCTCAGGAGACAGACAAGGTGACTTGGTATCCCCATACCACCAAGAACATGCCATAGTTTATTATGATCCACACAGTCAAAGACTTTAGAATAGTCAATAAAGCAGAAGTAGATGTTTTTCTTAAACTCCCTGGCTTCCTCCATTATCCAGCGGATATTGGCAATTTGGTCTCTCGTTCCTCTGCCTTTTCTGAACCCAGCTTGGACATCTGGCAACTCTCGTTCCATGTATTGCTGGAGTCTGCCTTGCAGGATCTTGAGCATTACCTTACTGGCATGGGAAATAAGTGCCACTGTACTTACAGACTAAGAGTAGTAGCTAATTCCATGGGTGCAGCTTTAAAGCTTGGCTTAGGTAGCTGATGAGCATTGCTGGGCTCCAGCTTGACCACGGGGCTTTCCACCAGCATATCCTCATCCATGCTCTCCAAGATGTCCATGACAAGGGCACTGATTCAGAAAATTGTAATATATAAACCACATCTATGGACAAGCATATGGAAACTAGTAGATGGTATATGTTCTGTGTCCAAAAAAAGAAGAAGCTAGAGGTGATAGGGAAACTGGTGCCATTTTTGGAATCAGCAGGTCATTTATACCCAGATACAGGTCTAACATTTGAGGCAACAAAATGTGTGTTGGTCAGTGTTATCTGGCTACTGTATACTAAATGAGAAATAATTAAGGTCACCCCAATCTATACAAAATGATCAACTATCAAGTAATTCAACCTCCAAGAAATATCAAATGCTGAATGTGCTCTTTCTTATGTACAGTTAATTTGCAGTAATTTATATTTAATCCAAGGGGCCTCTGGACAACCATTCTGGCTGGCTCCTGCATGCAATTCTACCAGTGTTTTGGAACATGTTTAGACCAATTTCACTTAGTCATCAAGTTGTCCTTACAAGTCTCCTTTTCTGAATTCTCAGAATTTTGCTGACAAACCAAGTAAACAGGAGACTATGTAATAGGAGTAGAATGAAATAAAGGAAACTTTTATTAACTAGTTATCTTTTTATACTCGCTTCATCAGAACAAAAATCTAACAGCTCCTGGCCTGGCTGCTTATTAGATTGTTTCTTTGTCTCCTTAGGAACAATCTTACTTTTCTTAGGTGGCATAATTGTTGCAGAGTATACTACTAAAGATTATTATCATCAACATTTTTTAAAAATAACTAACACAATACAGTTGACTCTGATGGAGCAGAGGATCCAACAGCTCGAGCACCGTATTAAGACCCTTAAGGACATTCAGGCACTCGAGCTCTTCTTGGACACTGCACAACACGCTGCTGTAGATCAGCAGCCTGCATCACACCAACACCACCAAGACCATGATCAGGAACCTTATGGGGAGATCAACTCAAAGGTAGACAACCCTCAGGCTTGGAAGGAGGTCACCCATAGAAGGAGACGCAGGACCAGGCAGCCTCCACAGAACTCCTCTGCTCAGCTGCATTTACACAACAGATTTGAAATTCTTACATCATTAACATACAATCAGGAAACACATCTTGTGGAGGACCACAGTTTCTTAGATACCACTCAGTGGACCATCCTGGATCAATGCGCAGGGGATAGCCCTGACAGGGACAGTGCATCACCACAGTCACACTTATGTAATCATGCAAATGCTCCATCCCCAATCATAGACCAGGAGCAACAGGAACATCCTTGGGAGAGTAATGGGCTCTCGGATGTATCTCAATGGATTGTCATTGATGAATGCACTGGGGATGTTGAGGAGGAGGACAACACTTTACACCTACATGATTCACTTCAACAGGAACACTCTTCAGGGGACATACACACTGTCTTGCACAAAAGGGACCCTGTCAATCCTCAAAGGAAACAGGTCTTGGTAGTAGGTGACTCCCTCCTTAGAGGAACGGAAGCCATCATTTCCAGACCGGATGGGATGGCTCGAGAAACATGCTGCCTCCCGGGGGCAAAAATACACCATATCACTCAGAGGCTCAGCAGGCTCCTAAAGCCCCATCACCCTCCCCACCTTATGTTGATTCATGTAGGTACCAATGACACCGCTAGGCATACTTTTCAAAAGATCACAAATGATTTTCGAGCTCTGGGAACAAAGCTAAAACTGTATAATGTACATGTGATCTTTTCATCCCTCCTCCCCGTTGTAGGACACGGCTCTACAAGGGCCGGAAAAATAGTACAGGTCAATAACTGGCTCAGAAAATGGTGTCAAGAGGAGCATTTTGGCTTCCTTGACCATGGTCTACTCTTCCAAGAGGATGGACTACTGGCAAGCGATGGGGTGCATCTCACACAAGTAGGAAAACATCTTTTTGCACACAGACTCACAAACCTCATCAGGCGCACTTTAAACTAAATCCACTGGGGGAGGGGAACAACAGCCTGGCGAACACTATATTACCCACGACCACAGGGAACCGCCGAAAGGCTAAACGGAGGGCTGCACAAACACAGCAAGGACCAAGTACAGAGAGCACAATAATCCCAAATAAACAGTTCGAGGGGAGGTCACAGGGGCTTACATGTCTTTACACTAATGCTCAGAGCATGGGAAATAAGCAAGACGAACTCCAACTCCTAGCACAGCACCACACATACGATGTCATAGGCATCACTGAAACCTGGTGGGATGACTCCCATCACTGGAATTTAACCATTGAGGGCTATAACCTCTTTCACAGAAATAGAACAAAGGGGAGAGGAGGGGGAGTAGCTTTATATGTCAAAAACAGTTACGTTGCAGAAGAAATGCAAGACTGTAATCCGGGAAACCAGCTTGAAAGCATCTGGATAAGAATCAAGGGAACCGGGACTCAAAAAGATCTTGTCGTGGGTGTCTACTACAGACCTCCGAGTCAGGATGAAGGACTTGATGAAGCCTTCTGTCAACAGCTGACCAAACAGGCACAAAGAAGAGATATAGTAGTCATGGGCGATTTCAATTATCCCGATATCTGCTGGAAAACAAACTCAGCCAAGAGTACAAAGTCCAACAAATTCCTCACTTGCCTTGCAGATAATTTTATGGTCCAGAAGGTAGAAGAGGCAACAAGGGGATCAGCAACTCTTGATCTAATCTTAACAAATGTGGAAGACCTGATCAATACAGTTGAAGTGGTTGGATCCTTAGGGGCAAGTGACCATGTGCTCCTGCAGTTTGCAATACAAAGGAATGCTGAAACTAAGACAAGTCAAACATGCATTCTGGACTTTAAGAGAGCTGACTTCCAAAAAATGAAGGAATTACTGAGCGGCATTCCATGGACGCCGATATTAAAAAACAAGGGAGTTAAGGATGGATGGGAGTTTTTCAAAAGTGAAATACTCAAGGCGCAAATGCAAACAGTGCCAACAAAGAAGAAAAATAAGACAAGTGCAAAGAAGCCAGAATGGATGTCCAAAGAACTTCTAACTGAGCTAAAGCTCAAAAGTGACATGCACAAGAAGTGGAAAAGGGGAGAAATCACCAAAGAAGAATTCAAACGTATAGCCAACTCCTGTAGGGAAAAGGTTCGCAAGGCTAAAGCGCAAAATGAGTTCAGGCTTGCCAGGGACATAAAAAACAACAAAAAAGGTTTTTTTGCTTACGTTGGTAGAAAAAGGAAGAAAAAGGAGGCGATAGGGCCACTGCAAGGAGAAGATGGGGTCATGGTGACAGGGGATAGGGAAAAGGCAGAACTACTTAATGCCTTCTTTGCCTCGGTCTTCTCACAAAAAGAAAGCCATCTTCAACCTCAGCAACATGGAATGGACGAAGGATTGGGGGAAATCCAACCCCAAATAGGGAAACAAGTTGTCCAGGAACACCTGGCCACTCTAAACGAATTCAAGTCGCCAGGGCCAGATCAGCTACATCCAAGAGTATTGAAGGAACTAGCGGAAGTTATTTCAGAACCACTGGCAATCATCTTCGAGAGTTCTTGGAGAACAGGAGAAGTCCCAGCAGATTGGAGGAGGGCGAATGTGGTCCCTATCTTCAAGAAGGGAAAAAAGAACGACCCAAACAATTACCGTCCGGTCAGCCTCACATCAATACCAGGCAAGATTCTGGAAAAGATCATTAAGGAAGTGGTCTGCAAACACTTAGAAACAAATGCGGTCATTGCTAATAGTCAACACGGATTTACCAAAAACAAGTCATGCCAGACTAATCTGATCTCTTTTTTCGATAGAGTTACGAGTTGGGTCGATACAGGGAATGCTGTGGATGTAGCGTACCTGGATTTCAGTAAGGCCTTCGACAAAGTCCCCCACGACCTTCTGGCAAACAAACTAGTAAAATGTGGGCTAGACAAAACTACGGTTAGGTGGATCTGTAATTGGCTAAGCGAACGAACCCAAAGGGTGCTCACCAATGCGTCGTCTTCATCATGGAAAGAAGTGACAAGTGGAGTGCCGCAGGGCTCCGTCCTGGGCCCGGTTCTGTTCAACATCTTTATTAACGACTTAGACGAAGGGTTAGAAGGCACGATCATCAAGTTTGCAGATGACACCAAACTCGGAGGGATAGCTAACACTCCAGAAGACAGGAGCAGAATTCAAAACGATCTTGACAGACTAGAGAGATGGGCCGAAACTAACAAAATGAAGTTCAACAGGGACAAATGCAAGATACTTCACTTCGGCAGAAAAAATGGAAATCAAAGATACAGAATGGGGGACGCCTGGCTTGACAGCAGTGTGTGCGAAAAAGATCTTGGAGTCCTCGTGGACAACAAGTTAAACATGAGCCTACAATGTGATGCGGCAGCTAAAAAAGCCAATGGGATTTTGGCCTGCATCAATAGGGGAATAACGTCTAGATCCAGGGAAGTCATGCTCCCCCTCTATTCTGCCTTGGTCAGACCACACCTGGAATACTGTGTCCAGTTTTGGGCACCGCAGATGAAGGGAGATGCTGACAAGCTGGAAAGCGTCCAGAGGAGGGCGACTAAAATGATTAAGGGTCTGGAAAACAAGCCCTATGAGGAGAGGCTTAAAGAGCTGGGCATGTTTAGCCTGCAGAAGAGAAGGCTGAGAGGAGACATGATAGCCATGTACAAATATGTGAGGGGAAGTCATAGGGAGGAGGGAGGGAGCTTGTTTTCTGCTGCCCTGCAGACTAGGACACGGAACAATGGCTTCAAACTACAGGAAAGGAGATTCCACCTGAACATCAGGAAGAACTTCCTCACTGTGAGGGCTGTTCGGCAGTGGAACTCTCTCCCCCGGACTGTGGTGGAGGCTCCTTCTTTGGAAGCTTTTAAGCAGAGGCTGGACGGCCATCTGTCGGGGGTGCTTTGAATGCGATTTCCTGCTTCTTAGCAGGGGGTTGGACTAGATGGCCCATGTGGTCTCTTCCAACTCTACTATTCTATGATTCTATGATTCTATGAGTTATTATTTCCTGAGGCTGGCTTGGTAATGTAACTGCCAAGTATTATAAACCAGATACCTGAAGGAAAAGAGTGGTATATAAATTAAATAAATAAATATATAAATAATTTGGGGCAAGCCACGTTCTCTCAGCCTCAAAAATCACACTCTCAGCCTCAGAAACAAAAAGAAGTCACTCTTACACTGCCTCAAGGAATCCAAGATAACTATATCAAAACTAAGTCACACTCTCTTCACCTTAAAGAGGCCTAGAGTAGCATTCCAAAATGACCACTGCACATGTAAGAAACCCAAAAATGATCAGTGAAAAACTAATGTGTGTTTAAACAAAATGGCATTCCTACTCAAGAAAATGGCATTCCTACCCGAACAAAATTGTCAGGATGTGTCCGTACCAGCTACAATGAGCTGCTTTGTCCACCGCATGCCATTTCTGTTGGGAGAGGGAGGAAAGCTACATTGTCTGATGGGGTCCATCTGGACTGAGGGGGGACCTGGGAACTGTAGTGTGTTCTGTGAGAATGGAATGTAGCCATTATGAATAGATAGTGGGAGGGGTGTTGGTGGGAACTAGTCAGAACTCTCTTTCTAATACCTATGGTAAGAAGGAAAATAAAGCTGTTTCCAAGGATTTGCCTTTTATGAGCGTGCTTTTATTCCAGGATCTTCCAGGGTCTGACAAAAATGGCCACTGGGAAACTAATGTGCACCTAAACAAAATGGCACTCATCTTAACAAAATGATGGCCAGAGAAAATTACCACCTCAACAAAGTCACATGCTATAATGAAATTAAGTCCTAAAAATTTAAACCCTGTAATTTGTTATGAAGCATATACCCATTGTCTAATTAAATATATAAATCAATTCATCCCTATCCCAATGAAATAATTAACCATATGAACTAAGGAACACAAGAAGAATCCACAGACCAATAGCTAGCTAAATCACAACCAATCACTCCCTGAACCACCACAAAAACCTGAGGTAGCAATAAATGTTGTCACCAAGATACAATGAATTTCATTGAGGAAGATGAGGGTATGTGGCTGACTTAAATAGCCTACACAAGCTACACCCCCTCACCCCATAGTTACAAACAGTAATAGTTTCTGGCCATTCCTGGATACCAGCAAATTGATTTACCCCACTGAAAAGCAATGGAGGTGGGGTAAATCAATTTTCTGGTATCCAGGAATGACCAGAAACTATTACTGTTTGTAACTATGGGGTGAGGGGATGTAGCTTGTGTAGGTTATTTAAGTCAGCCACTTAGTACTTAGTAATGTTTGACTTGGATTCTAGGCATACCACCAGTATTGTTTGGACTGGATTTCAACTTTAAAGAAAGAGAAAAAGAAATTAAGATTCTAACACTTGCAGAAACCACAATACAGGTCAAAATATAGAAGTTATCTTCTGTGAAATTATTTTCCAAGATAATGTAGGGAAAAGTCTCGCAGATGATTGAGGCACACTCTGAGAGAAGTAGATGAGGTGAGGGATTAAACAGGAAAAAAGGCAAACTGAGCATTGGTAATTGTAAAGTCCAACAAAAAAGAGAAAAAGACATTGGGAGTTTGTTAAGGTGATTGAGGGAGTGGAAGGAAATGAAAGTGGCCACTGACCAATGTTAGCAAGGGAGCAGATTAAGCAAATGGATCTTAAGGTAGGTTTACAGATAAGCAGTGATGGTTCAAGGCCACATGGCATATTCCAGCACCAAGAACAGATGAGAGTTTCCCTGTCTCAAATCCAGTACTTTAAGCATTATTTAAGCATTATTCTTTCAGAAAAGCTGTAATATTAAAAAATATATGAAGGTTGAAACATAGCAGGATAAAAAACTGCAACAATTAATGTATTGCAATTACATGATTAAATGCAAATGGAAGTAATTTGCACAATTAGAATGAATTGAACAATATTTATATAATATGTCTGGCTTGAGGAAATGAAATGTGGTAAGCCTATGCTCTCCAGGGCTAGAGAACTATTACTAATTTTGGATAGACCTCCATGTAACTAATTGCTTGTTATGTGACATTGTCATAATAAAACCATATTCCACGTAAAGTTCTGCTAAGAAGAATATAGAATCTTCCAGTTATATTAAGCTTTGTTTTGCTTTGTGGCTGAGGAAAATTAATGAAATCATTGTTTTGCCACATAAAGGCTGCTTAGGTGTGAATATGTGAAACAATGACTGCCAGCTGATAAATTCATACTAACTGGATCAATTTCTTTCAGCTCAGATGTACTTACAATTATAAAAGGTTATAGTTATACACTGAGACGTTCTGTAATATGTGTTCAAACATGGAGATGAGAGAGGAAAATGAAGACTACAAAATGCAGGATATAATCAAACACATCCAGTCTGGATGGAGTGCAAACTGTCTGAAGGACAACAATGTGGGAGAATCTGTGATAGACTAAAGACCATTAATAAAAAATATTTCATTTTCTCTGTTTCCCTTTCCAATCCCTTTTGTGTGTCTTCTGTAGATTGTTTATCTGAGGGCTGAGTCTAATGAGGAAACAGCAAAGACCTGTTGAGACACAGAAAGAAGCAGAGCAATGCAGCTAGAATAAATTATTTTCAGCCATGAATTTAAGAGATATTCTGAATTCTTTTGAAATCAAGCCAGAATAGCAATACAGTCAGGTCCAAGGTCAGAAGCACTAGAAATGAATGGGTGTTGGATTCAAGCCAGTTAACAACATTGTCCTCAGTGAGGGAGTCTCAGCACTGAATGTATTTACATCTCAAGATCTCAACTGTTGTTTGATTAAGGAGCATTTTTGTATGACCTACAAACTCCTATCCTTTGTAACTGTCATTTTAAGGGTATGGCTAAGTTTGACCCTTCTTGAGGCTAGCTGAGATGTGCTTGCTTCAGCTTCACCCACTGGAGTTTGTATAGACTGCTGTAAGGTGCTTGTTCCAGCTGTGGGGTTATCTTCAGCAATTGCTGAGTCAGGCAAAGCAGACTGCTAGGTGTTCTTCATGCAAATCTCCTCTGCTGGCCATTTTAGTAACTCCTCTTCCTTGTCATTTGAGCTGGGTATGACAGTGTGAGGGAGAGGAAATGGAATATTACCAGATTTCCCCACCTTGCAGAGGGAAAGGGGGGGGGGACTGTCATGCTCACAAAGAGGCTTTTACTGTTTTCTTTGTTGAGACTCAAGCCCCTACATTCCAGGATCTGATCCCAGATTATCTGCTTTTTCTGGGTTTTCTGGCAGTGGAGATTCATAATAATCCAGTTTAAAGCAGATAACTGGGATCGGATCCTAGGATATAAAGGCAACATGGAAGGGCCCTCGGCTGCCCCTTTAGTTAGAAAGGGCTGAGTTCCTTTATCTATAGTTTTCTGTGGAAGGGAACCTTAATTAGACCCTGTCCCTTTAAGAACCCCCCCCCCCCCCCCAAGGCAGAGATTGCAGTCCTCCTCAACAACTCTTTTACAGTTAGTCAGCCTAAGGGTGCCAAGGAGCCTAGAGGCTGCAATATCTTCCACGTGTATGGTTTAGGAAACTTAGTCAAAGCTTAAAGAAACACAGGGCGTTTTCAGACAGCCCCAAAATCTGTATTTTAAATCTAAAACAAAAAGTCCCAGGACCTGACAGCAGGTTCGCACAGAGACCTGTCAGTCCTGAGAAATGATCCCCTGTCATCCTCACAGCCTTCCTCTTTAGTGGATCAAGATGAAGGACAGGCAGTGGACATGCAGTGGACTGTATATGTGCACATGTGAATATCTTAATATAAACACAAGCAGATTTGCATGTGCATATATGAGGTCCAAGACATAACAAAAGAATTTTTTAAAAAAACTTCCACCAGATCTCTCTCTCCCTCCAATTCTTGATTGAACCTCTGTTTGAGATTATAAAGTGTAAAATAAAGCTTTTCAGAGAGTTCTAATTGCTCTCCATTGGCACTTCCTTTGAACCACCTGTGTGTCCATTTAAAAGTCCAATCACTTGATCAGCTGTTACAGGCTTTTAAAAATCGCACATGCAGTGGAGCAGTCTACACAGAGGGGAAGGAAGAAAAGCACATGTTTTGCATGACTGCAGAGATATACAGTCATGCAAAGGTGCACTTTTTTCAGGCTAAATAGGATTTTAAGTGAACTTTTTAAACACATACTTTTTACCTCTTAACCCAATCCCTCCTGCACTTTGGCTATACTTAGTTTAGCTACTCCCCCCTTTTAACCCAGTTACTTCCAGATTTTACAGTATGTGTAGAAGAGCCCTCAGTCAAAGGTTTAGAAAACTCAATCAAAATTTAAGGAGCCAGTGGTTGAAGAAATTAAGTTTAAGACTTGGAGAAACAAGCTTAAATATTGAAGAACCAAAATTTCAATTTAAAGAAGAACAAGAGATGTAACAAGAGTTGTTTACACAAGTCAAAGCCAGAAATAGGACACAGAGAAGAGGCTAGAAAAAAGGATCTCTTTGGGGAAAAACCTGGAGAAGTCCAGTTAAGTTCTGAGCTTCCATTTGTTCCTTGAAGTAATCATTTGTTAGTCAGACCCTGGGAGGAATTAGAGTACTGATCTTAAGTACAATTATATTACTTTTGTATTTACTGTTACATCTTTTGTTGTCTTTCCAACTCTGTTCTATCTCTCTCTCTCCCTCTTCTTCTTCTCTCTCTCTCTCTCTCTCTCCCTCTCCTTCTCCCTCCCCCTCCCCCAGTCTCTTCATAACCCTATTTCCGGAAGCATCTGCCAAACCTTCCCTTACCACTCACTCTCAGTGAGACTACTTCTAAATAAATGGGAGAAATGGAATAGCAATACAGGAGCTGGAAGGCTCTAAAAAAAGCCAGACAAAAAATTTGCACAGATCATAAAAGGAAATCATGTCCCCGTTGCTGTTGTTTGAGAAAAAGATCATGCAGATCTGCTTTTAAAAAATAATGAAATGAGTTTATGTGATGGCAACAACTGACAAATTCCAAGGACCTATATCACAGGAATCCATTATTCTTTAGGCCAATCTAAAGAAGCCACTAGCACTCATAATTGAAACATAAATGCATTATGTTGTACATTAAATGCTAAAACATTATGCCACATTTCAACAAACAACCTTCACAAGTTACACCAGAAATTCCAAAGTAAGTTAATAGAGAATGTTGGAAAAGATTTCAGAAGATATTAATCATTCTAATGCAACACAGATTGTAATTCCCTAAGTGCCATTAAAGGATGTTTTTTTTTTTTAAAAAAAAACTGCCCAATATATATTTATATATTTTTTCTGAAACATTTAACTGCATGAGTTATCTCATAGGAAAAACTCCTGAGATGACAGATCCATTAATTAAATGTTTATTTATTAGCTTTTTAAAATCTTGCTTTTCTCAGAACACTTCATCTTATTAATACCTTACATTTTTGTTTACTTGTTTGTTTTAAAGAAAAGAATCACTACCTTTTGACATTGCTTGTGGTTGTGTAAATAGCTGCTTGCATTGGTGTTGATAAAGCAACATCTTAGACATTATGGGGCAGGTCAAAATTTCCTCCTGTCTGGATCAAGCATGACGTATTTCATATGCCATCATGGCTGCAAAGAGGAAGATGAAGTAAGTCGCGTTATCCTCTTCAATGTCTAGCATGAATTCTGAGAAAACCGCAAATACTTTATGTCACAAATGTGTATGGGGAAGAGAAATGTGAGGCCATGAAAGTTAGATCAAGAATGTATTAGTTTGAGACAGAACACAGAATTTTAATAGATATAATATACATGGAGAAGGGCTCTCTGTTTTCATGTTTTGCTTGTTTTACATGCTTAAGATTTTTGCAAATTTGATTATACATGAATCTGATTAAAATATTCTCTTCAGGATTCTCTAGGTCAGAGGTTCTCAACCTGTAGGTCCCCAAATGTTTTAGCCTTCAACTCCCAGAAATCCTAATAGTTGGTAAATTGACTGGGATTTCTAGGAGTTGTAGGCCAAAACACCTGGGGACCCACAGGTTGAGAACTATGCTCTAGGTCGGTGTTTCCCAAACTTATTTGGCTTATCATCCCCTTTCCAGAAAAAAATATTACTCAGCGCCCCCTGGATAGGAGGGCGTGGCTTAGAGGGGTGGGCATGGCCCCTGCTCAAGAGGGCGGAACTGAGCCTCTCCCCAGTCCAAGATGCAGGGTGGGGAGGGAGAGGGGGCGGGGCCACAAATGGGTGGCCAGGACTGGGATGGGCAGAGTTACGAGCTCTGAGGCAGGGTGCGCTTCTATCCCTGTCCTGCGGCGCCTGCCAGGACACAGGGGGTGGGGCTAGAGGAGGGGACAAGGCTAGAGGAGGGGGCAGGGCCTCTTCCCAAGTGCCTGATGGGGCTGAATCTCTATACCCCACCCCCATGTTCTAACAAGCGCCTCAGGGGAGGTATACAGAGGCTCAGCCCTGTCTCGCGCTCTTGGGAAGAGGCCCCGCCCCACCTCTAGCCCCACCCTTTAGTCCTAAAAGTCCTCTCAGGAGAAGTATAGAGGCTCAGCCCTGTACTCTGGCTCTTGGGAAGAAGCCACGCCCACTCCTCTAGCTCCATCCCGTGTCCTAACAGGTGCCTCAGGTGTTCAGCCCTGTCTCCGGCACTTGGGAAGAGGCCCCTGCCCCATGTCCTAATAGGTGCCATCTCCGTCCCCCTGGATCGCTGCAGCGCCCACCAGGGGACGATTGCGCCCAATTTGGGAATCAGTGCTCTAGGCCCTCTGGTTTGTCTCTGGTCAACTTAATGCAGTCATGCTGGAGGAACTAGATAATTCTAGAAGGAATGCCTCTTGGGGAATTTTTAGGTCCTCCAAAATGATTCTGTGTTCAGCTTCCAATGTACATTGACTACAGAGGCATGCAGTGAGACCTAGAAATTTCTAAAAAGGTGGGCTTTTGAGTTTTTAAAAAACAATTACTTTATTCATTTTTTTTACACTTTCACAGGGGTCCTGTGCCCTAACCCCAAGCAAATGTGCATTGCTGACTGTACATAATCAGAATCCCCTTAGTATTCATGCCAAGTTTCAGGGTCTATGTTTAAGGGTCTTGGAGCTCTGGTAGAGAAAAACATTCTTGCTTTTTCTTTCTCTTATTGCTGGGACTTGGTAAGTTGATAACTGAAGAAAAAAGTATTTCCTTCATTCATCCTGATGGCAAATTGATGATATACTATAGTTATGGGAGATAACAGCAAGATTTGGGGGATTCAAAAGGAAGGGACTTCACCAAGCTCTTCAATAAGCCAGATGGAGACTTCTGCAGGTAAGATTATATTTAAGGAAGAGATGCCCGCCTCTCTTGGATGAATGCATACAAATGGGTAATGACTTAGAGGAAGAAAGGCAGATACCTTTATTTGAAATAGCTTTTGTTTGATAAGGAATGAAAATTGAACCATAAGGGTTCCATCTGTTTCACTTCTCCCCCCCCTCCCATTCATTACAAAACAAGTGCACATCGAAAATAGGAACTGCTATGTGACAAACTGTCATTCACTATGACTACAATCAAGTTGGTCTACATCTAGCTGTGCAGTCCAATATTTGTGTTATTCAACAGCAGTCTCTGAACTGACTTTATATTTTAGTCTACAGAACAAATACACTTTTATCAAGGCTTTACAGAAAGGGTAACCTCACAGCTGTGTCAAACAGATCAAAAGAGTAGTTCCCTGATAGACAAAAGGAAATTCAGAAAAAAATCAGCATGACATATCCAAACTTAATTTCCCAAATGAGTGATGTGCCCACTGAATTTTGTCTTTGATGCCGGCATTCAAAACTCTGTGAAACATATATTGCTGTAAGCAAAGTTTATACTACAGTATCAAGGGAAACAGAAGACAGGGAAGGAAAGAGGATGGAACAGGTATGTTATATGTCAGTAGCAGAGTTGAAATGGTTTTTATCTCTAAAACTACCACAAACAAAATGTTGACTATGTGTTAGTGCTGTCCATCTGATCTATTTATAATATTAATGTTTATGTGTGAATTATTTGTTACAGAGCTTAAGCAATTGAAAATGATATATTTCAATAAACTATGTAAAACCAAAATTCAAAAATAACACAATTAAGAGTTGCAAATCTAACTAAAAATGCTATTTTTTTACAATTTGGAATTAGGCCCACATTCTAAATAAAGAATGTGGTTGTTATAGAGGTTTAAATGTTTGACTAGCTCTGGAGATCAGAGTTTGAACCTTACTTTAGTCATGAAAACCTATTGAATGATGTTGTGAAAGTCATAATTCTCTCAAAGGAAGATGAAGGGAAACCCCCTCTGAACAAAACTTGCAACAACAACAAACCTGTGATAGTTTTTTCCCCTTAGGATCACCATAAAATAGAAAGACTTGAAGGCACACAACACAGCACCCTATTGAGTTAGAATGGTCATACTTGTGGAAGATTTGCATCTGGTCTATTGTGGGTTTCTGAGATGGAAAACCCTGTCTTAGATTCTCGGCAAAAAACCACTCCCCTCTTTCTAGAAAACAAAAAAGTCAATTTGTGATATTTAGTAATATAAGAACAATACATGGGCAATTTTGGCATCCTAGAACACTTCTGCCCCAGATGAGGGATGGGTGGACATGCAATTCATCACACAACATTCCTCAATTTCTGATGAGGTCCCACCTCCAACCAGTATGAAGCATCCTACTATGCTTCCTTGTCCACATGGTAAGGCTCTCATATTGTACTCCCATTGCCATTGGGTGACACTTCCTTCATGTGATGGGGAAAGTGTCGCCAGGACAAAGTGACGAAATGGCATAGGTGCATGTGATAAGGTTGTTAGATGCAGATATCAATTCCCCTCCCTTTTAGTACTTACTAAACTACAGTTTCCTCATCAAAAAAGTCTGCTCACTAAAGCTCTCTAATGCACCCTTTTCTTTTTCAATGGATTTTTCCTAATGAAATGAGCAAAAGGCTGTGATTGCAAACATGGAAAAAGAGAGAAGAAATGTGTTGGTGGATTGACATGCCAAACCCTATGGGGAGCAAAGAATTCTTAAGCCACTGCATTTTTGTCAGAACTTTAAGCAAAAGATTTAGGCTATCTCCTACAAATCACATGGAACAGAATTCTATTTTAGTTGATGCTAGAATAGGCCTGTTTGTTCAATAGGGTTAATGTATATGTTGATTCACTATTCAACCACCCAGTAATTGATTCAATATGTTTGTGCTGGTACAGCTGTACCAGAACCTTCTATTTTACTTTCTTGCTGCAAATGTTTGCAGCCATAGGACAGGCCACCTGCCAATCACCATTAAGTTTGGTTCCGCCCCCTGTTCAGGGCTCTGGGAGGGAAGGAGCCATTTTTAAGTTAGTCTCTCTTAGGAAGCTCAGCTGTAGGACATAAACCAGCTCGTCCCGTAAAAGGCTTCCTATTTCAAGAATATCAGGGATAAAGACCACCAGGGTTCAAGACCTCCAGGGTTAAAGACCTCCAGGGATAAAGAATACCAGGGATAAAGACCTCCAGGGATAAAGAATACCAGGGATATTGACCGTCCCAGGATACAGAACAGCACAGAAACATCTGCAAGCCATTGGCTGGTAGGTCCACTCAACAACCAGACGCACTTGGAGTTGGCAGTGGGTCCCAGACTAGCTAGGCCCAGATAACAGATAGCCTGGGAGGGGTTATAAGAGGGTTTTCACAGTTATTCAAAGCCTATCGCCTGTCCTGTGGGACAAGACTCCTTGAAGATTTATTATTTGTTCGTCAATAAAGACTTTGTTATTTCTTTAAAGACTTCAAGGCCATCTTTTCAGGAAAACTCCTCAACGACCCTTCTTTTAGGCCCCTGGCTTCCCGCTGGGCGTAAAGCATATGTCCTACATAACAGACAGTCAGTCACAGGCCCAGCGCGTGACAGAACAATGTTATTTGGGACAGCTAAGCAATAGAATCTGGGTTATTATGTGGTAGATTTTTAATGCCTTACTTAAGCAGAAATCAATCATATGATTTCATATTTCACCATTATTGAAAATGTTGCTTCTAAAACTATGGAGCTTTCCAAACCTCATTAATGTAATGAAATGAGAGAGATAAGCATCAATGCCTGCTTCAAAGTAAATTCATTCAATTTTTATGTTAGGGTTACTGTCCCAAATATGCATTTTCCTAATAGATCTTAATTAGAAAATATCATGTGTATCGTTAAATAAATATGTGAATATTTTGATTTTTCCTATGGGCTACAGAAATAAGGAGAGGGAGAAATGAATTATTGGAAAAAATAGAATGCACAAAATGTGCATGTTAGGAAAAAGCCTTTATCCACCTCAGAAACATAATATATTGGAGAAATTATTTGTGAAACATGTGTCTTGGGAAAGGTATACAGAAAAATGTACTTTTGTTGAAGGATTTGGCTAAACTTTCAGCCATTTTTATTTTTACCTGAAATGAAGCAGACATGGTATAATTGAAGTGGCTTACAAATTTCCCTCTTAGATTACCCCTACTGTTATTTCTTTTTCTTATTCCTCCTGCACCTTTCCCTTATTTTCCTCTTTCATCTTCACTTTCTCTTGTCCTTATATTATCTTACCATTCATTACTGTGACTTTGAACTGGAGACTTTGAACCAAGGATGTTGACATGGTCTTTGTTATGGTCACAAAATAGTGAAGAGCTCCAAAGCATTGAACATCATGGCATTCTCCATATCATTGATAGCTTTCTTCATTTGGTTGTTTAGCACATCGAGAGAATGAATCTAGACTAGTTTTACTGTGGCAGTGTTAAGGTCTGGACAATGTAAGACACGAAGAAATGGATCTGACTATAAAGGATGATTCCTTTTTGAAGTACTGCCATGTCTGAAACATGACAATTGTTAGTGAATTACAATAGCTTCAAACATTTTCCCAATGCACCATAGCTGAAGCTTGCAGTTGTTTATTGAAGATGTAAAATCCTTCAACCTGTCTCAGATCCTTATTGAAAGGGAAAGGGACAGAAAGAAGGATTAATTTGTGTCAGGATCCCCCAAGGCAAACGCCTAGAGTCTCTTTTCAGTGTATGTAATCAACCCCCCAGACATATGTAGGATGAAAAGATTAAAGTGCCCTAGAATAAGTTCAGAGCATCTGAACACTGAGCAATCGTAGAGATCTCTCACATATTCTAAGCCTGAAGTTTGAAGACTGTGGTTCCAGACAAGTATGCACCAGCACAACTTTTGCTCCAGAAATTATGTTTTCTAAGTTGAAACAGATAATCGAAATGATATTTTCATGGATCGTCTGTCTTTCAATTAAAGGAAAAAATGAATAAATTGTAATAATGTTAGATTGTGGCTGAATCTACTCACATATTCTGGCGTAAAGTGCCCTAGAGAAACTCCAGTGCAGCCCAGGATCATTTAATGTTTGGCTGAACTGAGGGCAAGTTGAGAATGACACTGTTGCCACTGTGCCACCAGCCACAAGCTTTCTCCTCATAGAGGTTTCCTGGCCTCTTGGTCACATAGCTAGGTTCCCTGTTGTGACCTCACTACAAGTAATGTTATCATCAAGCCTTTGTGCAGCAGCTGCTTATGACCAGGGGCAAAATGGTGAGTCTGTTGGATGTAAGGACATATAATTGGGCCAGATTTATTCTAATTAAGCAGTTCACACCTCCAAACTACTGGAATGACTCTGGTTTCCCGAAAGCTTTTAAATAAGCTGAGTTAATGTCTGGATACTGTAATTGTGTGAAAAATCTAACAGTATGTCATGCAGATTCTCCACAGAAGTTCAAAGGTGAGTCCACTTCATTTGGCTCACTTGTAGTCTATTGCGAGTGGATTCATAATTGTGAAGAGATGGGAATCAGACTGTATCCTTCAAATATCTAGAAAAGTTCATAAACAAAACATGAAAGTTTGTTCCCTATTAAAAACCCCATGTAGCTATTTCCAAAAGTTGTTACACCAGAGGTGGCTAGGAGGTACTGCCTGTTGAGGTTATCAAGTGATCCAGAATGCATTGTGAGAATTACATTTCTACTTACATTTTCAAATGGCTGAGATCCTAAAAGGAAAAGAGGAGTGTCGCAGTAGTGCAGAGATATTCTGATAGCCAGGGCTCTCAGTGTGGCCTGACATTACCAAGAAAGGAGCCATTTATGGAAGCAGCCTTGTTGAGACACAGTGGGAATTCTTCAAAGACCTGTCACTTCAGTTACTTATAAAGTAATAGAGGCAAAATCTTGTTCACACTCATTTGCACATATCACCTTGTTTTAAAATTCTTGCTTACTCAGACATTGATAGTTGCACACATCTGAACTTGTGAACTCACTCCATTGAAAATCAAGGTATGTATAAGTAGTGTTATGATTCATTTATACATGGATGTATTCACTTGATACTGCAGTGATAAAACATATGAAATGCATGTCAACAAGATCAGGGATCTTGTGCTTTTGCTCCTGTTTTAATTCATTCCAGTTTACAGGTTCTTCCATGCAACTGTGCCACATATATCTCCTTCACTCGGTTTATTTCTATTACATTGCTATGGAAAGCTCCAGGCATGTAGCCGGGGGGGGGGGGGGGAGGGGGAGGGCTTGAGGGGCTTCAGCCCCCCCCCCCCCCCAAATTCTCAGGGTAGTCTGTGAGAAGGTCTTACATTTATTATTTAAACTGTTATGTTTATTCATATCATGATCTGATCACCATGCTCAATATATTCCATATATATGAGGGTATTGGGATAACGATACAAAAGATTTGCTAGGGCAGATCCTCTCTCACCCAGACTCAGCCCCCCCCCAAACCAAAATTCCAGCCCCTCCCAAATCAAAATCCTGGCTACGGGCCTGGAAAGCTCTGTTTGTTTACCAGAATATAAAGTAGCTTTAGAAGTAGTTTAGATGAGGCTGGATTTACACTGCCTAATTCCAGGACTTGTTCTTAGATTATCTTCTTATCTTGGATTATCTTGTGGTGTAGATTTATATAATCAAGTTTAGAGCAAAGAATCTGGGATGTAGTGTAGAACCAGTCTAAGGGCCCTTCCAGACAGGACAAATTTCTTTCATGATTTAGGCCACAGATAGGGCCCAAATCTTTGATAATCCTGGGGGATGGGGGGGGAGAGGACCTAGGGAGCACCCAGCATCCCCCACTCCTGCTTTCCCTGTAAACTTACTGCATCTTCAGCTCCCTCGGAGAAAGTTCCTGGCTGCATCCTCAGGACAATCTAGTAAATTTACAGTGAAAATGGGGGCCTGGGAGGGAAGGGTGAGGGTGCCATCTTGCTCCTTCGAGCTCCAAGAGCCTGAAGAACTGGGATAACAATGGGGATTGTAGAAGGTGGTCCTGAGAGTCAATCCCTACAGGCCTGACACCTGAACAGATTTGAACCTTACTGCAAGGTGCAGAATTTTTCAATAAGAGTTAAAATTATTATAAGATAATTTGGAAATGGTATTTAACACCATTAAAAATGTCAAATATTAATAAAAACCATCCAAAAAATTTCTGGAGAGGCTGTCAGGAAGTGGGAACATATATACATATGTGCTGGCATTGTAAATATGTAAGGAAATTTTGGTATAAAATATTTAAAGAGATAGAGGATATAATGAACATCAAATTGGAAAGAAACCCTGGTATTGCATTATTATCAATTTATAATAACAATAAGATGGATAAAAAAAGAAGCAATAACAAATTTATTGACAATAGCAAGACTGCTTATAGCAAGGAACTGGAGAAAAATAATAGATGTTCAGATTGAAGAATGGTATAAGGAAGTATGGAAATGGCAATAAATGATAAGCTAACATGCAAATTAAAAGTTAAAAGAGGTATATAGGAAAAAAAATGATTTTGAGTATGTATGGGGGAAATTTATTGAGAAAGGACTCCAAAAAAGGGACGGAGGGCTACCGCCTCAGGAAGAAATGAGATTTTGGTTAGACAATACATAAGAAGTGGCTCGGGGTGGGAGGGGGGATACACAGTAGTGAAGAAATATAGATGGACAAATGTTAACAATGTAGTAGATAAAAATCAACAGTAGATATTAAAAAATGATGCAAGTATTGTATGATACATTAAATATCTGCTATGTGATAAAAGTAATTATTGTATGAAAAATTGTAAATTCAATAAAAACTATTAAAAAGAAAAGAACCATTGAGGTGTTTTAAAAAAAACAAAACAAAACAAAAAACTGGGGGCCCTTCCAAACAGGACTAAAATGTGGGAGCTGTTATGGGTTTACTTGAGGTCTTCAAATGACGCCTCAAGTAAACCTGATTGCGCCCATCTGCTTATTTAGTATTGTATTTTATGAATGTTGTTGTAATTAATTACAATTTAATCAATTAAATTAAAACTAATTTTAATTGATTTGCATTGTATTTTATATTTTTATATATGTGTGTTTTATTGTAAGCTGCCCTGAGTCCCCTTTTGGGTGAAAAGGGTGGGATACAAATGTTATAAGAAATAAAAAACAAACAAACAAATAAATAAATAAACCTGATTTTTTTTTCCAGAGTAAACTGGGATTTCCAATTTATTCCAGATTAATTTGACACCTGGAAAGATCCTTAATGTACACCTTTCCAAGTGTGAACCCTGTGGGGCTCGATTTCTGGAACAACTTCCACAATTTCAAAGGTCAATCCTCACTGCAATCTTGGTTCTTTGAGACCCAAGAGCCTGAAGTAGCAGGATGACATCCCAACCCACCCCCCCCCAGCCCCCTGTTTCCCCACAAACTTACTTGATGGGCCTAGCTGCATGCTCAAGCCCCTCCAACAAATGTTCCTGGTGCGTGAAAATCATGTGTTGGGAGGCTGGGGGAGAGGAGGGAAATACCTTCTCACCCCCTCCAAACTCTTGACACATCATTTTCAATCACCAGGTAGGTAATGGCCTCTGGTAGCTGAACAAGAAGACCTTGATTATCTATGCAGCTCATTATTTTGAAATTGTTCAGGCCTGATGACCTGAGGTGCAATGAATACATTCAATCATTTCTCCCCACCAGGTTTGGTGGCGGAGGTGACCCATATTATCTGGATTGGGCCACCGATTGGTCAATAGGAAAGTTCAGAATGCATTGATGAAAGGAACTTTTTAACCACATCACCAAATTGTTTTTCATGGTCTTGAGTGCTACAGAGCTGGTGATGTTTTTCTTTCTCAGGAGGACCACATCGAGGCTTTCAGGATTTTCAGCAAGGAACTGATAGCCTCATTTGCTTTTTTCTAGTGGAGAAAAGAACAAGGGACACTTGCCCTTGTCTGTGGCAGGAAATCAGAGAGAAAAGTAGGGATGATTTCACATCTGGATCAGAATGTAGATTTAAAAGGTCCAGTGTATATGTTAATTGTTGTAATGGATCTGGCCTACCTGGGAAAGTTGGTATGGGGCTCACCTTGAAGGATTGGTGTGTGAGCAGCCATTTTGTAAAACCAGAAAGTTAGGCAGCCATTTTGTGGCTCTCCTTTTCAGCAGGGCCTGGAGGAGGAGCCATCTAGAAGCTATTTGCATAGGAGTGCCCTGATTGGTCAAATGCAAATGAGCAGGTGTTGAGGCATGGGAGATGGGAGGAGCCAGAAATGGCAGTTAGAAGTGTTAACTGAGGAGGGGAGTTGTTGGAGACGCACTATGTCTTATGCTTTCTTGAGAGGCTGTTCCTCCCTATGCATATTACAGAGTTAAATATTAAACCTATATCAAATAATATTAAGTAAACATTAAACAATAGGTCAATAAAGTGGTTTTTATTCAACCTCCATTCTGATATCTGGTCTTTTTATTCCTATTGTAGGTCAGTAAAAAGAATTTATATTGCTTCTGAAACCTAATGAAATCCACAGGTTTAGTTTTTTGGTTATTGTCCAATGTCCACTCTTCTCTTTTAAATTACAAGCACTGCATATTTGTAGCAACTCACCCCCTTCTGTACCTCCTTCCCTCTATCCTCCCCTTACCTCTTGAAATAAATGAACATTATTGCTCCCCACAGACCCCCTAAATAAAATCTCTGCATGGATAACTGTACCTGCATTCTACAGAAGTTCCATCTACTTCTCTTCCATTAAAGAAGACTTTGTCCCCCATGCTGAGTTATACTGTTACATTTGTTCAAGTGTGTTTTTCATGTTAATAATTTCAGAAACAGATTTTTTCCTCATTAAGAATGCCGAGGTGACAATGGTTCCCGTGGCTTCTCCTTTTAAATATATGAATATCAAGTATTTTTATATAAATATAAGGCTGGTGCCACATTTAAAGGACTACATTTTTGTGTGCATTTTGCAATGGTAAAAGAACACCCACAGGGCAAACCCTCAGGTGGTTATGATATAGAAATAAAGTGCTGCTGAGAGAATTACAAAGCAACATTCATTTCTGTGCCACAAAGCAACCAATAGCTCAGAAGAGATTTTTCTAACCAGAAACACTGTGCTTTTTTAAAAATGAAACTAAGTAGTACAGGCCATTGAAATAAAACATATTTCTCAGAATCTAAGGCAGAAAGAATGGGTAACAAACAAAAAGAGCAGGCAAGTTCCAGGAAATAATTAAGGGACACAAAAGCTTTCTCAAGTGTTCACTTTTACTAAAGGAACAGAAGTTGAGTTTTGTTGTTTGTGTGGAATTAATTGGTCACCTTCCCACTCATAGTTTTTCATTCAAGCTTTGGTCATAACAATGATGGAATTTTGTATTCAGCTTATGAAGACTAGAAAAGAAAGAGAAGGAGAGAGAAGGAGACCTTTACAACCATAACATAGAAACAAAACTATATGGTATCACCTTATTTTTAAATATACAATCTTGGCTGTTTACTGGGACAATGGTGTAAACAGCCATTACTACTTCCCAAATAGGAATTGGCACAGCTGCTTAAATGAGCCAAAAGTCAACATTCACTCCATACTTTGAAGGAAACTCTGAAGTATCCCCCGACTCCTGTTAATGTGGTTCAAAGCAGTGTTACCTGAATCATAGATATAGAAGCAGATCAATTATTCACACTGATAAAAAAAATAGTGTGGACGAGCTGCAGAGCTTTTTTTTTTTTTTAATGTGGGACAGGGCAGTGTTAAGGTGAATTGACCAGGAGTGTTATCTGGATGACACAGACAAAACACACTCACCCCTTCACCAGCTTATTAAGGTCAGTTTTTCTAAAATTCTCCCCACATTTCAAGTTTGCTTGAGATCTCATTCTGTTTTAGGTATTTCTAAAGACTTCCTCAAAAGTCAATTCTGTGCATATGAAACAACTGTAAAAAAAATCATAGAAAGGTGAAATAATTTTAAAAATAGGTGATTAACATTTCCAGTCAGTAGATTTCATCTGGTTTTATATTTGAAGGTACTTCTCTTTTTAAAAGAAAGAAAGAAAGAAAAAGAAAGGGAGGGAGGGAGGGAGGGAGGGAGGGAGGGAGGGAGGGAGGGAGGGAGGAAAGAAAGAAAAAAAAAGAAAGAAGGAATTTTGATTGTACATCCTAAACCACATTGTGATTTGATTCCATTTCTCATTAAGGAACCTAACAAACCGCAGTATTGTATTATAGGACTATTATTCGACTTCAACTGTCATGGCAACATTCCATGAAATCTTTAACATTGCAGTTTAGGGAGGGATATCCAGAGAGCACTTTGCCTTGACTAAAGTACTAACCCTGGAATAACAAATAATGTTGCCATGACAATTACAGTAGAACAATAGTGCTATATCAGTATGGTGATAGGGCCATTAAAAAACAGAGAGTAAACTTTGTAGAAAATACGATTTTTTAAAAAGGGATTAAACAAATTTGTCACATTGTTGCTTAGAAATGATTAGGATATAATTGTTTGGGTTTTTTTTATTATTTTTATTAATGTTAACTGGTCATTGAAGTAGTTATTTGAGTTGGGAGGTGCTGATTTTTATTATTATACTTATGCTTTAACCACCTTTTCGCTGTTTTTCATATGATTATTACTTTTTGAACTTTGGTATTGTCCATTGTTTAATAATAATAATAATAATAATAATAATAATAATAATAATAATAACAACAACAACAACAACAACAACAACAACACCAATAATAACAATAACTTTATTTTTATATCCCACCAAAGGGACTCAGGGAGGCTTACAAATGGGACCAAGCCCAATAAAACAAAGTTTACGAACTAAAAACACATTTAAAACATGATACACATATAACAATTTCATTGAACAATTAAAAACAGCAGAACATAAAACAACCACTAAAATGAATCAAAACAAACATAAAATAACTAGAACCAAGGACAAGATGGGCAAGATTGGAAATTGGAGAGGACTGGGCATGGGCTTGTGCAAAAGTTCTGGGGCTGGGGTAAAGTGCTGAGCTCACTGTAATGGCCAGTTTGGGATGAGCATTCATTGACAGGGGCCTAATTGTTATCAAATGCAAACTGGAACATCCAGGTTTTGAGGTCTCTGAGGAAGGTGGACAGAGTGGGTGCTAGCCTAATCTCCCTCAGGAGGGATTTCCAAAGCCACCACTAGGAAGGCCCTCTTGTTGGTGTATTTTGGTGTAAGGGTGAAATGTTGAATCAAGTGTTTCTGCTGTTGGGTTTTTCAACTGTGTATGCTTTCCAGCAGCACACGGGTTAATGGCAGGCCAGCTTGAATGATAGCCTGCCTAGCCAATAGGTCAAGCCTTCTGGTCTCAGAGGGCGGACAGGACATTCGTCATTTCTGCTACCGAATGTGGGAGTTGCTTGCAGAAGAGCTTCGCTGATGATCAGCAAAGTGAGAGGACATGCTTTGCCTTGCTTAGGGAAGCATGGGTCCTATGAGTGATAGACTTTGTACTTGTATATAGTTTGTATATAATAAAGCCTTGGAACCGCTGTGATCAGCTGAATTATGACTGTGGTGTGGTTTGTTGGTGCTGCTTAACCGGATGCTCAAGCAGTCTGACGGAGGATAGATTGGTGAGAGGCCTGACTCACCAATAAATTAGGGTGGTTCAGAGCTGATTAACCCCTTGACACCTCTCTCTCTTGTCCCCACTAACTATGCTTGTGATGGTAGTGGGAGTGAGAGAAGGGCCTCTCTGGCAGATCTTAGGGTCCATGCCAGTTCATAGGGGGGAAAGTGTATTTTTATATTTATATATTACAGTATAGATTGTGTAATACAACTTGTTGTATGAGACAAATGGATCAATATTGGGAGAAAGAAATACATCTTCTTTTTAAAAAGAAAAAGAAATCATTCAAAATTATTACTTTTATTTAATTCACCTCCCTACATAAGGAATCAGCTTTTTCTGCCCAAATTATTATCTGTGTAGTTTTGGATGTAAATTTCAGGAAAAGAAATTGTTAGAATATTTGGAAATCCTTTCTGATGTTGAGTGATTTCAGCTCCACTGAGGTTGTTGGTTTGGGGGGCGGGAGGGGCAGCATGTCAAGATCCAAAGGACTGAATAGGACACAGATGGATTGAAGGCAGATGAAACAGAGGAGTTTTTTCACCCTGGCCAAAGCGGATGTCAACAGAGTCTATGTTCCAAAAACTGACATAACTCAATGCAAGAATACAGAAATATTTATAGTGATCTGACAGGCATTTGAAACAAAAGACTTTGTTTTCCTGGTTGCTGATTGGTCCAGACTGTGATTAACTAGGATCTGCAGGCTGGTTGGCTGGAATGCAATGTCTGCCTTTGTTGCTTATTGGATTCTGGATTTGAATGGAATTTTAATAAGTTGCCATTGCTCAATTTGAAGTTTGTGATTGTTGCTTCTTCTGCCTCTTGTGGGTATTGGAAGGGAAGGAAGGTGAGTAGGGTGCTAATTATTGTAACTTCCCCAGACTGGGAGAGGATAATGGTCCATGTTGGTGAAATAGTGGGTAGCGAAGGGTGTTAGCCAGCCTGAATGGGTTCCGTGAAGGACAGAAGGGAGGCACTGGGCAACTTCTATGATCTTTGGTTTGGCTCCATTGTTAGTTGTGTGAAGGTTGGGGAATATGCCTACTGCTTGAAGAAGTTATGGAGTTTATCTATGTGTTCCCCCCCTCCCCCCGATGAATGTATGAGTGCTTGTGAAACTTGTATGTCCAGGCTAAGCCTTGGACTTGACTATTAAGACATCTCCATCACTGCAGGTTTTGGAGTCCTTTTCAGGGTCTCAGGGTTTCTATAACACTGATGTAAGAGCTAGTTGATAGTGGACTATGCTGCCAGGGTGATGGTTTCTTTCTCTGGTTTTTTTTTTAAAAGAGGCTAAATTGCCATTTGTTTGGACTGCTTTGATTGTGTGTTCCTGCAAGTTAGAAGAGGACTAGAATGGATGACGCTTTTGGTCTCATCCAACTCTATGATTCTATAACTCTATAGCAATACAGTATCTTTATTTGTATCATCTATCTACATACAAATCTGCATTTATATCTATTTATAAATATATTTATCTCTCTTTCTCCCTCTTACAGAGAGAGGGGGGTAAAGTACAATAGGCTTACTTTTTCTTCCTCTTCCTTCTTTTTAAATGCACTTTGTAACAGAATAGAAAATTTCCACTGGCTATGTTTGCAAAGGTTGTATTTCGATAATATGGCTATCATTTAAGTAGGCTCACTCATAACCATTCAACTTCTATTTAGGAATTTACTTAGAAAATCTGCTTCATAGTGATAGCTTGGTGGATGTGGATGGTAGAGCATGAAAGAGAGTTCAAAGATTTCAAGTAAAACTGACAGCAGTGTGAGATGTTGCAATCCCTTGACCCACTGAAAGAGATCAAGCACTCCTCAGTTGCTTCAGAAACAGGTCTCCAAGCTGTGTTTCTACAAAGAAGAGGAACTGAAGGGCTGTCTTATGCTGCAAAAACTGCTGAGATCATTTATCACAAATATCAATACCCCATATTTCACAGAAGTGACTTTTTACAATGCTTCTGATACAGCACTACTGCCTGGGTCATACAGAGCATCAGTTTGTACTTCCATTTAGAGGGTGAATCAATGCTTCCAGGAGACCTTTCCTCTCAACATTCACAAGCTACAATGATCTTGTAACCTCTCTTCTAAAAACACTAGTCAACATACCCTGGGAAATACTTGTTTTCTGATGATATTATTACTTCAAGTTTTACCAATTCAAGAACATTTTTTTACCTTCAAACATTATCATTCAGAATCACCTGAGCCTAATTTCTAACACAGAAAAGCTTCCTCTAGGATTTTGTCTGGCAAAATGTGAGTGGCAGGTGTGGTATACATTTTCTTCCACATGCTCACACCTTTTAAAACCATTTAGTACAAGAATCTGAAGAATGTTTGCAAGCACCTTTAAACCCCATCTATACTGCCATATAATGCAGTTTAACTGAATTGAACAACATTATATGGTAGTGTAGATGGTGGCTCGGTTGAATTAACTCAATAGCATGTTCCATGATTTAAAGATATAATTTACTAACATATACCCTGTTTCCCCGAAAATAAAACATCCCCAGAAAATAAGACCTAGTAGAGGTTTTGCTGAATTGCTAAATATATGGCCTCCCCTGAAAGTAAGACCTAGCAAAGTTTTTGTTTGGAAGCATGCCCGCCAGACAGAACACCAGAGTATGCGGGATTGGTAAATGTACATATCATAGAGTGTTGTACATGGAAATAATGGTAATAACAAGAATTCGCAGTTTGGTTATGCTGGTTTGTGATAACAACTACTGTACAGTATATAATGTTCATTTTTTGTTCAACAATAAATGTGAATTCTTCATGGAAAAATAAGACATCCCCTGAAAATAAGACCTAGCACATCTTTGGGAGCAAAAATTAATATAAGACACAGTCTTATTTTCGGGGAAATACATTGCCTGGTTGTTGTTGTAACTAACTAGCTTTCATCCCTTCTCCCTCCCTCTCTCCCTCCCCCCCTCTCTCCCCCACCCATATCTTTTTTTGGCTTTCCTTTCTCTTCCTTCTTTTCCTCCCTTTTCCTTCTTTGCCTCCCCCTTCCTTCCTTCTCCATTCCTTTCTTTCCCTTATTTTACTCATTTTCCTTCCACTCCCCTTTCTCAATCTGCATGGCAACATGGCTGTCTTTGTGGCTTTTTCCTTCTTTCCTCTCTTCCTCTCATACACATGTCACCTTTCCTAGAGTAATCACAAAGGGACTAACATCACCAAGCAACATGCAACCTTTCACCTAGGGGTGTGCAGTTAGTAAAAAAAAAAACCACCCCATTTTCGGTCCCATTTTCAGCCCACCTCCTGTTTAAGGAGGTGCTTGAAATCGGGAGGCGGGGGGGATACCATTTCACCATCTGTCAGCTGGAAGCTCAGTTTATGCTCTGGGAAGATCTGGCACACTGGTGATAATGGGGGAAATGGCAAGGCTCCTAATTCCATCATTTTTAAAACCTGCAAGTATGCCAGCTGCTCTTCTCACATGGCAGCCAAATACAGCCAGATACAGCAGAAGGTTGGCTACCACGTGCTCCATTATTGCTGGCCTCTAGCTGCAGCCTCTGCCCGCCCCATTTCTGGGAATCCAGCTGATGGATTACCTGGATCTCCTAAATAGGGTACATCAAAACAATCCTGTGCATACTCCTACTTTCACCTAACAACAGTCAATCCAAGGACATCACAGGGGACCACTACAGCCAACAACAGCCTGGGTAGTACAGACATACATGCTTTGACTTTTATGTAGATAGATAGATTACAATTTCTGTAGAGAAATGGCTATAAAGCCATTTTGGGCACAAGACAGGACAAATCTTTGTTTACATAACAGCAGTCTGTCAATAATTAATTGACTAAAAGAATGTGGTAAAGTAAAACCTAAATGGTTAAATCTTTTTTAAATTTTCATCCCCCTAGATCTTGCTCCTAATTATGATTGACTAGTCTGTTGCACCAGGTTCAAACTCAAGATAAAATGGATCCCACTATGAGCTTTTGGAAGGGGTTAACATAAAATATATTTTCTTTGCAGCTATTCTAATCTGTAGCATGATCCATCTAAGGCTATTCCTTCACCTCAGAAATATCTTTTTCTTGCTACTTCTTTGAATATGTTTGTTATCATGAGTTATAACAAATAGTTCAAGCATCATCTTGATTCTGTTGTATAAGAAATTATAACACCATATTTAATCTGTTGTTGAAGGCTTTCATGGCCGGAATCAAAAGTTCTTCTCTCACTCTGGACTTTCCACAGATATATATAAACCTTCCTTGCTTAGTTTCTCCATACCTCACAACCTCTGAGGATGCCTACCATAGATGTGGGGGAAACGTCAGGAGAGAATACTTCTGGAACATGGCCATACAGCCCGGAAAACATACAACAACCCCATATTTAATCAATTGTAAGGTGCAGTTTTTATGATGACCCTACAATGACTCCATCATGGGATTTTCTCAGAAAAACTTGTTTAGAAAGGAGTTGCTTGCTTATTGTCTTTTTCTGAGGATTTCCACAGCCAAATGAAGAGGCAGATTGCACAGTGCAGGAATATCTGTCTGTCTATCTATCACAGAGAAAGAGATTGATGAAGACAGGAAAGGTATTGTCATAAAGTTAAAGAATATGAAGCATACTAAAGATTTAGAGGATCATCACAAGTTAACAAGCAATTTGAAGGCAAGCACACAATTACACACACACTTATTAAAGGCCTAGATGCAATGAAACAAATTTTAAATGAAAATGTTATGATATCGAACACTGTGCAGAGCAGACTAAGTAGCTGATAAAGACTGATGCAGAAGAAAAAAGTAGAATAGATATTAATTTATTTTATAAAGGAAAGTGTATTTCTCAAAAGCTCATCAGAATCTGCGGGTGAGATGGGGGTCTACAACAGGGAATGGATATCAGGGTTATAAGATTACCAATTCACAAAGTTTTGATGGAAAGAAGTCTCCCTACTTTTACAAAAGCAGTTGGCTTGTCTTTGTTCCTAGACAGACAAAGGTTGTGCTGGGAAACCCAAACATAGTTATGCTTTGTTAGGTCCACCAGAGTACTGCATAAAGCCGCAAACAAAACAAAACATACTTTGTCCCCATGCTTTGTGTACAAATAAGGGATGCTTCTGGTAGTTTAATTAGGAAATGGCCAGCAAGTGTAAATTATGATTTTCATGCCCTGGCTGATCCCAAGCCCTTGTTTAGCCAGCCTTCTGGAACAAAGCAGAGATTCTAGTATCAAGCTGTGCGAGGCATACTTCCAAAATAACAATGCAGCTGGGCTCCTTAGTAACACAACACTGAAGATGCAGGCCAGCATTGTCATCTTTCCAAATGAACATGAAATGCTTATTATGTCAGTGACTGAGCAGATAGCTGAGAGGATAATCCATGACAGGCACCCAACTGGCAGTATGTCCCAAATGTGTGTCTGAGTTGCCTGCCCCTAAATATCAGGTTCTATCTCCTTCTAATCACTTCTATCATCACCCATGGTGATCATGACAGCTATTTACCTATTGTCAATTTACTCTTAATCAACTGTAATCACTGTTAGTCTAATGGCCAATTTACATTTCATCTTGTGTACACAACAAACTGTTGATGTTGTTTATGTGGACTTTCAGTGCTGTATTTTATTCTAACCATGAATGTCACCTAATTAATATCAGTACTTTTGCATACTATTACCCAAGAATTCTTAGAGAAATCTATTTTTTGGCACTAAACATGAAAACCTCTGACAACATGTGCCATGTGACATGCAAACTCATAATGCAAGATGACATACTTGAATCCTTACAGGAAAGAAATTCGTATTTTATATTTTTGACATTTTAAAGTTATCCCATATATTAGTGTGAGTTCTTATGTGGTAAGAGCTGATAATGGTATAAACAGAATTATTTCTTTTTCTTTCTTGTGTAATTTGATACTTGGATAGATATGTGGATGGATTAGCTTCTCTATTTGTTTTATACATTATTTCTTGATAATGTATTCAAACCATAGTAATGCTTTAGAACGTGATTTGTCTAAAGCAAAGATATTGTTCTCTTCTCCTCAAAAGGATTCTCGTTTTTATTATTCATCATTATACAGCAATAATGCAATTTCATATTGTTAATCAGCAAATTACCAAATGTAACCATTTCCAGAACAAAGAATATAAACAGTGATCAGAAATTAACAGTGGATAATGTCTGTCTCCCAATAATGTGGTAAATTGTAGTAATCTCACAAAACAAAATGTCATTGCATATTTCAAGAAGCTATTTTATAACCCTAATGAAATATTAAAAGCTGAATGTCTTATACTGCATTGTATGTGGAAAAGCATTAAACAATGTAACTCCATCTTATGGCACCTTTTTACTTCAATAATGTATATTTCCAAAGTACATCTCCATTATTGTACCTGTAGTACAATACATTGCTTCTTTCTTAAAATTCTCTTCTGCTAATAAGATAATTTCTGCAGATACTTTGCATAATAATAATGTATCTCATATTTCAAGGTCCTCCCTTTTTCTAATAAAAACTATGGTCTCTACTGGTATCTATCATGCATTCAACTGTACAAAAGCTTGGCTATTGGAGGGTGAAATTGTTGTAGAGCCATGATGCCACCTCCCCAAACATTTAAGAACAATAAGAGGACTTCAAGCAAGAAATACAATTTGTTTCCTTTATTTTTTAAACATTTTTACTAGTTTCAAAGTTTTGAAATGTTAAACCCACTAGCGGCTCCAGAAAGACCAAGATATAGCTGTACCCTGAACTCTATAAAATCTAAACCATTTAATAAATGTGCAAAACTTATACTTTTTGTGTAACTTGTATTGCTTGTAAACTGTCTCGATTTATAAATGTATAAAGTTGTATCAAATGTATCCCGAAGGCATCTGTTGTCCCCATGTCCCCTGTTTCCATAAGCTCCTGGGAACAGAAATTGCTAGACAATTAACAAAAGATCTTTCCAGCAATTTCCCAAGCCAGAAAAAGTCAAACCCTCTGTATATAGATGTGAATCATTCTTTTTGTCACCAAGATGAGCTTAAGATGTTTTCTTGTTTAGACATAGTTAGAGGCTCATCTTGTTTAGACATGGTTAGAGGCTTAAGCGAGGAGGAGCTGAGGAGTGACTGGCTTGACATTGAAGGAGCTGGGGGTGCCAACGGATGACAGAGAGTTCTGGTGTGGACTAGTCCATGAGGTCACAAAGAGTTGGAAGTGACTGAACAACAAAGGCTCATCAGTCCCACGAAAGAGAAGGCAACTGAACCCCTGATTGTTTAATACTGTCATCCTTTGTTTTTTGGGTCTTGCACCTTTGCCTCAGTGGAATTGGACATTTAAGGCAATCAAGAGATCATTTGCATACCCGCATCACCACTTTCCTTTGTTTCACACCCTCCACGTGGGAATCTCTACAATGGGCTGGGTCTTTAAGCTGACCAACCATCAGCTGTTCTTCTTCCTTCCACAGGAATTTCCTCCTTCTATCTGTGATGTCAGAGGAACCTTTGGACAATCTTTGCGTGGATCCTAGCTGGTTCTATTTTTCAACCAAACAGGGGAGGGAGCAGGAAGTCTGAATAACTGTTAGAACTGCATAAAATATCTTGTCTTTTTCAGTGAATTTGTGCTTGTAACTTTTGAAGCATACTGCTTGTACTTAACTTCTATTTGGCTAAATTTTAATAAACCTCTGTATCTTTGCCTTCAACCCAGACTCCTTGTCCTCAATCCTGGCTGGTCTGATTTAACAGAATCTCTCCAGGCACAGGCCTCCTTATATGCGCACCTAGCTGAAATCTCTACATATTATCTTGGTTGAAAACTATCTAACATGGCATACAAAGTCTTTTCCCTTCTCTTCATGGTTATTACTGAATTTCCAGACAAACCACCTCTTGTCCAAAACACATCTAAAAAAGATGATTTTATTGTTGGAAAATGCACATGTAGTACTTTTTTTAAAGTTATGCATCTTGTTTACTTTTCAAAATGTCAGAACATATTATATATTTGAATCACTACTAGGTGTCACATATCTCATATAATTTGTCCAAAACACTGGAAAGCGGGGTCGCCAAGTGAGGTTAAAAATGTCCAGTGATTGACTTCGCTTACTTTGTTGATACATGCATAGATCTTCAATGATATGGAATTGTGCCTGAATGGGAAAATGACCTTTGTTTTATATTTTGGAATTCTATTGGGGGTGGGGGGGGGGGAGAGATATCCTATTTTAGAACTGATTGACTGAACATGTTACAGATAATTTTGAAGATTCTGGGAGGAGTTAAACCGTAATTTAGCATAGCAGTACAAGGCACAGTGCAATACATAGGATTAGAATGAAAGTGTTTCAAAGAAACAGTGATAAAGCAGGATCAAAAGGAAACAACTGAATGATAAATAGACTTAGAATAGACTATTAGGACAAGTATGCAGAAATTTTAGGTAAGGAGAACAAAATTCTCTCCTCCTGCCCCCGACTCCTCCTCTCTCCTACATGGAATAAGTGAATTTATTTATGTTCTGTGCCATGAAGGCTTCAAGAAAAGATCATATTATTGTACTTCATCATTCAGGGAATTTGGGGTACCCAAGAGCATTAGTTTAACACTCTTATTGTTGGCAAAAGGTCAGTATTTGTTTTATAACATTTGCTCCAGTTATGTTTTTCCCCCTCTTCTTGACTGATGAAATCTCACAGGAGAAGTGCAGGCAGCTACAGAGTTCAGATGAAAATAATTTCCTTCCTTTGTGTTAAAATGAGCAGCAGTAACTTTTCCATCTTGTTTTGTGCTCAGCTTTTCTGAACAGCTGACATTATATATTGTATAATCATATACAGGAGTTCTTTCTGACATACTCAATATGGATAAATTGCTTTGCTCAGACTTGGAGAACCTAAAGAGACCCCAAGAAACAGAGCAGGGATGGTGCCAAGAATTGCCTCAGCCCACACAATGCAGGCTTTACCATTAAAGAATGTGATGAAGCAGTTTGAGGCATTTGCCTCATGAAGCAGAATTTGAATAGTGTGAAATGACAGCATATTGCTGACTAGCTGTGAAGATATTTTTTTTGGAAAAGTTGAGATTTGAGTTTTCTGTCTCCTCTACCACAATAGCTTGATTGTCTTCAGCCACCATGCACCTTGACATGTCAGGGTCGGATTTCTTGAACCTCCTACGGCAGGATGATACTATGGGCCACACCATAGCCCACCTCAAAATAGGGAGTTACTGTTTGTTTCTGAAAGCCTCCACCTTCTATTCTTGAAATTTTCCCTCTTTGACATAACTGCTTGCTGTTCATGTGTCCTCTCTACCAACAAGTGAAATTAAAGGAGATGTACAAGAGTAGGTACCCCATTACTCTTCTCATTTTTTTCTACTTAGACAGAGACAACAAGTAAATATACAATAGTAGGGAGAGCCCACTGAAAGGACTAAGCTGGCCTTGCTGTCAGATTAACCTTAACCTATCTAGGAAAAAAATCCTGCCCCAAAAATTCCTGGGATCCTCGGGAAATTTCAGGGACAACACCTGGAATCAAATAACAGGTCCCTGCAGTGTCCCAGCAGTATGCTGTGATTATGAAGAATGCAAAGGTTGGAAGACTGGAACTGATTATTGGAAGGAATAAAAACAATACTCCAAAATACTATCAAAGCAAATTACCTGAGAAAGTTTCAGTATGTGATATAAAAAGGATGTAAAAAATTCAGCAGAACCAACAGAGATATACAACTCCAACTCAAGTTTACAACATTCTCTATTCACCAAGATGAAGAAATCCAGTCCTGATGACAGATTGAAATTGATCTAGATAATCAATTTCATCAAGAAACCCCCAGACCTAGAAGGCCACCAATTTCTCAGTATCTTGCTCCGAAATGGAAAGCAGAAAACTCACTGATTGTCCAATACAGTGGGAATCTTGGGATAACTTTTTGACATGACTTTATATCTAGATCACTTTATACTTATATGATATTGGTCTGGTTTTAGTGAAGCATTGATTACTCCATCTACGAACTTCTGGTGAACTCTGTCATCATAACAACATCCCCCAATGTAGGTTCTTTGCCTAGATCCTTGATAAGTTTTGAGGTCAAAGTGATTTAAAATGTGTATTATTTCAGTCATGTAATGTTTCTATATGAACTTACATTCATGAAATTTCACCTTCTTAACAGATACATGACTGATATATATGAGTATCCATCTGTAGCAATTATATATTTTGGAGAAAAACACACACTTTTAGGCATGAGAAACAATGATTCACCAAGCTGTCTCTCTGCTACGATATTTATAAAACAGATAGCCACACCTTTCATAAATGAGCAAGCAAATACTCAGTCTCTTCAAATTAGACAATTAACTTCTAATTAGATATTTTTTAAACATAAGCCTGTTAAAAAGACTCCATGATTTTTTTAGCATGTGTCTACACTGGCCACTGCAGTGCACAGCAGTGATGAGAAAGATGTGAGAGTATTTAATTTGCATATTTAAATAGAAGGTGCCCTACAATGCAAAGGCACAATGTAATTGAAGTTCATTCCCATTAACTTCAGCAGTAGCTACCTTGAGTCCCCTCGGGGGGGGGGGGGAGAAGAAGAAGAAGAAGAAGAAGAAGAAGAAGAAGAAGAAGAAGAAGAAGAAGAAGAAGAAGAAGAAGAACTTTATTTCTACTTTACCCTATCTCCCCAGACGGGACTCAGGGTGCCTTACAAAGGCATAAACAAGTTTGAAAAAAAACACCCAGTAATTAAAACAGATAATTAAAATTCACACTAACAAAATAATCATCAAAACACTAGAACTATAGGATCCATATCATAAATAGCATAATAAATTGATTTCTTTTTCTTGTCAGGAGCAACCGGAGTTGCTTCTGGAGTGAGAGAATTGGCCGTCTGCAAGGACGTTGCCCAGGGGACGCCCGGATGTTTTGATGTTTGTGTTTTTTTACCATCTTTGTGGGAGGCTTCTCTCATGTCCCCACATGGAGCTGGAGCTGATAGAGGGAGCTCATCCACACTCTCCCCGGGTGGGATTCGAACCTGGCAGCTTTCAGGTCAGCAATTCAACCTTTAAGTCACAAGGCTTTTATCCCCTAGGCCACCGAGAGGCTCCTAATAAATTGATAAAACTGAAAAAAAAATAGAAATGTGGCTGTACATTGTGTTAAGGCAGTATGATCTCAGTCAGCCTCATCCGTCAGAATAAAAGGAATAAGAAGTTAATAGAAGCTACTCATTATCCTCTCTGGAAGCCAATGTACAGAAGTGTGTTTTCAATTGCTTCTTGAAGTAGAGTAGTGGGGATGCTGTTCTTATTGAGGAAGGTGGGGTATAAATAAAGTAAATAAATAAAATAATAAAGAAAATCCTCTTCCTCTTCTTTTAAAATATTCTTTTGAAATGTTTCAGGGCAGAATCCATGAAATTACATTAACATTTAGTGGGTGTGGAACAGATACATTTTTAAAGTGTATATATAAGATTTTGGATAGGATAGGGAATGGTTAACACCCCTATGGTGTTAGTTTTGCTGTCTGTTCAAAAGATTTCACCTCACTTTCTGTCCCTGTGATAATTGGGTCTTTAAAAAATGGCTTGTTGTGGAAACAAGGATTGATTATAAAGCTTCAACTGAGACACCTTTTCCCCATAACTCTTTCAGGAATGAATTTCTCTTCCGAGGGGTATATTTCTGTCACTTCCTGTTATCTTAACCTCATTCTTAACTATGAGTCATTTGTAAGTCAGTTGTTTTTAACTAGGGGACTGCCTGTAATCTTTTCCTGATCTTTTAATGTTATTTTAATGCATTCATTTTGAATAGAAATTTAGTTTAATGTAAATTTTGTATCAATATCTGTTTTTAATCATGTATACAGTGTTGTATAGTTTCTTGGATCCTGTATTGGGAGAAAGCCAAGATATAAGACAAATAAGTGAATGATTTTTTTTTCTCATGTCAGGAATGACTTGAGAAACTGCAAGTCGCTTCTGGTGTGAGAGAATTGGCTATCTGCAAGGACGTTGCACAGGGGATGCCTAGATGTTTTTGATGTTTTACTCTCCTTGTGGGAGGCTTCTCTCATGTCCCCGCATGGAGCTGGAGCTGATAGAGAGAGCTCATCCCTATTCTCCCCCAGGTTGGATTTGAACCGGCAACCTTCAGGTCAGCAACCCAACCTTCAAGTCATCAGTCCTGCCAGCACAAAGGTTTAACATACTGCACCAACAGGGGCTCTGAGTGAATAGTAATTTTTTAACCATACACTTTTTGAAAAGCAAATCCTTAGGTGTATGTGAAGAAAAGAAGGAGGACACCACAAAAATGAAATGTACATGGGTTTTATAGATTTTTTTTTCTTTTTGAAATCAGACAATATAAAAATGTTGGCTCTTAACTCTTACAATGTACTGTTGTAGTTGTACATTTCAGGAAGCTATAGTCTGGTTTGGTAAGGGTCTCAGAGGAAAACAAGATCAATAACTTGTCACAGCAAGGAGTATTTAGCTGTCTGAAGAGAGCTGTACTATATTATCATGAAACTGAGGGAAGGGTGAATCCCAGTTTTCTGCTTGTCATTGTGCAACTGAGTAGGCTGCTATTAAGCAAGTTAAACATCTTTTTTCCCCAGTAATTTAATCCTCAGATCATTAAGCACAAATGTCACTTTGTAGATCCACTTTCATGTTTAAAGCAACCAGAAGAAGGAAAAAAGAAGACAGCAGTATACGGAATATGTTCTTTGCTTTGTTCAATAAGGCTATTGATTGGTCTGCTGTATTTTTACAAAGAGAAAATTATTTCAAAACCAAAACAAAACATTCAATCTCTAGCATATACTAGCACTGGAGCACTACTGGAAACAGCAAAGGCTATAAAATCTCACATCATTCCCCACAATTCCTCACCTTTAACTTTTCACTGCGTGATATCCTGAAACATCCCTGCTGACTGAACAAAAATTGCCTTTATCACTAATAGCTGTAGCAACATATTGACCCTGCATTCCTATAATTTAATTAGCGCAGGCTACAATTATTTGTTTACTTCTACAATTGGCAATTTGCCTCTGTGCCATCTGACCTCTCAAGTTTAACAGGGCATTCCGTTTAGGTACACAAAAGCAAACAAGCAACTAAAGAAACATATTTTCTAAATCATGGGATAAAGGTGAGTCTCATTTACACATTTACTAGGTTTTTTTACAGATTTCTCATGAATAGATGTATATGTATAGCTCCTTTTTCCAATGGTAATTTGAGTTTTAAATATTTGTACATTTCTGCTGTATGACTCCCATTATATTTATCTCATCTTTTTTTCTTCTTTAAAAATAATCTTGCTGTTATAAGCAGCAAGGAGGATCTGAGAAATGACTTAGAAATGCAGAACATGGTTCAACTCCACATAGGCAGGGAATGGATTAGCTCTCAGTTTCTTCTCTCTTTCTTTTCTCAGTGAGTGTCAGATGAGTATTTAGGCAACATATTCCATCAATGGGATGACTATGCTATGGTGAGGGCCAGAGTTACCAGATCAGGACTAACCCAAAATCTGAGATCTAGGGACACTCAGTTATAATGTCTTTGGGGGAGAGTCCTGGTAACGTTGAAAGACATTCCCTAATGATGCCATTAAGCATTAAGCAAATTGCTACAGATATACAATGGTAAATTAACTCATGCCAAATGGATTTCTATCACCCCATCTCCAGTGACCAATTGACAGTGACAACCAGACAACAAACTCCCACAAAGGAACACAAGAGAAAGCCCTTGAAGCACATCAGTGCTCCGTGGTTTGTGTCATCATCATCGTTAAGTTAGGCAATCCCTCGTATTTCGAGGATGATGGTCCTCCATTTCTTGGAAGACGCCTGTGCATGATTTTTTTTTTTTAATGTGTGGAAGTCGGTGCACGGCCAGTCAACACACTGTCTTCACAGATTGAGGTCCCAGTAATGGTGTGATTAACACAATGAGAGTCATCATCATCATCTGAGTCTCAAACTGGTTCAAGGATTTCCTATGTGATAATCTGATTTGTTCATCTGTACAGTGATGCTGCATTAAATGGTTAGAATAGATGGGGCCTATGTAATCCTTTCCTGTTTTATGATTACTCTTGTTGTTAGAAATCCCTCCATTTGCTCAATTATGCCAATCTGTGGCCCCCCATTATTACTTGTGCATACCCAGCTTCTGCCAACCTAGCAGTTCGAAAACATATAAATTTGAGTAGATCAATAGGTACCGCTCGAGCGGGAAGGTAACGGCACTCCATGCAGTCATGCTGGCCACATGACCTTGGAGGTGTCTACAGACAACGCCGGCTCTTCGGCTTAGAAATGAAGATGAGCACCAACCCCCAGAGTCGGACATGACTGGACTTAACATCAGGGAAAACCTTTACCTACCTCCATAACCCTTCCCTTCTGAACGTCCATTGTTTCATATTATTTTAAAAAGAAATCTCATAATACCAGCTATGATTAATTCCTTTTTAAAAAGTCAAACATTACTGCATATGTGTGTATGTATATGTATGTGTGTGTGTGTGTGTGTGTGTGTGTGTGTGTGTGTGTGTATATATATATATATATATATATATATATATATATAGAGAGAGAGAGAGAGAGAGAGAGAGAGAGAGAGAGAGGATTGGGGATAGCAACTGAAAGGGGTGGATAGTAGGAAATATAAACAACTCCACCTCCTAATGTGCCAAAAGCAAAACAGCACCAACACACAACAATGCAGGATTGACAGCTATTGTTGGGTTTTCCTGTCAATAGTGGGGGGTGCTTAAGAAGGCAGACCAGCAGTGGGATGAATATGGTGTCATGCAATATGGACTGTAACTTTCAACGATTGTCCACAGCTCTAATGCAAATTTGCCTTCCTTGTGTGGTGTAACACCCCTAGACTGCGTGAGCACTGGAAACCAACACGGAGGCCAATAAACAATCTAATATCTTTATTAAAGAAATAAAAGAATAAAACAAAAGTATGCAGAGTATATAGTCAAGCAATTGTCCTTATAGGAAAGATCAAAAATAGTCCAAATAAATGAAGTTATATGTCCAGTATTAGAATCCAAAGTCTACAATCCAATAACCGAAACACACTCAAACTCTTTGGAAGTTTGAGTGGGGAAAGAGCAAGGATTCACTAGGAGATTCTTGAAATAAAGTCCAGACAAGGATTCAAGGCTAGGCAAGGTAATTTGTGGTGGATCTGAAACGCAGTCCAAACTTGAACAGGAGTGAAAATGCAACTCCCGGTCTACTCGTGAGTAAGCGCACCGACAGGTCGCTTAGGAGCTCGGAAACAAGGGACAATGTTCTTCTTTGATTAGTCATGTTGACACCGCGATAGGGGGAGCTCAGTGCAGAACTTTTATGGAAGTTCAAGAGCTTCCCCCAACAGGTGTTTAACTCCCCAATTGTTCCCAGAGAAAGTAGATGTTTCAAACATGCCTGCCTCCCCGAAACTTCCCAAGGGAAATGGTTTAATTACAATCGTGTCTCTCCACTAATCTCGTGCTTCGTCTCAGAAATTCCTTATGGGAGCGATGTGTTTTGAGAAAGGACTTCCTATCAAAGACAACACTTTCCGGGGAACCAGGCTCTGTTTCAAGGGCGTCCGTAATTGGCTTTGGCACGAAAATGTCAACAGGGGACATCTGGAATGGAACAGAATCTTGCTGAGATGGGAAAAAACCCATATCCTCTTCAGTTTGATCTATGATGGCTGCGGGGTCATGGGTCAAAGCCTGAGACATCACATGTGGTAAAGTCCCAGGTCTAGCATCATTCAGAGGGCTATTTATTACCCAAATTTGAATTAGGTGGATGTTTAATCTTATTCAGAAGAACCTTTTTAAATGTTCTCATGTTCAATGTTTGCTTCCATTAGCTACTATCAGATACAGGCATTTCCTGGGGCACATAGCCATACATCCTTTTAAATACCCAGCCCCTGGGTAGTCTGCTTTAGGCAGTTTTTATCTTCTCCTCACAACAGTACTTTACAGACTTTGATAAATGTAATGGAAATGTTCGGAATGTTTCCTGAAACACTCCACATGGTTCCAGCTGTTTGCCATAGAAACAGAATGGCAAGCTGCAGTAGACAAGTGAGGCAGGCAGCTTTCCTCTTCTCTCTATACATCTTCTATATATGATATCTTTACAGGGACAGCATTGTCAACAGCAATGTCAATGGCCATAAATCCAAGTGAAACATATTATAGAGAAGCTAACAAGGGAACAAATATCACCATAGTATGTCAATTCACATGAGATTCCTGAAGTCTGTGAGGTTGCTCCAAGCTCTTGTGTAGCTTGAACTTTCTCTGTGTTGAGTACCTTCTTTGTGCTTGGAGTTTGTGTGCATCACAATATTTTGCCTCAATGAGCAGGGAATGCAACTGGCTGTCCAGCCAGAGAAAGGAATCAAAAATGCCTCTCTCAAACCATTTCAAATATACCATCAATGAACCATTAAAAACACCTATCCCTTTTTTTCTGTTTTTATAGAGCAAAACTAGATTCTCATAATGAAAGGGAATGTATTCCTCTTGGCACAATATAGTTTTCAGTGTGCTCTGAATAATCTGAGCAACAACAACAGAAAATATATCTGATAGTATGATTCTTCTGCCCTCTACTTGTCTGCTCCCATGATACTACTTGAAACGCATATAAAAATAACAATAAAGTGAACAAAAGAGCAGAAAAAGAGAAGCAATCTAACAAACAGAATGTCTGAAGTACCGTACAGTCTAGTGCCGATGGAGGACAATTGACCTATTTCATTTTCTGTTTACATTACAGTGCTATATAATATTGTTTAAACCCCTATGGGAAATATTATAAATATTTGATAGAAAAATGTATTTAAAAAGATCAAAAGGTAGCTAGGATGTGACAAAAGAAGCTGGTGTGTGTGGCTGCTATAAAACTTGCCACGTAGATTATCATTCTTCACTGTCTCAGTTAGGAAGACATATTTCCCCAAAGGATACTCCATTCCATGTCTCTTTACACTTGTTTTCCTTCATTCCATTCCTTTTACATGGGATTGTGATTCAGATTGTCTTACTCCATCCTTTTTTTTTTTTTTTTACTGCAGTAGGACATTTAATATTGCCCATTTAGGGTTTTTTTTTGTTGCAGAGCCCACATGGATGACCTACAACATAGGCATATTCTGCAGCATTCCTACATGTTCAGATAATAGGAAATGGCTGATATCCTGAACTAAACATGCAGCCATCATATTGTGGCTTAGCTTTCACTTCCCATTCATCCTCTGAATTCCCTTTGACAGCCATGTGCTGTTATTGAAGTCTGTACTGTACTGAGACTGAAGTCTGCCTTGAGAGGGTACTAGGACCAGCTCTCTGTCAGTGAACAATGCTGTGAAGAAGAATGAGAGCAGGTCTCTGCAGAAGTCTCAGCTTCTGCATCCTCATAGTGTTGCTCATCAACAGGAAGAGGCTAGTCAGGTTATCCCACAGTGCCCCACTCAGCAGCAGCACAGATGCCCATAACTCTGGACAGAAGACTGGCTATTAAGATTAGTTTCAAAGTCGTATGTAGTCATGACAATAGTCATTCTGCAGAGCAGGGGAAGTGCCAGCAGGTCTTAGAGGGCCAGGTGTCTCTGGCGGCTGCTGCTGTCATTTTTCTGTCCACTTCATAAGGTTCAGAAGTGGATCCACAGCAAAGTGTGTGTTTGTGGGGGGAGGGGGGGTCATGCTTCTTTTTAGGATCTCATAGGACAAACTAAGTTTTCACCTTTTAAGAAGAGGATAGTTTCTTTTTTAAACCAGTTTTTTGAGTTCATGTGTTGGAGTAAAAATTTTAGACGTATACATGAGTACATACAGTAGCTATGAAGACACATAATGCAGAGACAAAACTTAATTTTTGCACAGGAGCTCAAGCAAGGCAGAGAACAAAATCCTACATTGAAGCTGTGAACCATAAATCTTGATGTGATTACACATGGTTTTTGTTACATAACACTTGTAATAATAATAATAATTATCATCATCATCATCATCATCATCATCTTGGGAAGTGTTCAACTTGTGATTTTGTGATACGAAATCCAGCATGTCTATCTTGTTTGCTGTGTCATAATAATAAAATAATAATAATAATAATAATAATAATAATAATAATAATAATAATAATAATAAACTTTATTTTTATATCCCGCCCCATCTCCCCGAAGGGACTCGGGTCGGCTCACAACAGGGACCAGCCCGAAACAACAACAGAACATATTTGACAAAAACTTAAAACATTCCAACGATACACAAAATAAAATAATGGACAATACATTAAAATCCAAGCAGATAAAATCAGAGAAATTAAAAGCAAACTAGTGGGAACAGGTTTCATAAAATGCTGTATCATGGAAATTAGTAACAGTGATAAAGTGCCATACACTTTTAAAACAGAAGAAGTATTCTAATGACAACTGTATTGGGCCTATTCATTCAAATGCACTCTGGAACAACCATGTTTTCAATTCCCAATGGAAAATGGTCAGGGAAGGAGCTAACCTGATCTCCTTAGGGAGAGAGTTCCAGAGCCGGGGGGCCACTGCCGAGAAGGCCCTCTCCCTCGTCCCCACCAGCTGCATTTGAGACAAAGGCGGGAGCGAGAAGAGCGCCTCCCTGGATGATCTTAGGGTTTGCGTTGGTTCGTAGGAGAGGAGGCGATCACGGAGATAGGCAGGTCCTGAACCGTAATGAACAGTAACACTGCTCAGCTGAATGTGCATTCAAATGTGTAGTTGAATGCACAATGAAATGTGCATGTGAATCCACATATGCTTAATGGCTTGCATGCATAATGGCATTGTATACACAACTCTTCCCACACATCCCTTGAACTGCATTTCGACATTTTGCATCAGACAAAACAATATCTATTATCCTCTCTAGGGGAACTTACACATGCATATGTTAGGATTCATTCTTCAATCTTATAATTTCTAGCTTATATTGTAGACAACATTACTCCATGTTTGTAGTTGTGAAGTGCCTTCAAATCAACTCAGATTTATGGTGATTCTATCATAAATGTTCTTGAAAATGAGTTGTTGTGAGTTTTTCAGGCTGCATGGCAACAAAAACTCACATCAACCCAGTGATTCCAACCATGAAAGCCTTCGACAACACGTTTTTGACAATATTTATTCTTAGGAGGTTGTCTTCCTCTGACTATTGCCTACAGCACCTTGGCTGTCTCCTTTCCACATATAGACAAGCCGTAATTAGGATTTTCATACTACATCAAGATCTGAGATATCAGGGCCAAAAACTAGAGAACTGAAGATGACCTCTCTTCTTGTGGTGTTCCAAGGGAGGAGCTCATGGAGATATCATTAAACAAGATACGTTGAACATCAAACACACTTTCACAATATTGACCATTTTAAAAAGTATAACAGATAAGTAGCATACACACAAGCACACACAATTACCCTGAGATTCCTTCCTTTAATTCTGAGAACAATTGAAGAGGTGATACACCCTAGAACTTATGTTACACATGTCTTGTTATATCAGGTAGGCTATCAAATTACAACTCTGGATAATTTCTTTTAGTGTATGAACTAGGTCTTATGACCTCATGAATTGAAGTCGGGGCTAGGTGAACCTTCTAAAGACTTCTGGACTTTCTTCAAGTGGCCATTACTGATTTACTGTGTATTGTTTTCCCGGTTTTCTACATAACTTCTTCTAAAAATTCTAAAATATCCTCCTGAACATTGGTTAAGAGCAAGCAGTAAGAAATTTAGAACTATACTATACTAACAATTTTGATTGTACCTCCAGTTGTTTGGCCTCACCTACCGCTAGAACATAACCCTAAGTAATTTTCTTGTTGTTGTTTATGAACTAAATGCAACCCTCAGGTTGAATTTCTTGGGCTAAATGCTGAAAACCCTTAAGAATTACTCATTGGGTCCATTTTTTTCAGATGTGAGCCAATGCTATTACTATCCCAACATACCTGTTGGAAATTGCCATCTGATATAGCAAAGGAAAGTTGCATATCATAGTGTAGCTTGCACTTTTGTCCTATTTTGGTGCCACCAATCAGAGTGCAGACTGGGATAGTAGAGCAAATGGAAAAGATAAAATATTCTACAGAATGCATGGTCTTTTTTCCCTTCTGAAAGTAAAAATGACACGGTTTTGTTTTAATGTACTTCTTGCCAGCAAGAGATAGGTAGTCTATTAGCAATTATACAGCATTCAGCCTCAGGTGACTAACTCACAGTTATAAAGGGATCAGAATCAGAGAGCAAAAGGACTTTTTGATCAAACAATGCTCAAACTGTGTGCTTATGTGAAAGAGTTGGGAGGAGAAGGGAGAAAAAAAAACTTAGGAGAACTGATACTGATCCAGAGATGGATAAAACTGGAAATGAGTAAAAAAAAAAAAAAGTCTGAGGTTTGCCTTGTATTTTAAGCAACTGATCAAGTTTTAGACAGCCATGGATTGCCATTGTGTGACAAGTTATCAATTAACACCAAAAGCCATTGTTTCCAAAATTTGTTCCCAACATGTGGGCCATTATCACTTGCAAAGAGTGCAGTTGAATGCTTAAAAACAAGGCCAGCTCTGACAGTGTGTGAGAGGGGGGAAGATTGTCTGCATCCAAATATTTCCTACATATATGTGCATGTGGGCACCTAATGTGTGTATATGCACTTGTCTACACAATTAAATGATCAGTTAGGACAAAGCCGGACTCCCAAAGCACAATTTGCATATTAAGTAGCGCACAAGTATAGTGGGAACTCAATATTTACACTGCAGCTGCTCCTCATTGATATATATCCCCAGCTGCAACAGAGGTAAATTTCTTTTCATTCAGAAATCCTTCTCCATGCAGATAGCATTGGCTGGACTGATAAGATCTCTTTTGGCATTATCTGTAACATAGGAAACAGCTTGATACAGAATTGATGAGACAACTATAAATGGTTGCTGTGATAAACTAGCAAAACAATTACTTGAGATCAAATTATGATCTTAGTAGAGGTAAGGACATTCACATGATAAACTGTTCATGTTGAACACACAGACACAAACAGAGAGTTGGTGAGTTGGCAATACACAAGATTTCCTTTTTTTTTTCCAACTCCAGAGCACTAAGACTCCTGATGTTCTAAATCTGATTGAACACACCTAAAGCTCAGCAAAATAAAAGCACAAGGTAGAAACAATATGAGGTAGAGGTTTTCAATTCCACATTACCAATATTGATTCAAAGACATTTTATTTCACATATACAGATAATTGCATTGATTTTTGTAAACCAGGTGAATTGGAAATACAGCACACATGCATAATGGGGCTATGTTATGAGCTGCAGAATTTAAAAGACTAGATAAGTATGTAGCATTGATGACCATGGGTAACATTTACTGAAAACTAAAAGAAAATGTGTTTTCTGAATTCATATCATAGCGTTAGGCATCTTAGTACATTGTTTAGGGAATTAGAACTCCTGCTTACATGCATGTATATCACTTCATATACAGTAGAGTCTCACGTATCCAAGCCTCGCTTATCCAAGCCATTTTTGTAGTCAATGTTTTCAATATATCATGATATTTTGGTGCTAAATTCGTAAATACAGTAATTACAACATAACATTACTGCATATTGAACTACTTTTTCTGTCAAATTTGTTGTATAACATGATTTTTGGTGCTTAATTTGTATAATCATAACCTAATTTGATGTTTAATAGGCTTTTCTTTAATCCCTCCTTATTATCCAAGATATTCGCTTATCCAAGCTTCTGCCGGCCCGTTTAGCTTGGATAAGTGAGACTCTACTGTATTCTCATTCAGAGATCCATAGCTGCAGCTATGGATACATTCACCATAGAGACATAATTTCCTGTAGCAAGCTACCGAATATCCCAACAGACCTAACGGTATGAATCTATTAAAATATATATAGAACCCCAGTTTGAATCATCAGCATTAAAAACCTAATAATATTCTACATTGGCTACTTAGTAATGCATGCTAAGAACCGCATAATATTCCCTTATATTCCATTTCTGAAAACCTTTGGATACAATTGCCAACAGATAACATTTGTCCCCTTTCATCAGCAACCCATTGGTAACCATTTTCAAAAAGTCTCAGAAAAAGAACAATCGAACATGGAATTGTTCTTTTTTATTTTTTTTACATGAAAACAATTCAAAGGCACAGCTTCATCTGTGTGATCTTACATCCTGTATTCATCCCATCAGCTGTCCTGTGATGGTTTCTTGAGGGGGTGTTTTGGGGTGGATTCAGCTGACCCTGAGATTCTCCTTGATGCAAACAGCTGCCATTTCTCTTTCAGTGGCAGGAAAAGACCTCCAAAAAAGCTATATTTACAAGTTAAATATTTGCTTTTTTAATTTTTAAATACTGAATGAATCTGTACACCTTTGTTGATTTTTCTCTCTCCTGGAACTGTATGTTCGCAAAATCATGGCAAATCAGGTAAAGGGAATCTTAAAGTTACCATATATAACTGTGCAATATTTACATTTTTTAAAAAAAATTGTCAAAGTCTGACATCAGGGGACATCGAACAGATTGGGGGGAGCAACCTTTCTGTGGTGTGAAGGGTCAAGGCACCCTATTTTCAAATGGTAGAAGCTAGGTGTAATAGTGTTTGTAGAGATAGATAGATCTGTTTATTGATTAGTCCACTTACCATATCAACAATAAAATACAAAAACAAAAAAACACAAACAAATAGACAGTAATTACTATTCTAAAATTCCTGTAATCATTAACTAAAATAAATTAAAACATGATAAAACTTAATTAAATAATAAGTTTGGCAAAAATGGGATTAAATCACAAGTTGAAAGCAGGGAAAGTAGAGTGACGAGTGTAAAAAAGTCAGCTGAAGAATTTAGATTAGTTCATTGCCAAGACAAGATGAGATAAAGAGATCTTTCATGTGGGCGGTTTTTATCATGAATTTAGCTATGCAGCAAGCTAAGTGTAGATTCTTCCCAGAAAGAAAATAAGACAGTTTGGCAATTGGGTCCCAGTTGGTTGTTCTAACCAAAGCAGTTGTAAATATTGAGATCTCACCTTGGCATATATACAACAATCAAACAAAATATGCACAATGTTCTCTATAACTGATGCACCACAGATTCATGTTCTTTCATGGTAAGGTATTTTTGAAATCGTCCTGTTCTCTTACCATAGAATTAAGTTGCTCGACTCTAGTTCTAGTAAAAAGCTATTCTCTGTCCCTGTGTGAAGTTAATCCTAAGGTACTTTTCTGTGCCAAATGTTGTTTTCTATTTGGCTAACCAGTTTAGAGATTTGAAGCCGGCCAGCAAAGCTATATCTGTTTGTGGACTGATATCCATATCTCTTTGTTTGAATATTTCCTGGACTGAATGGCCTAGGGAAAGTAGATGGGAAGATAAAAAGCCTAGCAGGTATATTAGTTGGTGAGTTAAGAATGGGGGCGAGACAACAGGAAAGGAGAGAAATCTACCTCTCAAAAGGGAAATTCACCCCTAGAAGAGTTATCATGAGGAAAAGGTGTCTCCACTGAAGCTTTCTCACCAATCCTTGTTTCCACAACAAACCATTTCAAAATCAAATTATCACAGGGACAGAAAGGTGAAATCGTCTGAACCAGGTACAGATAGTAAAACAAACATCACAGGGGTGTTAGCCTTTCTCTATGAATCCGTGTGTGTGTGTGTGTGTGTGTGTGTGTGTGTGTGTGTGTATAGATAGAGAAAGAAAAAAAGATAGAGATAGAAAGAGATAGATAGAGATAGAGATATCTAGCTACGAGAGTTGAATGAAAAGTAATGCCTCCACCTTCGTAACTCCTCAACAGATGGCAGTACTGGTATGCAGAAGGTACTGGCTTGTTCAGTAGACTCTCCTCTACAGTTCCATTTGGTGGGAAGCCTTAGCATTGAATGGTTGTGTTGTTAAAGTGCGAAGTATGGAAGTATGGAACCCTGCGCAGACGGTCGGTCAATGCGACTTAAGCAACGTGCAGTCATTGAATTTGTGACAGCAGAAGGTGTCACCTCAAAGGAGATTAATCAGAGAATCCAATCTGTTTATAGTGATTGTGTTGATGTGAGTACTGTGTGTTGTTGGGCGAGTAAGTTTAAAGATGTTGAGGTGGGAACATCTAAGTAGTGTGACAAGAGTTGGACATTTTGTGACAGCAACCACCGAGTTTCACAACCAAAAGGTTGACAGATTGATACAGGACGATCGTCATATCACTCAGAGAGAAATTGCAAGCATAATCAGCATTTCACTAGAACGTGTGGGTCACATTATTGCTTTGCTTGGCTATCGGAAGATCTGTGCAAGATGGGTTCTGTGAAACGCTGGTTGTGGAAATAGAGTGTCGACTTCCATGACGGCTTCAGAAAACTTGTTCATTGTTGGCAGAAATGTATCCAATTGTCTGGTGATTATGTGGAAAAGTGAATAGTGGTAGTTAAAGAGCACATTCTAAGGATTATTTCTGCATTTGATTTATTAAAATATTCCCATCCAAACCGAAGTAACAAAGGTGGAGGCATTATTTTTCATTCAACCCTCGTAGATAGCGGGATATAGCTATTTGGCTGGAATTACACTTAAGAAATGTACTTATGCTGACTTACAAACAAATTCAACATAAGAACGAACCTACAGAACCTATTTGTTCATAACTTGGGGACTGCCTTTATGTATCCTGGGATTTAGAACCATAAAACACCTCATTCTGGGGCAGATTTGGGACCCCCCTCCTTCTTATATCTGCATATCTGTATATCTGTATATCTGTATATCTGTATATCTGTATACCCTCCTAAAGCAAGCCAGCCTACGCATGCCAAGCACCCACAGGCCACACTGGCCCAGCCCATGGGATCACCCACCTGGAAGGAAGGGAGAAGGAGGGTGTAAAAACCGCTCAGGAAAGGAAGCATCCCAGTGGACCGCTGGTCACCTCGACCCGTGTGGCAAACCCAAAAGGACTCACAGCCAAGATGGGAAGTTTATTGCACGCTAGGCTAGTTTGTGTCACTATACACAACATTTCCACCATTTAAGATACCAAATTCCCATCACAGACATGCAAAAATTGCAACTTGATTCATTTTTTTTTTCGTGTCAGGAGCAACTTGAGTCGCTTCTGGAGTGACAACTTGATTCATTGCCCTATATTGTATATATGATGCAGTGCAGTGGAAACACTGCTTTAAAGTAATATAAGCTTCCTGCCACCTATGTATGGCATGTTAGTTCCTCATAGGTTTTGTTTCAGTGTGCCTTTCTTTCAGAGATCATTTGTACCCTGTGCAATAATTTCCTGAACAATCTTTTCATTATTATTTTTTGCATGCCTTGAGATAGGGAGAAGACTCTCAGTTTTGTACTTCCTCTAGACTACACCTGAACCATAATGTTCCCAGTTTGTTGAAAACATCACTTCACAAATTGAAGTATTTGCATCTCATCTCCCTGAATTCTTACAAAAATTACCATGACCCACAGTAAACTGAAGTACTTATTCATGACTTCTCCATTCTGCTGTAAAAAAACATATAAATATTCATCTACTCTCCCCTCTTTCCTTCCGGTTCTATATCCCTGTGAAGAAAAACAACACACCAACATATGTTTTTGCATTGCAATTGCAAAGTGAAAATCAGATTAAATTACAATTAGAACTAGGATCAAAACCAATTAAACAAGTCGAGACATAAAAGCAACAACATTGAGTAAACAAAGCAACAGCAATATAAGCAGCCAAATGAACCAACTCTTGCTCAGCTAAACATGTGTTTTCAGCCTTCCTAAAAATTGAGGAAGAAAAGAACAAGTCATCTGTTAACGAAAGGTTGTTCCAAATGAAATGGAAGAACCTAGCAAATAAGATCTTGTGCCTTGTTGTAATCCACAAAACCTTTAGAGAAAGAGTGGAGCATATTTGACCATTAGGATCACATTTATTCATATATAACCACATATGTGCTTGAACCACATAAAAGAGATATATACGGCCAAAGTGGATGAAGCCAAATCAACATTATCCATCTTTGCCCAAGATCAGTCATAGAATCATAGAATCATAGAATCATAGAATAGTAGAGTTGGAAGAGACCACATGGGCCATCTAGTCCAACCCCCTGCTAAGATGCAGGAAATCGCATTCAAAGCACCCCCGACAGATGGCCATCCAGCCTCTGCTTAAAAGCCTCCAAGGAAGGAGCCTCCACCACGGCCCCGGGGAGAGAGTTCCACTGTCGAACAGCTCTCACAGTGAGGAAGTTCTTCCTGATGTTCAGGTGGAATCTCCTTTCCTGTAGTTTGAAGCCATTGTTCCGTGTCCTAGTCTGCAGGGCAGCAGAAAACAAGCTTGCTCCCTCTTCCCTATGACTTCCCTTCACGTATTTGTACATGGCTATCATGTCTCCTCTCAGCCTTCTCTTCTGCAGGCTAAACATGCCCAGCTCTTTAAGCCGCTCCTCATAGGGCTTGTTCTCCAGACCCTTAATCATTTTAGTCGCCCTCCTCTGGACGCTTTCCAGCTTGTCAACATCTCCCTTCAACTGTGGTGCCCAAAATTGGACACAGTATTCCAGGTGTGGTCTGACCAAGGCAGAATAGAGGGGGAGCATAACTTCCCTGGATCTAGACGCTATTCCCCTATTGATGCAGGCCAGAATCCCATTGGCTTTTTTAGCAGCCGCATCACATTGTTGGCTCATGTTTAACTTGTTGTCCACGAGGACTCCAAGGTCTTTTTCGCACACACTGCTGTCAAGCCAGGCGTCCCCCATTCTGTATCTTTGATTTCCATTTTTTCTGCCGAAGTGAAGTATCTTGCATTTGTCCCTGTTGAACTTCATTTTGTTAGTTTTGGCCCATCTCTCTAGTCTGTCAAGATCGTTTTGAATTCTGCTCCTGTCTTCTGGAGTGTTAGCTATCCCTCCCAGTTTTGTGTCGTCTGCAAACTTGATGATCGTGCCTTCTAACCCTTCGTCTAAGTCGTTAATAAAGATGTTGAACAGAACCGGGCCCAGGACGGAGCCCTGCGGCACTCCACTTGTCACTTCTTTCCATCATGAAGACGACGCATTGGTGAGCACCCTTTGGGTTCGTTCGCTTAGCCAATTACAGATCCACCTAACCGTAGTTTTGTCTAGCCCACATTTTACTAGTTTGTTTGCCAGAAGGTCGTGGGGGACTTTGTCGAAGGCCTTACTGAAATCCAGGTACGCTACATCCACAGCATTCCCTGTATCGACCCAACTCGTAACTCTATCGAAAAAAGAGATCAGATTAGTCTGGCATGACTTGTTTTTGGTAAATCCGTGTTGACTATTAGCAATGACTGCATTTGTTTCTAAGTGTTCGCAGACCACTTCCTTAATGATCTTTTCCAGAATTTTGCCTGGTATTGATGTGAGGCTGACCGGACGGTAATTGTTTGGGTCGTTCTTTTTTCCCTTCTTGAAGATAGGGACCACATTCGCCCTCCTCCAATCTGCTGGGACTTCTCCCGTTCTCCAAGAACTCTCGAAGATAATTGCCAGTGGTTCTGAAATAACTTCCGCTAGTTTCTTCAGTACTCTTGGGTATAGCTGATCTGGCCCTGGGGACTTGAATTCGTTTAGAGAGCCCAAGTGTTCCTGGACAACTTGTTTCCCTATTTGGGGTTGGATTTCCCCCAATCCTTCGTCCATTCCGTGTTGCTGAGGTTGAAGATGGCTTTCTTTTTCTGAGAAGACCGAGGCAAAGAAGGCATTAAGTAGTTCTGCCTTTTCCCTGTCCCCTGTCGCCATCACCCCATCTTCTCCTTGCAATGGCCCTATCGCCTCCTTTTTCTTCCTTTTTCTACCAACGTAAGCAAAAAAGCCTTTTTTGTTGTTTTTTATGTCCCTGGCTAGCCTGAGCTCATTTTGCGCTTTAGCCTTGCGAACCTTTTCCCTACAGGTGTTGGCTATACGTTTGAATTCTTCTTTGGTGATTTCTCCCCTTTTCCACTTCTTGTGCATGTCACTTTTGAGCTTTAGCTCAGTTAGAAGTTCTTTGGACATCCATTCTGGCTTCTTTGCACTTGTCTTATTTTTCTTCTTTGTTGGCACTGTTTGCATTTGCGCCTTGAGTATTTCACTTTTGAAAAACTCCCATCCATCCTTAACTCCCTTGTTTTTTAATATCGGCGTCCATGGAATGCCGCTCAGTAATTCCTTCATTTTTTGGAAGTCAGCTCTCTTAAAGTCCAGAATGCGTGTTTGACTTGTCTTAGTTTCAGCATTCCTTTGTATTGCAAACTGCAGGAGCACATGGTCACTTGCCCCTAAGGATCCAACCACTTCAACTGTATTGATCAGGTCTTCCACATTTGTTAAGATTAGATCAAGAGTTGCTGATCCCCTTGTTGCCTCTTCTACCTTCTGGACCATAAAATTATCTGCAAGGCAAGTGAGGAATTTGTTGGACTTTGTACTCTTGGCTGAGTTTGTTTTCCAGCAGATATCGGGATAATTGAAATCGCCCATGACTACTATATCTCTTCTTTGTGCCTGTTTGGTCAGCTGTTGACAGAAGGCTTCATCAAGTCCTTCATCCTGACTCGGAGGTCTGTAGTAGACACCCACGACAAGATCTTTTTGAGTCCCGGTTCCCTTGATTCTTATCCAGATGCTTTCAAGCTGGTTTCCCGGATTACAGTCTTGCATTTCTTCTGCAACGTAACTGTTTTTGACATATAAAGCTACTCCCCCTCCTCTCCCCTTTGTTCTATTTCTGTGAAAGAGGTTATAGCCCTCAATGGTTAAATTCCAGTGATGGGAGTCATCCCACCAGGTTTCAGTGATGCCTATGACATCGTATGTGTGGTGCTGTGCTAGGAGTTGGAGTTCATCTTGCTTATTTCCCATGCTCTGAGCATTAATGTAAAGACATTGAAGCCCCTGTGACCTCCCCTCGAACTGTTTATTTGGGATTATTGTGCTCTCTGTACTTGGTCCTTGCTGTGTTTGTGCAGCTCTCCGTTTAGCCTTTCGGCGGTTCCCTGTGGTCGTGGGTAATATAGTGTTCGCCAGGCTGTTGTTCCCCTCCCCCAGTGGATCTAGTTTAAAGTGCGCCTGATGAGGTTTGTGAGTCTGTGTGCAAAAAGATGTTTTCCTACTTGTGTGAGATGCACCCCATCGCTTGCCAGTAGTCCATCCTCTTGGAAGAGTAGACCATGGTCAAGGAAGCCAAAATGCTCCTCTTGACACCATTTTCTGAGCCAGTTATTGACCTGTACTATTTTTCCGGCCCTTGTAGAGCCGTGTCCTACAACAGGGAGGAGGGATGAAAAGATCACATGTACATTATACAGTTTTAGCTTTGTTCCCAGAGCTCGAAAATCATTTGTGATCTTTTGAAAAGTATGCCTAGCGGTGTCATTGGTACCTACATGAATCAACATAAGGTGGGGAGGGTGATGGGGCTTTAGGAGCCTGCTGAGCCTCTGAGTGATATGGTGTATTTTTGCCCCCGGGAGGCAGCATGTTTCTCGAGCCATCCCATCCGGTCTGGAAATGATGGCTTCCGTTCCTCTAAGGAGGGAGTCACCTACTACCAAGACCTGTTTCCTTTGAGGATTGACAGGGTCCCTTTTGTGCAAGACGGTGTGTATGTCCCCTGAAGAGTGCTCCTGTTGAAGTGAACAGTCAGTAGAATTCAATGTCTGGGTGAAGTTTTGAACGGTGGTCTCCAGAATCATAACCTATCACTCAAACCATTATAACATACTAGCTCTCTATTTTGCCTTGCTAAGACTAAAAGCAGACAAATTTGGTCTCATGTCCATTTTGATGCCTGCCTAGTCAATTTCAGAAGGAAGGTGAATTCTGCATTTCTTGGAGTAACACAACAGGGAATGATCTCATAACATAAGCTATGATAGGTGGGATTTGGTTGCTATATATACTTCCTTCATTCTCACTTTTTTCTTTCTTCTTGGCTCTGCCACCACAAATTGTCATCACAAGTTTTGGCTGGACATTACAGAATATGTTAAGAATTTCATTCCTTCTTTGGAAGCTAAATGTTTTCTAAGGATTTGGGAAAATTTCTTTTACATACCTGACACTGAGCTATGTGCTTGGATGGTGCTTTTGTTCATGCAGACAGGTTTGTGGGTAGCTTTGCCCAGATTAAAAAGTCAATAGTGATGACTCTTTGTGATGAAAGCAGATTCACAGATAGAGAGAGAAAAATAGGATTTTGGAACTCAAGAATGATGCTCTTTTGAATGTTGGTGCTTGGTAGGCATTAATTTGGGATATACGTCAATCATTGAAATGGTCAGCTTGTTGAAACTGACAGTACATAGACTGAAACTGGAGATATGAAGTACCTCAACACTTACCCACAGTTGAGCTTCTCAGGAATCCACTGTAAGAGGTTAATAAAGTATAACCTTATAACACAACTCCCTGTATGTTCTGTTGTTTTCTTCCATGCAAATCATATTCAGATATATTTAGAACTAGCAGAAAATTATCTACTTTCAATCTCTGGGACAAAATTGATCTGTAAGGTGGATTCAGGTGAGAAATTCCATTGAATATTTTCTAGGGTGAAGCAGAATTGAATCTTAGGGAGGGCCAATATTGAACATATTCAGGAACTTTTGACCTAGTTAATGCTAAATGAAACTATATTGATGATACATAATGGCAGGGAAAGGAACTAATATAGTAATTCAAGAGGACTGGAAGGAAAGAGATCTAGGCCCATTTCCTGCTTTAATAATATTTTCCAAATTGAATGGGGATTTCAATATTTGAATTTTAAAATGTTTTGAGAAACGTTTCCCATCTCTTGCTTTGAAAACACAAGTACTGCTCATTCAAATTGCGTCATCTGCTCCAAATATGTTATCCAATCTTTAATTTATTCCCTTTGCATTTTGAACCATTGATACTTCTTCCTTGTGGGTGGATTGAGTTAGATTCCATCTCACTCTATAGTGTTCATTGAGATGTTAATCATTCTTGTTTGGAAACGTGCAAGCTCTTCCCACATCTGTTCCTACTTCAGATATATTGATTGGTCAGAGAGCCCAGAAGCAAGGTGCCTGTGAGATTCTGATGATGCTGAAAATGCAATATAGGCTGTACTATGCAATCTTTCACAGGGATATGCAGCAATGGATTAATTTACACACACCTCTTTCTTAGTTAAAAAAAAGTCCCCACAGCTTCTTGCAAAGTCAAATCTATGCACTGACAAGTATAAATTTCATAGAGATAGCAATTTGTGCCTCTTCTTTAAACTGTAATTTTCCCAACTTTCTTCACACAAAGAGAGAGAGAGAAAGCGCAATTGGAACTTGTGTTTTACTGTGTTTTAGTGTTGTCTTGTATGCATACACCTCTCAATTGGACATAGTAATAGATGGAAGGTTGTGTATTTCCTCATCCATAGTGAACATTGTTTACAGTGGAGCAGTTCAGGAATTCAATAAATCTGTCTGTATATTTATTCTTATTGTATATCTTCAAATCCTTTCTGCCTTATGGTAATCCTAAAATGAACCCATCATGGGGTTTTCTTGGCAAGAATTGGTCAGGGAGGATTTATCTTTGCCTTTCCTGGGGCAGTATGAGCCACCGAGTTTCCTTCCACTGTTAAACTGGTATCCAGAGTTGTAGTAGACTGCACCATGACTTTTCCTTTTTTGTATGCACAAGCTAAATATACATTTTAAATGTGTAGGGAGATATATGAATGGATTTTGGGATATGCCTTTAGACTAGTAGTAATTAATGACTATAGTATACTATGCCTGAAACAATATTCTTAAAAAATAATTGGAATATGCTATGGGACTCATGAAGTAATTGGCTACTCTAACAATTCATACTATCTAGAAGTAGGGATGTTATATCTAATTATTTTATTCTCACAAGTAAATATGAATAAGTTTCACCATTTAATCCCTGATACGGAGAAAATAAATATTGCTGCACAGTTCTCACACAATATTCACAAATTTTGAAGTATTTCTGAAAATTATTCTGCACAGAACTACATGTAGTGCTTTTATGTAAGAATTCTGATTTTTTATACAAATAAAACAGTGTTTTGAGGAAGCCACGTATGTTTGTTGGGCAAGATTGCCAATTTCTACACAGAAACAAACAATATTGCACCAGAAAACTGTGTGTCTATCCTTTATTTTAGATTGATGGTAATTTTATGCAATATTTTTAATGCAAGTTGCACAAACACAGGTGGCTACCTGGAGACAGTGTTATTGTTCTATCCCTTATACCTGTGCGCATACTGCTGCAAATTTCTCTAAGGGTCCAGCAAACTGGCAGGAAGCAAGAGTATATCAGGACAACGTCAATCAGACAAGAACCCAGATGGTGTCTCTAGTGAGATCTTTCATGACTGTTCAAAGAGCTTTGAGAAACAGCCTGAATCCTTAATAAAACTAGGTTCCTGGTACTATAGATTCTGGTATGCTGGGAAAGAAAAAAAACTTATGTAGACTGGACTTTATACTATTTCACCTGATCTAATTTGGTATAATTAACATGGGAGTCCAGAATATTCTTCCTTTGTTGCAATTAAATGAATGTGGGACAAATCAGCATGTGGATGGGAGATTTAATGGGCTCACCACCAAAGCTTTAATCTTTGATTTTTATAAATCTATAAAGAAAGATGGAATTATTGACATGATGGCTGCCCTGAGCCCCCCCCCCCCCCGAGGGTGAGAAGGGCAGGATATAAATGCTTGTTATAAATAAATAAATAAATAAATAAATAAATAAATAAATCTATTTCACTAATCTTGGCAATGTACATTAATCTGTAACATTATTCAGGGCATATACAGGTAATGTTACTACCAATAAGGCCCATTCATTTTGTTTTAAATGGAAAAGTTGAGTTAGCTAGCTATCCCTGAATCACAGTTTTGTAATAGCAAAAGGACAATTCTGTCTGTACAGACTTGTTTTCAGTCACATAATTTTTTCACTGCAGTAGGCATTTACATTTCTTAAGCTTGTTAAAAGCAGGTCAAAGAATGGTGGCAAGGTAGGGAAGGGATATCTCAATTCTTTTCCTTTGTCTGAAGAACCATCGATTATCCACTCCATCAGAAGAAACAGAATCACAAATGTATGGGTAAATGAAAAGCCAGTTTATTATTTAAACGTATCTACAGCAAGACTGCATAGTTCACCGCATGCTGAAAGAGATGTGCATTTACTCTTCTGTAATTCAAAAGCAGGCAACCTCAAAGCTCAGAAGCAAGCCAATAAATATAGTTTGCCCCGAGCTAGTCCATTTTAAGAAGTCTGAACATGCTAACATCAGCTTCAAATTCCAAGCTCTAAAAAAAAAAAATGAAATATAGTCTTAAAATTATTCTTATGTCATTCCTGAGTCCAAATATTCAATGGGCAAGTTCAAAGAACTTCCTTTCACAATATGTATATCCTGCCACACTACCCTGACAAAAGTGACAAAAGCGACAAATACCACAAAACATTTATAAATCAAATGCCAATATAACACGTGAATAACACATAATTCAATAAGTAATCATTCCTTTCCCTCTTCCATTCTGCGCTTTAACATGTAGCATAACTAACCGACTTACTTTTCTTCTATTTTCCTGGAAAAAAATGATATTTTCCAACTGATAGTTACTGCTATGAGTGACATAAGAAGCCCAATATACCTGCAATGAAATGTCAGCACACAGAAAAGGAGGAAAAGGAGAAAATGATCTGAAATCACTTTGAATCTTGGTGGTGGTGACATTCATCTATGCACTGATTATTCAAGACTTTACATGTAAGCAGACAGTCCTACAGAGGACCCAATGTTGCACTGAAGAGTTAAAAGTTTAGACCTGTTGAGACATTCCCTATAACTCAAGTATCAATTTCTTGAAGAGACATTTGACACTTGTGAAATGGGATTTTGAAATTTTATGTGGCTATTTTTCATGCATTTGGCATTGTCAATATATTCCATAGTATATGTGAGAAAAGGCAAACATTCTCAGTTTAGAAATAATATTTAAACAGTGAAAGAAAGATATATGCAATTTAGCAGAAGCATGGAGCCCCTGGTGGCGCAATGGGTTAAACCCTTGTGCCAGCAGGACTGATGACTTGAAGGTTGGGTTGCTGACTTGAAGGCTGCCAGTTTGAATCCACTCTGGGGAGAGCACAGATGAGCTCCCTCTATCAGCTCTATGCAGGGATATAAGAAAAGCCTCCCACGAGGATGGTAAAAACATCAAAACATCTGAGCATCCCCTGAGCAATGTCCTTGCAGACAGCAAATTCTCTCAAGTTGCTCCTGACATGAACAAAAGCAGAAGTATGAGTATCATGGGAAAACTAATTATGGTTTTGGACACTTGGCCCAAAAATAAGTGGGTTGGCCTAGTAGAGGATTTGTAAAAATGGTTTATCTTTGTTGATATTTTGTTGTACAAATGCTGAATTGTGTAAGTGGAAATTATAAATTGTTCAGGTTTATTTGGACCCCAAAAGTATATATGAATGTCAATGGCAGAATAAGAAAACAGTACTTGCTGTTCTGCTATGTATGTGGTTTAGGAGGAGGTATTTGATGTTCTCAAAATGTTTTAGACAAAGGTTTCTATAGATTCCAAAAGCTAACAGGCAAAGTTCAGAGATTATGAAGGTTTCAGTCCAAAATAACTAAAATCACCAGGTTAGCCAGCCGTAAACTAAGAGAACAACTTATGGATGGTGAGCAAATTTTTTTTTTCCACTCATGCCATTGCAAGAAAGTCAAATTCAGGAAAGTTTCAAATCTATATATATATAAAAGAGTGATGGCATCACGGCGACCCACAAAACAACAAAACTACGGGCCCCCCAACCTCGAAATTTGACAACACAACCCATCATCCACGCCTCTAGGTTGATACAACAAAAAGAAAAGAAAAATAAAGTCCTAATTAGAGAGAGAGGAATAATTGCTTTTATCCAATTGCTGCCAGTTAGAGGGCTAAGCTCCTCCAACTTGGTCTCCTAGCAACCCAATTTAAAAAAACACTAAAAATTAATACAATAAAATACTATAATAACAGAAAATAACTAAAAATAATACAAGAAAATAATAAAATATAATAAATAAAAATATAACTTACAATAAAATTAATAAAAAATTGCAAATAACGTAAAATAAAAATTACACAACAATTTTTTAACCAATACCACCACCACTTTGCCACAGCAACGCGTGGCCGGGCACAGCTAGTAGCATATAATTAATAACACTGTGAGTTGGTAATGATCACAAAGTTGAAGGTTTTAAATAAGGATTATTAGTCAAGTTCTGTCTGAAATGTTGAAAGAAGAAAGTAGATGGTTAGATGGTGTCTTATTCATTTCAAAAAATCAACATTACGAACAAAATTCAGCATTTCAACAGTCTAAAACTGAACAGAAGTCGAAAAGTACAAGATGTGTATTTCATTTGCTGAAACATTTGGTAGTGAATAGTGTTGTAGATCTTGTTATGCTTCACTTATGTATATTTCAGTTATTTTCAGTACTTCAGCCTTGCATCTTGTGAATTACTGCTTCTGGCTATTCAATGCAACTCAAAATGTGTGTTTTCAAACTTAATTATGTACATATTTTAATTGATTTATTATCCTAGCTTGTCTACTTTTCTGTTATTCTTGTTATTGCAAGATAATTATTATTCCTGGTTGTTTATGAGAAGCAGTCTATCCTTTTACCATTCTACTTGGCTCGTTAATTCATAGGTGGCATGTATTTGTTTATTAATTCAAAGTATTAAACACTGGTCCTGTCCTCCCTGCTCCCCCAAATATTTTTGTGCACTTATTTCAGCACAATTTGCAAAATACAGCCTTCAGTGGGAAACTTTGAATACTCAGTCTAATTACATACATATCTCAGCATTTGCTGATTATATTTCTTTTAGCATTCCTAATGGAATAGGTATCTGCTGAATACAGGCATATCAAGAACAATAAATGTCCATTAAAAACAGAAGATAATAATTAGCGATGAATTAGGTTGATTTCTAGGACAGTTAAACTGTCATTGTGTATGGTGGCTCATCCAAGCTGAAACAACATATAAGTATCAAGGTATTTTTATTTAACACATACAGTGCATATTAAAGCAAATTGCCACTCAAAATAATGACAAATTTGAATACATTCCAGTAATTAGCTGCACATGTTCTTAATTTGCACATATCCTTTGTTCCTGAGAAAATGACAACAATTATACCAAGGAGCAAATAGAATTGCTATGTTTGTGCATGAGTGAGAAAATATTCTGACAGAACAATTGGAACTGGCATGGAACCATTTCCAACGAATATTTGCATTTAATTGTGAGAGATAAATACCAGAAGGCCAGCATATTCATGAATACATTTGCACATATTAGTTCTCATTTTCATTATCTTGTTTTCTTCCTTTTCCTCTTTTGCCCTCTCTCTCTCTCTCTCTCTCTCTCTCTCCCCCCCCCCCCCCCCAAAAAAAAATATGTGTAAATTTAGACTACAGGTTTTTTTGGGACATGAAACCAACGTACCTTCCTTTCTTTATTCCTCCCTCCGTTCCTCCCTCCCTCCCTCCCTCCCTTCCTTCCTTCCTTCCTTCCTTCCTTCCTTCCTTCCTTCCTTCCTTCCTTCCTTCCTTCCTTCCTTCTTTCCTTCTGTGTGAAGCTCTATATACAGAAAGTTGGTTTTCAAGAAATACAGTGTCTTATATCTATGTGCAAAGGACATTTTGATGTCAATATTGTTTGTCTGCTCTATTCATGGGAATAGTCTCCAGATTTGTCCAGCATTTTGAGTTGAAGCATAGAGTTGGAAGGGGTTTCATGGGCCATGAAGTACAAATCCCTGCTTGATTCAGGGTCACCAGCAAGAAGCAGTTTAGACACTTTTTGAAGATAATCACCATCATAATTTATTTTATATAGACCCACCTTTGTCCAGAGTTCTTTACAAGTAAAAGAACAGTTCCCTATCCTCATGTTTATAATGTAAATATATTCAAAGTTGGGAACCCCATGAACTCTCCAGACAACTGGTTCCACTGCTGAATCGTTTTTCCTGTCAAGGATTTTTTTTCTCTCTTCTTCATGTTCTACCCCTTGGGGCAGAAGAGAACGGGTCTATTATCTCTTCTCTGTTACAGCAATGAGATATGTAAAGGCTAGAAAAATTAATTCATCAGTCTTTCAAGATAAACAAGCAGCCTTTCCAATTTTTTTTTTTTGGTTGTGTTTTGCCCCGGTGGCAAAGTGCGTTAAAGCATTGAGCTGCAGACTGAAAGGTCCCAAGTTCAAACCCCGGGAGCGGCGTGAGCGGCCACTGTTAGCTCCAGCTCCTGTCAACCTAGCAGTTAGAAAACATGCCAATGTGAGTAGATCAATAGGTGCCGCTCCGGCGGGAAGGTAACAGTGCTCCATGCAGTCATGCCAGCCACATGACCTTGGGGGTGTCTACAGACAATGCCGGCTCTTCGGCTTAGAAATGGAGATGAGCACCACACCCCAGAGTCAGACATGACTGGACTTAACGTCAGGGGAAAACCTTTACCTTTACCTTTCCACTGTTAGCTGAGTATAGCAGAGAGGGCATTTAAGGAGATAAGCCAGAAGTTACAGTTACAAAAGCTTTATTCAAAAGAACTACATAACTGATAGGAAAGGAAACAAGTGAGGTCCTACTTCTAGCTAGTCTAAGCTCAAACTTCTGAGGACAAAGGAATGGAAAGTTCCAAGAAGGGAGCTGGAAACTTGAATAAGGAGAGTTGCTCTGAGAATATCAGTCTACATATCAAAGGTGGGGGCAGGACAGATGGAAAGAGGGGGTGAATCAACTTTCTAAACCCTATGTACTGCACTATCAATGCCCTTATCACTCTCGTTCTCCTTCTCTGAACCTACCCCAACTTGTCTATGTAATTTTTAAAATGTGGTACCCAGATCAAAACACAAAATTCAGCTTCTAAATATTACATAATTTTCCTGATGCCAACAGCTATTCAGCATTGGTATATGCTGCCTTGGAGTCTGGTGACATCTCCTTCTCTGGAAGTTGCTTTCATTAGTCCAAATTGTAATTTACTCTGAGGGGGAAACTTCAGAGTAACCCACAATTTCTGTTAATCTTGTTCAAGGCCACATTAATTGGACTTGAGTCACATTAACCAGAATCAGCTTTGTGCAGCTTGCAACCACCACAGAGTTGGTTTGACTCCACTTTGGGGTAAAGTATCACTGAAAGTGCAGTCTTAGTGTGAATATGAGCAAGTCTACCTTTGAAACAGTGGGCAAATCTTTGCACTGGACTGCTTTCAATTACTTTGGATTTTTTCTTTAAAGGTGTTGTGTTACCGAACCATAATATAAGCTCCAAGGGGTTCCAGGGGATTTACATAATCTTTTAGCTCTGGAGATATAAACATCTGTAAAACAAATACTTTCATGACAGTTTCCTAGTATCGGCTTCAGTTTTTATTTTTAAAAATCTATTGATTTTTCTTTTCTTTTCTGTTCGTTTCTCATTTGAAATAGCCAGGCAGGGTGGAATGTAAGCAACATACTTACACTTTATTCCACTTTAAAATCAATTCTACGAGAGGATCATAATCCCAATCTGAAATTGTGTGAAAGGTTTTATGAGGAAGTGAGTGATTCTTGCAGACTTGGAAGGAAGTTTTATTAATATTTTAGTGTGTTGGTTTTTTATGGTTCCATATTTCTATTTCATGGTTTGATACTCTTGTGAGCCATCTTGAAAACACTTTTGAGTATAGAAGCTGTGGTATAAATTAATAGCAAAACATCACATAAAACATCACATAAAATAGTTAAGTAGCCATTCCTGGCAGGTATTACCAATGGAATCGTGTCAAATTGTATGAATTTGAGCCTCAGTGTCAGCATACCCAACCAACTTCTAATCTCTTTTCATGACTCTCAAAGTCCAACTTTGGCTTTTTATATGACAATATTGCAGTTAAGGATTCACTATTTGTGTAAAACAGATTTGGATTGGAACTATTTTTTCCCCAGCAGAACACATTATCATTGACTAAGCAGAGCAGGACTGCTGGAAGTTGCCATCCAACAACTTCTGAAGGTTACATGATACCCATGCTTGTTTTACATTCATGTGGGTAAGATTTTCTATCCATGTCAGGAGATGGAAAATTGCTCTTATGGAAAAGTTGATAACCCAAATTAATGAAGCAAGAAATAACTCAGAACTCTTTTTACAAAATATGTCTGTTTTTCATATGTATGGTTAGTGGAAATAACAATCGGTATTGCCCTTCAACAATACATACTAATTCATGGAAGGACCTATTATTATTATTTGTTTTTTTTCTTAAATATGTAAACATTGAGATGATGTGCAGAAGGAGTTCATATATATTGACAATAACCTGATTTAATTTGTACTAATTTCATTAACTCTAATTGCATTTTATTGAATATTATTTAAGATTAAGTTTTTAAAAGTGATGAGGGTCTTTTCTGCTACGATGAATCCACCTTGCAACCCATGTCAGCTAGTTTGATGTTGGGGAACCAGAAGGTTGCAACAAGATAAATCCTGAATTACTGTCATAAAAAGTCCACAGCAGAAGACATAACACTATTTTGAGCATGTGTGAGAAAACTTGCATTATATACTGATTCTGGATAACATTCTCTTCAATGAACCCTACACAGAGTGCAGCAGAAGGCCATGAAGAAATGAATGACAATTGCCAGCTCTATCTGACTATAAAAATTAAGGCAATGTATTGCAGCTGTGGTTTAGAAGAACAATTTAAAAAGAAGAGGCTCACAGTGGGATATTTAGTCCAAATCCTTTGATTAATAGTAGTAAAGGCTATAAAGCTTGTGCGACTATATTACTGCAAACATTCAACCCCATTTGCCTTTAGAACTTTGGAAATGCGTATCTTGGCAGTGGCTTCCAGTTGATATAAATGAAGTGGATTTAGTTCTTAATCTTCTATGCAGAAATGTCCTTGAGTTTAAATGGTGGCATAGCTTTTCTGCAGTGGGAAGTACTAGAATGAAAGCATCAATGATCCATGTCACCTTATGCAGTCCCTCAAGTGTGCACATTTTCCTGCATTGTTCCTTTGGACTGAGGCAAGAGATTTCAATATTTCTTGAAATGGCATATAGCATGCTTATTTAAAAGTATGTAATTTGTTTGCAAATAGCTCTACACGTTTTTTAAAACGGTTTTGGGAATGAGAGACTAGAAAGCTTGTAGAGATGTTAAAATTGCATCTACAGCTTCCAAGAAAATCACAAGCACTATAGCTCCTCATTGCTGCAATTGTCTTCAGAGAAGATATCATGTGCATTTATTTATAATATGTATGCTCCTTTACTTATACTGAAATACGTATCCAACTTTTCTTTAAATTGAAATAGATTTATAATGGATAACATTTTATTTTAAATACATAATTCAAAAGTATTTATAATATTTGTAAAACTTAAACAGTGCAATCCAGACAAAATAACCAGGGCAGCAGGAAAATAAAAGTGTGCTGTAACAAAGAGGCTTCACAGAAAGAGATGACTTTCTCTTGTTCCCATTCATGGATACATAAAACACATGCGACAACTTCGGTTTTATTTTCTTGTCTTTAAAAACAAAGCATCAAACATATTTTTAAAGAATCCAAAACAGCCATATATTTGAATCAAAAGCATAACACAATTGTTTCCGCTGAAATGAGTGTTGTTGTTGTTTACCTTGAAATTATTTCTAATTTACACAAACCACATGGTGAAGCTGCAGTGCATTTTCTTGACAAGATTTGTTAGATCAGAGTTGATATCCTACTGAGGCTGAGAGAACATGACTTTCCTAAGCTCACCCATTGCGTTTCTGTGACCGTGTAGGGATTGAACACTGATTTTCACAGTCTGAGGGTGCATCTATACTGTATAATTAGTTTAATTTTGACAACAGTTAAACTGCCATGGCCCAATGTTTGTAATTATAGGGGATGTGGTTTTACAAAGTTTGCCAAAGAGTGCTGGTGCCTCACCAAACTACAAATCCCTGGATTCTATAGCACTGAGCCATGGTAGTTAAAGTGGTGTAAAACTGCATCGACTTTAGAGTGTAGATCTACCCCTAGTCCAAAATGCAAACTACTACACCATGCTGACTCATATCTTTTTTTTTTTAATTTAAAAAAATGGAGGATGTGATTAGAGATGGGGCAAGAAGCAATTATCCAAAGACCCATAAAGTACTAAGATGCCCCTATAAAGCCTGGCATTTTTCTGGGTCCATGTGAATCTTTATCAAGGAGTGTGGAATGTGCACAGATAACTTACACAATACACTATTGTTGAAGCAGTGAATAATCATTTCTAAATTGAAAAGTAAGTCGCTTCTTCTCACCCCCATAAAGTTAGAAAGCACAGACTTTTTCTTTGACTGTTTTTCTAAAAAACAAACATGCTCACTCATTGGAAAAGAAAGCAAAATTGTATTGGTTAGTATGACAACTTTTGACCCGGCTCAACCTGAAACAGACTAAATAAATGAGGCTGCATATCAGTTCCAACAGACCAAATAAATAGATATAAATGATACCACATGCAATGGGAGACCATTCACCAAGCAAAAGGATAATAAGGAAATGCTAGACAGGTAGTAAAGGGCTGGTAGGGCAGGAGGCTGGGAAGCTGTATAAGCTGGGAAAATTCAAGTGTTGAAAAACAGATGAATTGGAAATGGTTATTTTAATTTAGCTATATTCATGTCCAAAGAATCTCACTCCTTGACTGGTAATCTAACATTTTAGAGGGAGGAATGTGGATATATCTTAACCACATTCACAGCCAGTTCTAGCAGAGCAGTGAATACAAAGAAAAGAAAACATGTATGCATTAGATCTGATGCATGATTCATAAGTACACTGCAATCTAGATCCATTAAAGTCAGTAAGAGTTTTGCCACTGATGTCTAAGTGTGAGCTGCATACCCGCTAAAGCCTTACAGAAGTCCTACCAGTGGGAGTTGATACTTTTATATAGCTATGCTGTCATGAATTTATTAGACAACTCTGCTCTTCTGCTTTTTTGAGTGGTATTTCCCAGGACCTTGGTTATCTCTCCTGGGTAGATTAATAGCACCATGGTGAGTGTGAATTTATTTTCTCGGATTTACAAGTTCCCCTGGCTTCCCTTGACAGCCAGATATAGATGAGTCTCATCCAACTTCCTAACTGAAAGCAGGCTTGTTTCCATGTCACTAATGACATTACTGTTTCAAGATGAAAGCCAAATTGATCTTCTGGTATTAACAGAGAGAGGGGGAGAGGGCATAACTAAGCCACTTAGTGAGAAATATATTTACATCTCAAACACATTAAGAACATTTTCCTTCAGAGCTTTTGGAGTGCAGGCTATATGTAAATACCGACTCTCCAAAGTTTTCATCTTCAAATGAACAGGTCTCTCTAAATATTTCACTGTGAAATGTTACCTTCAAATAACTTTGGTGTCTGAGCTCCATGTAAAAGTGCCATGCAAATCAGAACATTGTGAATGCTGATGATCAAAAGTTTCTACATTATTCAGCCCTACTGTCAGCTTTAAAATATAGCTACACACACACAATATTCACAGGGTCTAACAGTTGACTGGGTTTGTGATAAAAGTGGTGTCACCTAGTACTTTTTAAATTCTTACTACCAACAGCTCTGCTTTGTCCCCTAGGTTTAGTGGGAATGTTCAATCTAAAGACAACAGCAGAAAAAATGGCTAGTGGTGTGTCTTCATACTTATAATAAGTGGTGTAACAGATTATCCAAAGGTAAATCGGGAAGAATAGACTCATAAGAGAAAAAGCCAATGAGTAAGACCTCTGTACTTTTAAGATTTTTTTAAAAAAAATTATTGTAACGACGATGGTGATGATTGATGATGATGATGATATTCATAATTTTCAATCTGGGGCTCAGTGTGACTTATTAATGTTAAACAGAAATTAAAAGCAGTTAAGAGCATGGCCGTTAAAAATAAAATAAAACAATCAATACAGCAAAATACTGAAAGCCATTAATCCCCAATTTTAGTAGTCATGAAGCATTTGATCACAGTCGATTCATTAGAACAAGACATCTGCAAGTCCAGATTCTCAGTTGCAAGTGGTGTCCCTATTGCTTTCAGTGAAATTTCTGTTTGTGAAGTTATGCCTTCTCTTTAACAAATCTTTTGGTTGGATGAGACTTTTAAATAAATTCGAAACTATGTATGCATGTGGAAATTCACACTGCATCCAAACATCTAGGAAATTGTAAATGCCATTGTAAGATTTTTTTTTAAATGGAACTGTATCCCTATTGTTAAATTGACATAAAAGTTTTAATTTTATCCATAAGGTATATCCCTCATTAAAAAAGGAGGGGATAGAAAAAATGAATGCAAGATGTCACACCAGGCTATCTTTAGTAAAGGTTAACAGGCAATAAGAAGGGAACAATACCTGAAAAGATGCTGAGGAGGTGGAGGAACACCTCCTGTTTATGAATTTCATTAGTCTCATCTGTTTTGCCCAGAAACATATGGCGCTAATTGAACACATCACAATGGATCTCTGTGTTGCAATGCACCATTTTTTCTAATTACATGACACACACAAACGTATGTGTGTACAGTTTAAAATATACGTCTTATTGACGTTACTTGAACAACTTGTTCAAATTCCTGATCTAAAAAGATGCAGAACAATCAAAGATGCACATTTTTAGAAATGACTAGTGAAAATCCCCCCCAATCCAAAGGTGAGAATTATGTGGCCCCATAGACGCTACTAGACTGCGATTTCTAGCATTCGTCTCCACTATGCTGCCTAATGATGTGGCATGTAACGGATCTGGCCTACTTTGGAAAGTTGGTATATGGCCCACCTCAAATGATTGGTGTGTGTCCATTTTGTAGGCAAAGGAGATAGGCATCCATTTTGTAGGCCAGGGAGAAATGAGCATTGAAATGAACTATTGCTGAGCCACCAAAGATGGGCGGAGCCAAAGTGGCAGTTAGAAAGCTAGCGGAACATTCTTTTCCAGTTAGCTAGGTGATGTCAGTTGAGTTAGCTGGGAGCAGTTAGTTGAGTTGGCTCAGGCAGTGAGTCAGGGAAGTTTTAACGTGCAGTTAGTCATGTTCTGGAGTCTAGTTAAGAAGTTTAGGTTTTGGAAGTTAGTTTTAGGAGAGATATAGTAAAAGCCTTTCAGGAAGGAAAAGACTGGGGAACTATATTGAACAAAGACACATAGAAACTAGTTTAAAGTAACATCTCCAGAAGAGAATAATCAAAAGCCATTGTTGTAACCACCTAGTATCTGTACTGCATATACATTACTGAAACTGTTATGCTTATGTGCCTCATGAGTGACAAATAAACAAAAGTTATTGTTTCACCTTATTCAAAGTCTCTCTCACTCTCTCCAAGTTCCAACATAATAAAAGTAAGGATCCTGAACACATGAATGGTGGCAGCAGAGATAATATTAGAAAACCCCATTGATCCTCTATATATTTTGGTGGCAGCGTATTTTTGTGTTTGTAAAAATTCATCTCCCGTCCATCCCCCTCCATCTACATGGCAGTTTAACAAGGTCTAGTGGATTGCATTCTCCAATTGGGATTTGAGGGTAAAGGAGGACCACTGGAGTTAGAAAAAAGACTTCCATTTAAAACATAAAACAGAATGGTGTTAATTGGTGGTTATCAAATATCATATGTACAATTATGGCTCCTGAATTTTTGAGAAGAATCACCTTTTCTAAAGGGATAAGATTCATCTATCGCCTCCTTCCTTTCATGCAGTTCACATGGTTCCCCAGGTCCTACAGTTAGGATGCACTAAAATTTTGTCTCTCTCTTTCTCTCCAATCCACACCCCTTTTGGGGACTTTCAAAAAATATTGTTTATTGCTTACACTCTAGTCACAGCCGTTCAGGACAATTTTACACCAACCTGCAGCTCTCAGATATCAACCCAGTTATAACCTACAATGGTGCCAAGTTTTGTGTAGCAACACTTAAAATCCGCAGATTGATAACTGAATCCAACAGCTAACAATCCAACAATCAGCTAGCTGAAATGTAAATCAATTATTTTCACCCCAGTCCGCTAGACATGTGTCCTGAATGCTCGTACTCATCCATCAATCTCCCTCCCTCTCCATCCCATTTTTGTCCAATACCTTCGCTAAAGGGTTTTGTGTTTTAGCCTTCCAAATACCTTTGGATTTTTTTTAACCTTTTAGATTGTATGTACATGGTTATATAATACTGTACTCCACTTATGCTGGTCTATGACCATAATAAAGATTTTGATTTGATTTGACTAGTCACAGATGCATTACAGTACTTTTTCTTCTCTTTCATTCTGTTCCAAAAGGTACAGTTAGCATATGCCTTTGAGGGCTAATGCCAGATCTTACCATTGGCTGCTTTGGATGGCTAGGTAAAGGTAAAGGTTTTCCCCTGACATTAAGTCTAGTCGTGTTCGACTCTGGGGGTTGGTGCTCATCTCCATTTCTAAGCCAAAGAGCCGACGCTGTCCGTAAATACCTCCAAGGTCATGTGGCCGGCATGACTGTATGGAGCGCTGTTACCTTCCCGCCGGAGTGGTACCTATTGATCTACTCACATTTGCATGTTTTTGAACTGCTAGGTTGGCAGAAGCTGGGGCTAACAGAGGGAGCTCACCCCACTCCGTGGATTTGAACCTCTGCTCCTTCATTCAGCAAGTTCAGCAGTTCAGCATTTTAACCTGCTGCATCAACAGGGGCTCCTTTGGATGGACAAGCCCCTGTTTTTAAGGCTTGTATCTCATGTGTTAAATAGAAACAATGACATGCTTCCATGGTGCCATTTTAATTATGTATAAGATTATGGTTGTGATGTAAATCATTGCATTTTCCTTCTTTTACTAAAAAAAACCCCATAACCTTTTCAAGAGCCTTCTCTCACCTGGGAAAGAAGATGAGAGTGTTTTTCTTGCAGATTGCATCTCATTTTGATGGCTTTATTACATCTTTGCATTTTTCAGCACAAGATGCAACATCTAGATATATAAAAATGTAATGTGCCGTTTTACTATGGAATAAACAACAAAAACACTGAACTCAATCACACCAAATTTGGCCACAAAAGACATAGTCATACAAGCTATGTCTTTCAAACAAAAACAAAAAAACCTAGAAAAATAAAGTCCAAATTAGAGGACGAGGAAGAGCTGTTTTTCCCCCACTGGCTGCAGTCAGAAGGGTAGGCCCCACCCCCTTTAGGCCCTGCCCACTTCGTCTCCTAGCAACCCACTCAACCACAATTACCTGGGGACAGGCAGAGTTAGGCCTCACTTAGTCCTTTTCCATACTATCTACAAAATGCAGATTATCTAATTTGAACTGGATGATATGACAGTGTAGACTCAAGGCCCTCCCACACAGCTATATAACCCAGAATGCCAAGGCAGATAATCCACAGTATCTGCTTTGAACTGGGTTATCTTGAGTCCACACTGACATATAATCCAATTTAGTGTGCATTTTATACAGTTGTGTAGAAGGGGCCTCATATAATCCAGTTCAAAGCAAATAATATAACATTATAAATATAATATATAAAAATTACTGTGCTATAATAAAATAAAACAAAACAATATAATCTCTAAATAAATAAAGGACAGTAAATAAAGAGCAACAGTAAACAATCAGGGCCAGCTAACACCTCCCAACAAAGAATTCCTCCAGGCAGGAAGAAACCAGGCTTTGAAGCTGAATGGCCATTAAATGCTAATCAAAGTGAATAATTGCAGCATTCATACTTGCCACACCAAGACTATTAATTGCTATTCAACCTGGTTAACCAAGGGTTCCACAAGGTAGAAAGCAGTCAGGCTTGCAAGCAGCAAGGCTATTCAGTGCTGTTCAACCTGGCCAACCAAGATTTCCCCTAGATAGAAAACCCCCAGGTTTTGAAACCACGAGGCTACTCTGTCCCATTCAACCTGGCCAATGAAGGATGCCCCTATGTAGAAAGCAGCCAGGCTTTTAAGCTGCAAGACTATTCAGTGCAATTCAAGCTGGCCAAACAATAATTCCCCCACAAAGGAAGTAGCCAGACTTCAAAGTGACTCTTTGATTGAGGGTGCTACTCCAGCTTGCCAAACAAGAATTTGCTTAGGTATAACACAGCCAGGCATTGAAGCTGCAAGGCTATTCAGTGCAATTCAACCAGACCAACAAGGGATTAACCTTGGTAGAAGGCGGCCAGGCTTTGAAGCAACAATACTACTCTGTACTATTGAAGCTGACCAACCAAATATTCCCCTAGGTAGCAAGCAGCCAGGCTTTGAAGCAGCCAGGCTATTCATTGCAATTCTAGCAGCCAAAAAAAAAAACCATTCCCCTAGAATGCAAGTACCCAGCCTTCCAAGCAGCAAGCCTATTCCATTGTATTGCAGTTCACCAAAAAAGGATTCCCATAAGAAGAAAACGTCCAGGCTTTGAGGCTGCAAGACTATTCACTGCTATTCTACCTGTCCAACAAATGATTCCCTTAGCCACAGCAACATGTGGCTGGGCACAGCTAGTTTCTATACAAAAGCTTTGACAAAATATTCAGGATAAGATCTGAGTTATGAAAAATCTCACAGCCATCCCGTCACCCCCAAAAGCATGGGTGCAGCTACACTGTAGAATTAATGCAGTTTCATACGACTTTCACTGCCAAGGATGAATTGTGTGGAGTCTTGGTATTTATAGTTTGGTGGGAGACCAGTATTCTTTGGCAGAGAAGGTTAAATGCCTTATAAAACTACAATGCCCATAATTACTTAGCATTAAGCCATGTGAGTTACAATGGTGTCAAACTGCAGTAATTATATGGTGTAGATGCACCCAGTGTTCCAGTAAATAGACACTCTTTCTTATATTGGATCAGAACATTTGTGAACATTACATTCCTAAAGTAGAGCTGGATTCCCAAATAACAGTAAATCACAGTTTAGTGTTAAATTCACTAGTATTCATCCCACTCATTTTGCCCTCTCTTGTGGTTCATGCACAAGTTGGTACCACTTCCACCCCACTTTATCCTGTGCCCTTTTTGAGCAAATCTGGAAAACCGTGTAAAGTGTGGCTAAGGTATATTGAAATAAACCAATCTAAAACCATGGTTATGGATCCTGACTTGTTTAAATCAATAATAACTTAGACAGAATGATGAACTACAGTTAGCCAAAAAGGAAAGCCAAACTTCTGATTTTGTCATGGCTGTTAAACAATAGTTTAGCATCATTTGCAAACCAGGCTGACAACTGTAAATCATGTTGGCATGTTTAAAGTGATTGATTATATCTAACTTTTCTTTATCAATTCTTTAAGAATGTGCAGATTTTAAATAGTATGCAGACCTGATAATAAGGGTGTTTTTTAATCACAAGTCTGTCATTTCAAAGGAGATTCATTGTTATCATGCAATTCCTTGAGTTGGGTCTTACATCTGAGAATCTTAGCAGGGGAACTATATGAATATCCTTCATCCATGTGAAGAATGAATACTTACGTTAACTGACAGTTAAGAGGATGAACACTGGGCCTGTGGGATTTCTCTTTCTGATTAAACACTACTTCACAACATTGAGTTCAAAAGATTTGCTTAGCATTGCTATTTGCTATGCAGAGCATAAACGATCTGTCACCATTGTTTTAAACTGATTTACTATTTATTACTGGGATAGACTGTAGTTGCTATTGCTAGTTCCGAAATAATGCCTGAATGAGTTAAATGTAAAAAAAAAAAAGAGAATAAGAGCAACTTTATCACATGAGGAAGGCAAACGGACATAGCAACACCATCAAACAAGGCCTCCCCAGAGTTGTACCCTCTGAATTTCCAGTAATTCTTACTATCAGGCTTTAAATTGCTGTTGATGTTGTTTTATGATGTTTTATGTGGCTATAATGTTTTAATTTTACTGATTTGTGCTTTAATCCATGTTGATCGGGCTTGTCCCCATATGAACTTCCCTGAATCCCTTTGGGGAGATGGAGGCGGGATACAAAAAAAGTTGTTGTTGTTGTTGTTGTTGTTGTTGTTGTTGTTATAGCAGATGGACCATTTGTTTTGGTGATGGTCCCTACCACAGGACACTGTGTGCATGTCACTGTCGATTTCCCATCACCTCCTCTGTTTCTGTCATCCCTAGCTATTGATCTTCTTTTCTTTTATGCATACCTTTGACTTTTTAATTTTTTAATGCTGAAATTGTACAATTGCAGTAAAATAAAAAAAAATTAACCAAAAGATTTGTTGGACAGGGAGCAGTACAGGGTGAAGTCATGAGGTTGTGCAGAAACTTGATCATGGGATAACAGCTTGGCGAAGAACAGAGGTGCAACATTAAAGATGCTCGACATGGTATGCATTTTCTATGCTAACAGAATCATTGCATAATAGTGGTTTGGTGATGTAGTCATATATGATGTAGTTATCTGAGTAGACTATAACTCTGAGAGACCTGGGTTTGAATCTATGCCATGGAAATCCACTGGATACAGTGGGCAATTCACACACTTTGGAGTGGACTACAACTGTAATCCACTCAAAATAAAACAAAATAGTGAAGAGCAGAGACATCACACTGGCAACGAAGGTCCACATAGTCAAAGCAATAGTATTCCCCATAGTAACCTATGGATGCGAGAGCTGGACCATAAGGAAGGCTGAGTGAAGGAAGATAGACGCTTTTGAACTCTGGACCGCAAGAAGATCTAACCAGTCCATCCTCCAGAAAATAATGTCCGGCTGCTCACTGGAGGGAAGGATATTAGAGGCAAAGCTGAAGTATTTTGGCCACATCATGAGAAGACAGGAAAGCTTGGAAAAGATCACGATGCTGGGGAAAATGGAAGGGAAAAGGAAGAGAGGCCGATCAAGGGCGAGATAGATGGACGGTATCCTTGAAGTGGCTGGGTTGACCTTGAAGGGACTGGGGACGGTGATGGCCAACAGGGAGCTCTGGTGTGGACTGGTCCATGCGGTCACGAAGAGTCGGAGACGACTAAACGACTGAGCAGCAGCAGCACAACTGTAATAAGTTATTGATTGAAATCACACATTTTCAACTTCAGAGGAAGGTAAAATCAAATGCACCTTTAAGAATTCTTGCTATTAGATGAAAATGACTTGCAGGTATGTAACAATAACTTCTAGTTTGGGGGCGGGGTAGAATGTCCCCACCAAATTTCGCCTTAAGTGGAACTTAAGCAGCATTCAGCAGGTATTCACTGGGAATTTCATTAGGAATACAAAAGCAGGAAAAATCCCTAGGAGAGTGTACTTATCACTTGTTCCCTGGCATTTCAAGTGATCATTTCAAGTGATTCAAAACACATTCTTGATGGACAATGATCTTAGGGACTGAGCAGTTTAATAGCAAGTTTTTTTAGAGGTGAAAATCGGTGTACATACATTTTAAAAAGAATGTTGCATCCCTTCCCCCTGCTGAATACATGTACTTTGGGACAAGGAAGTGCATATTATAAATAGATGAATTGATGTTTCCTAGAAATGATATTATTTAATATATTAATAATTCACACTGTACTATGCTTGTCATAATAAATGAGACATATTGATTTGATGCAACATTATTTTTCCTCTTCAGCTATTCATTGATAAATTCTGATCTTTTAAAATTGTTTTTCCAGTAATCACTGACAACCAGGAGCAAAAACTATAATAGCTAACCCCCTCTCACTGACATTATGTGTTCTAATAAATTAAGGATACCAAGCTTTCCACTTGTCAATCATTCATTATTCTCTCTGATGGTGGATGTTTCTTAGCTGTAATCTGGCATGTTATGAATTTCAGCCAAAATATTAATTCTACCATATTTATTTTTCTGCATTAAGCAAAAATAATTTCAAGCTTTCAAAGAAATCACTGAATAATTGTGAATATTGGGCACAGGACACAGAACAGAGATTATTGATAACCATTTGTTTTTGTACATGAAAAAGCACATCTTTGATTTAGTTTAAATATTTGCTGTCAAGATGTTATTTCACTTCCTTCATTTTTTATAAAATAATTTTATCTGGTAGCCACTTTTCAAAACATTTTAAAATAAATATGTGACACATTATCTAGGGAATTAACTTTCCAATTCTCTTCCCAAGTTGCTTTTCAGATATTCCTAAATATATTGTGATTGTCTTTCAATACAGTGTGAAAAATCACCACAAAATTGAACCAATATAGTTTTGTGTTCAAGTGGTCCAGAAAACCAGTACCATACACAAACAGACTAGGGAAGTTATCTGAAGACATATATCAACAAAAACAGCAGGTATGTGTACAGGCCAATGCTAAACATCATGCAAACAGTCAGTACCTGTGCACTGAGCTGCAGAACTTGCGGACCAAAAGGTCTCAGGTTCAAATCCCGGGAGCGGAATGAGCGCCCGCTGTTAGCTCCAGCTCTTGTCAACCTAGCAGTTTGAAAACATGCAAATGTGAGTAAATCAATAGGTACCGCTCTGGCGGGAAGGTAACAGCACTCCATGCAGTCATGCCGACCACATGACCTTGGAGGTGTCTATGGGCAATGCTGGCCCTTCGGCCTAGAAATGGAGATGAGCACCAAACCCCAGAGTCAGTCACGACTGACTTAACCTCAGGGGAAACCTTTACCTCATATATATATATATATATATATATATATATATATATATATATACACACACACACACACACATACACAACATTTATATCCCGCCCTTCTCAGCCCGAAGGGAACTCTGGGCAGCTTACAAGTCATATGTACATACAATATATTATATTATTCGTATAGCACAATATAAGCATTATATATTGCTATATTGTGCTATAACACTATATTGTAATATCATTAGTAATATTACATGTAATATAAATATACCATTATAATAGTGTATTATTATTATATTGTATTACATTACAATTTAACCCCCAGAGTTGGTCACGACTGGACTTAACATCAGGGGAAACCTTTACCTTTACCTTTACCTTATAGTATAATATGATTGTTATATATTATTATATTGTTATATGGACACAGGAGACATGGTGGAATGATGTCTTCCTGCCCCCTTCTTCATTCTGGCTCTTGTCGTGCTTATAGGCATGCAACCACCATATATAATAGTATGACCTGACTTTCATTCAAATGCACCTCCTTGCTATCCAAAGCTTCCTTTCACTTTTCACAAAAGAAATTGGTCCAATGTTGATTTGCTTGCCTGTAGTTTCAATGGTGTAGCATTTGTAAATGTTTCCTTCATATTTATCCTCTGAAAACCTCACACTTAAACTGAAACAGCTTGTCAAAATGATTTAAATCAATCACAATATGTGTGTGTGTGTTTGTGTGTGAGTGATTGCTTTCTTCTATTCACAATGATATCGATCGTCTTTTAAAATATGGGGGATTTATCAATGATGGCAAAGACACCAAGTCATTTCAAAATAGTTTTGTACTACTTTTTACACTTGGAATATTTTCCCCTTTTTCATCATCAGAGCATTTCCCATTTCAATTTATTTATACAACTTTGACTGATAAATCCGTGGGAAAGGTGGGCAAGAAATCATCATTCTCACATTTCTCAACATTACTAGCAGCAGCAGCAGCTTCAAAACATTATATGGATGTGTGTGTGTGTGTGTTTTAAAAATGGATCAGTTCAGGTATTTGTCTTATGGCCAACATGGTTATCATCCTACCTAGCTGCAGTGACCTAGATGGGGTTTCCAATCTAACTGTGTGATCAGGTATAGCTACCTGAGCTGGAGTGATCCCTAGCACTTTATGCCTTGCTGTCATTCTATCCATCCTCTCTTGGGTCTGTGGGAACATGTGTTATTGTTCTATTTGTCACAACATTGTGGGACAGTTGACAAGGTTCATGGATACAGGACTATTCCAGGCACTGGTTTGGGCAGGGCGTCACATTAAAATACTTAGAATATGTGGCCATAGCCAATTTTATCTATACAGATGTTTTCCATGCACTCTTATTACTTATTCTTCAAATGCATATACAGTATTCTGCTTAGCTGTTGCTGATCTTATGTGCTTATATTCTTATTTTAATTAGCCTTCATTGTAAACTTTGTCATATATTTATTCTAATTAGTCTCTCCGGGGAAGCAATTTTTCACTAATTTCAATTTTGGAGGAAACAACAAGTAATATTACCAGTTGTCTTCCCACTGTGAGGAAATCTCCAAACCTGCATATATTTCAGCTTTCAATATTAATGTAAAAATATGTAGTATAATTTTACATAGAATTTGTGCTATATTAGAACAGTAAAGACACATATCACTTAAGTTAAAAACATTATTTAATAACCAGAAAGATGTTAAAAATGCACATTTTACATCAAAATATTTCTGCACAAAAATTATATTTTTATATGTAGAAAATGCAGTTTCCTGCACAACAATGCTGTTTTCTTTATGTTTCAGGATTCTCTATGTCTCAGACCACAAACCCCATATGTGAATTTGCATAGAAGGTCTGAAGATTCTTCTGATTCTCTTTGTTTGAGTTCCCTAACAACCAGGAATCACATTTTGAATATTTTTGAATATTGTCTATGCTTTGAACAAATGTTATAAATCCATTTTCTCATTTAATCATGACAGTATTATCTTAACAACGTGCTGTAAATCCTCTGTCACTGACTTACATTTTGAACTAATTTGAATCTCCCCAAACATGACTTTTCTAACCATTGTCCCTGCTTTGCTACTACTCTCTAACTAACCTAAGTAGATCAAATCTTGTTAATGTCACACACATTAGCCTTTTAAAAAGCCCATTGAAATGCTCATCCAATTAACAATTACCTCCAGTATTCAAAGCTTTCACCTCTACCAACAGTCCACTTAATCTTATTTCATAAAGTACTCACAGTACCTAACCATACATAACAATACAGTATTTTATTTCCTATAATATGAACACAATCATCAAGTTCAGAGCATAACATGTTTACTGAAAAGTCAACTTTTATTACATGTTCGAGCCCCCAGATGGCGTAGTGGACTACGTGACTTGAAGGTTGGGTTGCTGACCTGAAAGCTGCCAGGTTCGAATCCCACCTGGGGAGAGTGTGGATGAGTTCCCTCTATCAGCTCCAGCTCCATGCGGGGACACGAGAGAAGCCTCCCACAAGGATGGTAAAAACATCAAACATCCGGGCGTCCCCTGGGCAACGTCCTTGCAGACGGCCAATTCTCTCACTCCAGAAGCAACTCCGGTTGCTCCTGACACGAAAAAAAAAAAATACATGTTAAAAGTAGACCTTTTCAGCCTTTTACTAGATGATCAAGAGCCTGAAAATGGTTGTTTAAAAATGTAACAAGTTTTTTTTTAGAGTGGGTCCTTGGTAACTGCTCAAGTTTGATTTCAGAACCACACAGTGGATCCCAAAATACTCAAGTCTCAGTATATACAGTGGCATAATATAATGGTGTCCTGTATATAACATGGAAAAACCAATATTTCCTTTTCAGAGTTTTTAAAAATTCAAGCTCTTCTCTTAGGCGATCCCTCGTAGTTCGAGGATGATGGTCCTCCATTTCTGGGAAGACGCCTGTGCATGATTTTTTAATGTGTGGAGGTCGGTGCACAGCCGGTCAACACACAGTCTTCACAGATTGAGGTCCCAGCAGTGGTGTGATTAACACAACGAGAGTGGCTTCTCAGTCTGTTGCAGCCTTCTTCCACCTTCACAGCCATTGTAACATGTACCACGTTATCCTCCGCCTGCTCCGCCATTGAGGTCTTTGGGTCTTCAGATTGTTCTTGGTTTGGATCGTCCTCTGTAGCCACTCCTGGGAGTATGTGACTCCCATGGTTGTGCCCTCAGGTTCATTGGAACACGAAAGCCCCCTCACCACGTCAAGGTGACAATTCATCGAGGGGGAAAAAATCAAGCAGTGGATGGTTGAATCCATGGATATAGGATCCCTGGAGATGAAGGGACAACTGTATTTGTTCTTCAGGTTCATTATTTTAGGTCTATGGAGTTCCTGTGAAATATGCAAGAGATTTATAATTAAATGATAAAATAGCCTATCCTCATATTACTACTATTGGAAAATATAGTTTTTAAAACAATTAGATAGTTAAATTCAAATTAAAAAATAAGACTTCAAAAGGATGCAATTTCTCATGCAGAGTTAATTTATATATTAAAATCCACTCAGATTCTACAAGCCAGCTTGTGGACAGCTCTGAAAAGGGTCAACAGAGAATAACCATGCTTATTAAGTTTTTCAGTAACCCTTTTTTGGCTAGACAAAGTTCTTGTCACCCTTGGTTTCATTAATTTGCAGGAAAAAAATTAATAATGTAAGTGGCTGCTATTCCCTTCAAATACACACATACATTATGGTTATACAGGCAGTCACCAAGTGACTGGCAAGGTAAGTTCTGTAGGTTTGTTCATAAGTTGAATTTATATGTAAATTGGAACAGGTACATTTCTAAGTGTAACTTCAGCCATTGTGCTTTGGATAGCATAGGGAAGGATTACCACCCCTGTAGTGTTTGTTTTCTTTGTTTTGCTGTCTGTGCTCCTGTTCAGAAGATTTCATCTCATTTTCTGTCCCTTTGATAACTGGATTTTGAAAAAAATATGGCTTGTTGTGGAAACAAGGTTGGTGATAAAGCTTCAATGGAGACACCTTTTCCCCGTGATGAGAACTCTTTCAGGAGTGATTTTCCCTTCCTAGGGAAATATTTCTCTCACTGCTTGTTGTCTTGCCCTCCTTTTTAACTGACTTATTTGTAAGTCGGATATTTGTAACTTTGGGACTGCCTGCATATGGTTTCAAATAAAAACACAATACCACCTTCCCGTGAGATTGTGTGCTCCTGTAAGGCAAGAGACAATGTGGATGATTCATGGACCAACAACAACAAAAGTTCTTGGTGTCTTGGTTTTTAAGACTTTTCTTTGGGTTATTTGGGGTGCTAATCCAGAAAATTGCATTGGACAGACCACTTTAGCTCTAGTTTTTGTGATATGGTTATTACAGTTTTCTATGACAAGCAGAGTGAAGAGTGTTATGTGGCATATGTTCTGTAATGCAAAAACTAAAGTGAGTAGGGAAAAACTGGTGTCATTTTTAATTAGCAGGTCTGGTATATCCAGAAACAGGGCTAACATTTAAAGCACCAAAATGTGTATTGGTCAGTGTAGTGCTTCTGCTGTTAAGATCTTCCCACATGTATCAAAACACTTCAGTACAGGTCTCGGAAAATAGCATTTCACTGCAAAAAAAAATGTATATCCTCAGTATGTTGTTATTTTTTATTCCTGTAAAAAAAAAATTTCAAATGGATATAGTACCGTTTAGAAACAAGCTCCACAAATAGAATCTATAGGGAGAATATATGAAACTGATGTAGATAATCTGTAGAATTGGTGTAGAGAGTCTATAAAATGTTACAGTAAGTAGTAACAGGATCAGGTCTATATGTGTGTGTTAAAAAAACCTTATGGTGTTAATTATTATGAGCAGCTGCTGATGTAGGTCTGCAAGCAAGCTTGGACCACACCCGGTGGGGTATAACTGTATGAGTTTTTAGAATACTGTTGGTGATGGTTATGCTGAATGTGCAATGACTGACCAGCAATGCTCTTTGCTATGAAGAACTGTGTAAGTTTGTTGAGTTTACTGCATTTTTGATTTTGCAACTCTGCTGACAAGAGTAAATATTTTTTTTGTTCCTTTTTCCTCTTGTTTGTGTGTCTATTGCTTTGGACCTGACTGATATTTGCATATGCACAACATAAAATTGTGATGCCACATAATCCAAATTATCAAAGCATATAATCCAGATTATCTGCTTTGAACTGGATTAAATGAATCCACACTGCCATATAATCCAGTTCAATCCAGTTTATATGGCAGTGTAAATGGGGCCATAGTTCCTATTATATTAAAATGAACTATCAAAGGAAGGGACATTGGGGATGTGAGAATATGGAATCACAAAAGGGATTAGTATATCTTGGAAGATGCCATGTTTGCTAATGGTTCAGTTGGATTGGGCTAAAAAAAATCAAATATGGATTCTTGCTAGTGGCCACAATTTTCAGACTTGATAATTTTCACTTAAATTGACACAAAGCTTGCCACTGGTCTTCAAGGAATATGTCTGGAAACATAGTATGTGACTCTGAGAGCATACATAGTATCTCCAGTCTTTGTGGTTTCAAAACAGAAAGATCAACAGAAGGAAAACAAGTTTGGGTTAAGGACAAAAAAATCCATCTGGCAGATCTAATTTTGTTTTGTTTATGATTTTTGCAGAATGAGCACAAATAGTCTTGAGAAAAGGAGGCTATACAATGCTATGAGTTTAAATGTCAATTTGTCCTCTTCGCATAGGGAGAAATGTTTGAATGTAACAAAGCTTTGCCTTTGCATGATTCTTCACTGTGTCATGTGTCTCATTAAAATCTTACCAATTTTCATGTCTTGAGGAATTCACAGGAAGTAAGTTTGACTCAGACACAAAATTGGGTGTATTTGAGTTTTTCTTTTTCTTTCATTTCCCCAACAATTGTTTCAGTGGTTGCCATTTTCTTTCACCCTTTGTAATGACCAAAGTGCCCCCACAAGATTCATGATAGCCCTTTCAATAGCTGTTCTATGACTAGTGGAAAGCATGGGGAATCCTAGAAGTTTATGATTATGCCGTATACCAAGACCTTGATTGATGCAATTTCCATTAAGACTCCAATAGATATAAATGGAAAATGTTATTTGTCTGTGATATCTCATGGGGCATAGCCAAACACTTCTCTGCTTTCACCCTCTACTGGAAAAAGATGGGCCATCGCAAAGGGCTATTATGATTTTAAAAAAAAACATGAATCTTGGGGGTTCTAAGTGGAGACCTGTACCAGAATTCCATTTGAGAAACTCTTAAATTAGACTGATCAGTGGTGAGTCTTAGCCATTGTAAAGTAGAAGACTTATTTCAATAAATGCTACAACTTCAAAGATGAATCAAACTTTAAAATCACTGCTAAAAAGTCTTCATTATTTTTAGATGGCAATACTCAAACATTTCAGAGTTTCTCTTTCTTGCTTGCTTAAAATTGAGTAGACTTCGACAACTTCTAGAAAATGAATTATATGATTGATGCTCATGGCATAACCTCCAGCAGAAAGACCTTGAAATCTCATGAGAAGGTCTGCCCTTGTCAGTAAATGAACCAGAGTCATGGAAAGTAATTGGCAACACATGCCAAGAGTCATAGCAGAGGGACTAGACCACAGTTCTGAAGCTTCACATTCTAGAACAAGAAGGGCATTTGACTTCAGTTAGGTTACAGCTAAGCTAAGTAGCTTGAGGGCTGCTCATAATTGTAGCCTGGAGACCAAAATACTTTCATGCCAATTGAAGTGACTTTTCTATGCAATAGAACTGTAAGTGTGAGGGGAAGGTGAACCCACACTAATGGCATTATTTCTGATGCATGGTAATACTGAAGATTCAAAATGTATCCTAAGTGGTTAGCATAATTTCCTGTGGGGAATCTTTCTACTCACAGGAAGGTGGGAGGCAATTTTTAATAATATTCCCTCTCCTGGGGAATTTTTGGGAGTCGTAGTTCTAAAAATATGTTTTACAAGCTCTGACACAGCATAAATTCACCATTCTGTTCAACTGAATTAAAATTAAATTGGGCTACTATCATTATTTTAATCTCACCTTTAAGGTTCTGTTGGCTGTGATGCTGCTTTCTTTTTATCATTTAGTGAAAAAAATGCCTTTTCTTTTAAAAAACAGACTTATGGGTCTAATTTGATTTAAAATGATGTTTTATCATAGTTCATAACTATTTCATCTTTTCAAGCTGTTTTAGCTTGCTGATATGTTCATATGAATTATGAAATTGTATTGTTTTAAATCTAGAATTACATAAAATAGTTCATAGTGTAAACTATCCTGAGATTTCATGAAAAAGGTCAGGATATATTTGTGTATGTGTGTAATTGTAATGGTAATAGTCTAAAGGTACAGTAGAGTCTCACTTATCCAAGCTAAACGGGCAGAAGCTTGGATAAGCGAATATCTTGAATAATAAGGAGGGATTAAAGAAAAGCATATTAAACATCAAATTAGGTTATGATTTTACAAATTAAGCACCAAAACTTCATGTTATACAACAAATTTGACAGAAAAAGTAGTTCAATACACAGTTGTAATTACTGTATTTCCGAATTTAGCACCAAAATATCACGATATATTGAAAACATTGACTACAAAAATGGCTTGGATAATCCAGAAGCTTGGATAAGCGAGGCTTGGATAAGTGAGACTCTACTGTAGTTCATAACTATTTCATCTTTTCAAGCTGTTTTAGCTTGCTGATATGTTCATATGAATTATGTAATTGTATTGTTTTAAATCTAGAATTACATAATAGTTCATAGTGTAAACTATCCTGAGATTTCATGAAATAGGGCAGGATATATTTGTGTGTGTATACGTGTGTGTAATTGTAATGGTAATAGTCTAAAGGTACTTTGAAAATTCAGCTGTAATAAAGTCTTTTACAATACACATGCTTAGGTTTGCAGGCAATACTTAGGATTAGAAGCTTTCTATAGTACTCTAATATTCTTAGCTAACTCATCTATGTTACATTTCATCAAATGGGTATTGATTTTTATGGAGCACCACTCCATTTCAGCTCTTCCTCGGACACACATAAATGTTGAACAACATTCAGTTGTCTCCTCTATTTTCTCCTGTCACTTCACCTCACCACAGTAACTTTCTTTTGGTTGTTCACAGTTAAGTGATTCACTATTAGAATAGTCAGCACCAATCAATTAAAGCAAATTAAGACTGACAGTTACACCAAGGAACAGATGAGTAAGCAATCTGCAATTAAACAAGATTTTGAGTGGGAAAAGAACTGGTGATTCTACGCCTGTGAAGGACAGATGATAAAGAAAGCAAATTCTTTTGAAGAAAATGCAACTGAAAGCTTGATAAAAAAATTCAGTAAAAAATTCCTATAGTTATGCAATACTGAAAATGTGTGGGAATGAGTAATGGGAATACATGCCAATATATGTCTATATTATATGTCTTTATGGTCTTAAGACACCTAAATCTCAAAGATGAGATTGAAGGGGCTAAAAGAAATTGTTAGGAACAATATTATTATTAAGAAATTATGCTGTTAGTAAAGGTCATGTCCGATGCTGGGGGTTGGTGCTCATCTCCATTTCTAAGCCAAAGAGGTGGCATTGTCCATAGGCACATCTAATGTCATGTCGCTGTCATGACTGCATGGAGTGCTGTTATCTTCCCACCGTAGTGGTACCTATTGATCTACTCACATTTGCATGTTTTCAAACCACTAGGTTAGCAAAAGCTGGGGCTATTAGCTCATAGAAATCAGATATTCTGCAAGACAAATATGGGGAACCTACTATAGTTAATCTGACAACTCTGTTCAATTTGGGGGCTAATTTTCTGTCACTAGGATCCTCTGTAAATTTTTGGGTATTCTAATTTTAAAAAATCAATACAAAATTATTGGAAGTTGTCTTCTGCTTTGGAAAATGTAGTTATAAATACATAAATAGGTAAATAAAGAGAATCAGGGAAGTCTTTCAAAGAAAATTGCCTCTTTTGTAGTCCTCCAAATAAGAAAAATTACTATTTTCTGTCCAGAAAAAAAGAGTTTGGACCATAAAATTTAGTGTCAGATACCTTGACTTCAAATACTAGCAGAGCATTAATTGAAGTCAGGTCAATAATTCAACAAAAGATAAATCATTAACAGGATAACACAAGAATGAAGTCAGATGTCCATTCTAGGGTCATAAGCATGTCCAGAGTACAAAGTTGACTCTGACTTTGTAAGTGAAGACCAGGTTAAGTCCAGGGTTCAGGAACATGAGATAGGATGAGTCCAAGGTCGTAGCTTCTAAAACTAACATTGCAACCAACAAGGTGTGATACCCGAGTTCTTTACATCCTTAAATCACAGATGTTACCTGTTGATGGCTCTCTTCTCAGCTAATCTCAAGGACCAGCACAGCTGAGACCTGTCTTCACAGGACCATGAAAGCTAAAACAGTTAACTCTTTTTCACCCTGCTCAGAGGAACTTGCTTGTACTTTTTTGCAGACTGAGTAGTGGTTCCTTCCATGGATGTTGCTTCAGAGCCTGCCTGAGGAAGCTGCTGTGCTGTGTTCTGTTGAGCTCCAGATTGAATGCTGAGCCTTCCATCAGCATCTCTATATCCTTGCTTTCCAAGCTATACATGACACATAGTATTATAAGGCCATATATCTGTCTAGGACCACATTATCTTACCTTTAAGGAAGGTCTATTTTAAGAGCAAAACACTGAATCATCTCCTGGAACTGATTATTGATATGAAACCAAAAAGACCTCCATGTGAACATGGATCCAGAGCTGCTTTCCTGTACAGTAAGCAAGGAAGCCTTTGGAGGAACAGTCTGCGTGATTATTCTGTCCTATTTCTATAACCATTCCAGCTAGAAGAGTTTCTCTACCACCACCCACATAGACAATGCTATCTGCAAAGACTTTAAATACAGTTGCAACCTTGACAAACATTCAGAAATTTGGAGGGTTGGGGTTACAGTGGTAAATGTGTTCACCATTGTAGCAAGTTTCATCCCAATAGCTCTAAAATTAGAGAGAAAGGAGCCCTGGTAGCTTCTCCACTTTTACATAACGTATCCATTTTTAATATCATTATAGTTATGATAACTAAGCTCAGGCTGTGGCGCAGGCTGGAGAGCAGCTGCAATGAATCACTGCAATGAATCACTCTGACCAGGAGGTCATGAGTTCGAGGCCCGCTCGGAGCCTATGTTTGTCCTGTCTTTGTTCTATGTTAAAAGGCATTGAATGTTTGCCTATATGTGTAATGTGATCCGCCCTGAGTCCCCTTCGGGGTGAGAAGGGCGGAATATAAATGCTGTAAAATAAATAAATAAATAAGGACCCTTTACGATATCTTAAACTTTAGAAATAATTTTTCCCCACCCCAATTTAGTAATGAGTATTGACACATTTTTTCATTGATTGCACAGGCCTATTACATAAAAAAAAAATGTTTAGAATAATTAGGACTGCATTCATGGTTTTTTTTTTCCAGTTAAGAGAGGTGACATCATGATAGAAATGTCCTTTGGGAAACTTTTTTTTTCTTCAAAAACGATCTGTGGCTTTTACTCTAAACAGGACTCCAAGAAATCTAAGTTTTATTAACCATTTCAGATAAAAGGATTTTACATTCCAAAGCTCATACAGCCTGAACCGGTAATGTAGTTTAGTACATATCTGTATTTCAGTGTAGGGCTCTCTTAGTTCTTCACAATTGATTTTTGTTACTATTATGATCTCTGCTCACAATCTCAAAAGCCTTTAAATTTTTTTCCCAATGTGTTTTGATCACAATCTGCAGAAATATTTCTCTTCTGGACATTCATTTCAACTGGTCTTTTTTCATAGCCAGGATTAATGTCCTTGCCTATTGTTATTCCTGGATGAATTTCTAATCTACTCAGTGCAGTTGGAGCAACACCGGCTCAATAACTGCTCGAACCACAGTATTATAGAATCCCACTGCAAACTTTTTGCTTCCTTTATCCAGTTTTCAGAAACTCGTCCTGAAATGGAAAATGTTTCCATTGGTGGTGTGATATCCGAGACTTTTTGTTACAACATATGTATTGTTCATACTCACAACTTAGCAAACTGTAGAAGAGTTTGCCAATAATTTGGCTTACACTTTTAAAAATATTATAGTACCTGATTATATAGAATCTCTAACCATGCAGAAAGTCTATACATATGAACAGAAGCTATCTTCTTCAGGTTGTCAGTCCACTCACTTAGAAATTGGGAACTGTAGGAATAGGTATCAAATTCCAAATTACTTGAAGTCCCCAATCCACTCTTCATTATGACCAATTCTCAATTAGGCTAAAGGGCTTCCAAGCAGTGCTATTTTGCAGACGATTCTATAGATACATACTTTTTCAAATACATTTAGAGGTACATTCATCAATTGATTGCAATGGAATTAACTAGCAAATAATTGCACATAAAAATTTGTCCCATGTTTCATCAAAATAAATTCTACTGAAAAAATGGAATCTAATTGCAGCTTTTGCACAAAAAAATACATATTTTAAAACTGCAATCTAAAATTATCATATTTCAACCAATTCTTATGCTAGTTTTTAAAAAGTATTTTTGAAGAGGGCATGTGTGAATTCAATTGCTTTGAAGAATGTAAATTTCAGTGTCTGGTGTTTTGCTTCAGAAGCATATCAACAAGAATCTGATCCAAATAGTGAATCGTAAAAATTGCATTTGCTAACCATATTCACAAAGGTTTTAATAGCAGCTTGCCCATCATTTGTAATATGCACACATTTGTGCTGCTGCAGTCTGTTTGGCATGGATACTAAAGTTCTTGGCCAGAACTAGAACATAAGCATATCTTTTGCAACCTGCTTCTGCATTTTCAGGTGCAATGGGGAAAAGTCCCTCCAATTGGATTATATGCAGGATTTCTCAATATGTCAGATATAAGAGAGATCATATCTGTAATGGGATGCTAACTGCCTCAGAAAATGCAGTAAATTTATGGACATTGAAGCTGTTGATTTTCCATTTAATAATTCCAGTCATGTTTACTAAGAAGCTTTCACCACCTTTTAAATTAGATTCCGTTTTATTATGTAATGTATCTCCCTACTTATTTCTATAAAAATTATATTTCAGCAGATTCACTGCATATTCTTATCCCACAATGTCTTAGAGATAGTATCTAAGATAAGGTAGTAAGACAGAGCCATGGTGAAATGTAAGGGAGAAGTAAGAACTGCAATGGACAAGAACCATCAACCTAGTTCCGCACACAAACCAGATACCCTCCTCATTTACTGTGGTCAGGGGCACTGGACTCCCCATAAAAATAGAAAAACCACAAATTGAAAAAAGGTGTCTCCAGGTTCTCCCAGTATTTAGCATTCCTATATTGTACAAGTTGTGCTGCTACACAGGACTATGAATCTTCACTTACTTATTCTTGAACAACAACAACAATAACAACAACAACAACAAGGATGGCAAAACTCCTCTCACCACTGAGTTCTTGTAAGTTTTAAATGTTTTTTAGATCTTCATTATTGTAAAATAAAGGATATTTTAAGAAATTCCACACAACCCTAATCTTAGGTATTTTGGGGGAAGGCTGGTGGTAGTTGCTGAAATACATCTATCAGTGAAATGGCAGCCTATCCTTTACCACAACAGAGCAATAGTCACAGTGGGAAAAACTTTTCCTAGACAAAATAATTAACTGTTGTCCCAGAAGGGTTTATTCCATGAAGATGGAGTAGCTTACAGATAAAGAAACAAGTGGTAGGTTCCAGAAAAATGATTTGACTCTGTTTTGTACAGTATCAGGTGAAAATGTCCACTACCGTATCATCTTTTTTCATTGAGGTAAATAGGCAATGGCCCCTAACAGGGGTAACAAATAAAACAGATAAAAATATGAACACAATAACAATTACTTTGAGGAAAATTGGTTAAATATATAATATATAATAATAACTACTGGACACTCACACTCACTAGGTTAGAATAATAGGATAAGTAAAACAACAGCAGCAACAACAAATAGTACAGGTAGAGGTTCCAATTTCTACCTGGATTTCTGAGACACTTACACACTGACTGCTTACAAGGGTTTCTTTTTTTATGATTTACCCCAGTACTTAGTAATTGCTTCAGCATCCATGAACTGTCATATCTGCAATTTAAAAATGAAATAACAACCCACAATGCCAACACATCCTAATGAAGTGTTAGAATAGCTGTCCATTGACAGAAAAAAGTGAAACCGTCATCAGTCAAACAAGCCTGACTGAAATTTCTCCCAGTGGTTAATTGACTGAAGCTATGAAACTGAATCAGTCACTTAAAGCCACTGATTAAATCAATTCTTATTTGCAGCCCAAGTTGTCCTTTTACCAATTAGTTTACAAACCATTCCAAACTGAAAGTTTAGGAGTTGGACATTTGCTAGGAATTCTACTATGACCATATTGGATACAACAGTCTTGAAATCACTATGACTCTGTTTCTAAATCTGCTAGTATCCTGCTGTATATGAAATGTTTCTGCACATTCACTCTAATGCAGTGAATTAAAATAGCCGTACACAGTGCAGCTAAGACACCTAATATTTATCAGATGTGAAACCTTACTGTTTTGGGGGCCCTCCTTCCAAATGTGATTTCATACAAATTTGGTAGTGTCCGTGGCAAAAGCCAGCAATTTCTATTTTGAAATAAGGCATACAAGTCACAGGTTCCTTATTTTGAAGATGATTTATACTTCCCGAAACCTTCTAGAACCAACCTTAAACATGGTGTGCACGCCCCATATACATTACCTTGGAAAAAAAAAATTTCTGCACTATCAAATTTGGTCGTTCAAGATTACAACACTCAGTGGGTTCCTGAGGAAGGAGGAATTCACTTCCCAACCATCCATGAACATTAAAAGTGAATGGGAAAATTGATTAATTTTATAATGAAATGTATTTATTTCTTCCTTGAGATAGTTTACAGGAGTGCTTCCTTAGCTGGGAAAAGTTTATATACATGGAGACCAATGATCATCTTCTCACTTCTCATGACTTATTGTCTGTTAGTTATATGCAATTCATGCCTAGGTCCCAGTGACCTTAGCAAACTTTGAGAAGAGTTCACAGAAAGTGTTGCTGAGGACTTGAACACATGTTGGAGTGAATAAGCCCTGCTGATAGTGATGGAACCTGAGTATGTTTATCTTTCTCTCTAGATTGTGCCTTCCGTTGCTTCTATACCATATATATTTTTAGTGCCAAGAGAATAATAACTCACTGTGCTTATAGTATTCAGGCAGTCTCCTGGGTAGTTTTTTTGACAACTGAAGTGCCACTTCAAAGATGATGTGTAGTTATTCTTCTCCAGCTGTTCTAATTATATATGGAGAAAATAAAACACAAAACCCATCAATTTGATGGCTCTGGCTTGATGAAAACATCACCAAAATATATTTATCATTTGGGAGAAAGGGGAACTGTCTAAACAAACAGGCTGCCAAAGAACAAATAAGATTGGCACATCTTATATGGGTGGTTTTTATTTCTTTCAATTTCCTGTAAGCCTACATTCCCATACTTTCTGCTTTCTGATATTGCTTTTCCAAATCCATTGTCCTTGTTTTTTCCCCTGGGCAGTAACTCATTCTGTACTGTTTATGTCTCCTTACTTTCTAGTCTTTATTTTCTTTATCCAGTTGTAATTGTGTAGGATGAAATTCTCCAAGACTTTGCCATTAGTGATCTCTGTACAAGTCATTGGAAAGCCCCAAAATGGAAAAAGAAAGAGCTATTATATTAAGCATGATCAGTCTTAATAGTTTTTATCCAATTTATCTGTAATTCTTAAGGTAATAAGAGATAACATACCTATTCTAGACAGCTATTGTTGGTATGTGCCTTCAAATCACATCCAACTTATGGTGGATCTAATGTGAAACTTGGAAGGATCCAGCACTGTACTGAACCAGAGAAACATGAAGATTAGCTGAGAAACAGTGGATCATTCCTTGCTTGCCTGGGTTTGAAGCTGCTGCTGCCAGAGGCCAATTTTCAGGCCTAGGCAGCAGGGAGATGGATTGCAAGGAGGAAATTGCAAACAAGTCTTTGGTAGCAGCTGCTTTTTAAAAAACCAGGTAAGGAAGGAAGAGTCCAATGTTGAGCAAAGGAAGGTAGCAGAAATGGTGGCGTTGGATCCTTCATTCCTTATCTGCTTTTGGTTACTGGTTAGTTACCAAGCTTTACAGGCAATATTTCCACATCTTATTTGAATGAAGAGGCACTATTGGTTACATTATTCTTGTCTTCAATGTTAGTTTCACATCAATGCAAAAGTTTATTTCATCTGGACTCCATCAAATCTGGAGGTAAACTATATATCACCGTAAATTATTTGAGTTTGGACTACAACTCTCGAAACCAGGGATCGAATCCCCATTCTCCCAGATCTATGCAAAACACATTGTCTCAGCACCCAAAGTCTCCCTCCCATCTTCATCATAGTGGTGATGGCCATTGAACATGACATGGCTAGTGGTCTTGTCAAAAGTCAGACGCCAATTAGAGAGCAAAATAGAGTTTATTAAAGCAACAGTCCAAAAAATAGTTCAACAAACTAAAAAGACTTAAAACACTTAACTTTCAGTGTTATTAAGTAGAACAAGCGGGTAAAATCCCAAAAAACAAGAACTAGCAAATAATCCGGATTAGCTAGAGATATAATCTGGGTTAAACTTAAAGTTCTAGAACTTGACCCAAAAGTTCACAATGGGCTGAAAAACGGAGGCATGAACTAAAGCAAGTAGTATTGAAGCCCACAAACCTTTCCCAAATAGGAGTTCAAAACAAACAAACGCCCAAACTGAGCTAGGGAACTCCCAGTTGAGAGCAGCAAAGCCAGCGAAACAGCGAGACACTGGCAAGTTCGCAGCAACCACTGCTGGAACATACACAAAACCAAGAGTTAAAGGAGCAGAGTGGGAAAGCGTCGTCAAGCCGGTCCAAAGTTGGGATAAGCAGACAGCGTCAGTATCAGGAATGAAGGTAGTAGTCAGCAACAGCAGACAGCCACAGAATAGAGAACGATGCCAAGCCACGGATTGAGAGCGAAGAGCAAAGCTGAGTCAAGTTCTAGTCCAAGGTCCAAGGTCCGAGAGGTTGAAGTCATCCAAGAAGGTCACAACACGAAATGGCACAGAGAGCCAAAGCAACGAGGGTGAACAGCAGATCCGTTGCAAAGTCCCAGTCCAGTCTTCAGTAACACACACAGGAAACCCAATGGCACCCAGTAACACCTTGCCACACTCAAGGTATAATGGCCAAACAACCCCAATATATCCAGGTCTCCCTGGGCTTCCAAACTATCCATGCCCAAAGAGCAGGTGTCTCAACTTCTTAATCTGAATCAGAACTCCACACAGCCAATGCCCTTGGGTCAGGTGTTCCGAATTACTCATCAGAGTCCCAATCATCCTGCCCATGCCCAACTCTATCCACACCTGTGGACCCCCTCTCATTCCTCCAAGCAGACCAAGTGGGATCTGCTTCTGAAGACACCCAAGCTTCCCCAGCATCAGCAGTATCCATGGGCCCCGATCCGTCCCCAAGCATCTACGTGCCCAATTCCTCCATTAACACCTGTTCCCCAGCATCCATTTCCACCTCAGGATCCCCACATGAATCCTCCTCAGAAGACTCCCCATCAGTCTCCCTGACCCTTTTCCTAAACAAATCCTCCAACGAGCCCTCCTCACGAGGGTTTTTCCTTCCTCTTCTGATCCCACCACTATCATTCACAGTCTCCAAAGGCGCATTCACAACAGAAGTTAAGAAAAAGCAGGCTGCATCTTTGAGTTCTGTAGCAGATGCAAAATTAAGTAAAGCATTCTCAGGAAGATCCAGTTAGCTATGTAGTATCCAAATCCTGGTTTGTGGCACTGCAACAAAGCAGGACTCTGTCCTTTCTCAGAGTTCTTGCCAGAAATCATAGCTATTGTTTCTCTTTACAATTCAAGGGTTCCAATACCATAGTTCTGGCCATGAAAATATTGCTATGTTTCAGGGGTTTTATCCTGCCAGATTTTTTTTTCTTCTAGCATCACAGCTGCGCCTTGGAGAGTATTCAAAGAACAATGAAGTCAGCCAGGGGCTAACTTTAATCACAACAGGTGGTCAGTTTATTATCAGAATGTGAATATTTCCTTTTGTTAGGAAGAACAATGGTAGAAAATGCCTATAGCACTTAGATTCCAAATATAATCTCCAAATATTTCTTCCAGCTTATTTGAGTGCTTTTAAAAATATTAATTTGACATTTCTTATGTTTAAATAACCCCCTCACTCTGCAGAGGTAAGACAGTGAAAGAAAAGAATGGGAAGTGCTACCTCAAATTTCATCTGTAAGCTTTCAAAGCCTGGTCTGTTTTATTAATAGCTGGAGGAACATGTATTATGAAGTATGTAGGGTTGTAAATGCCACAGGATAAAATGTTGAAGTTGTGAAGGGGGGCGGAAAGCAGAAGGAAGGTCAGTACAAATCAAGTGGGTTTTCAACAGGACACATCATTTAATGAAAACAGATGGGACCAACCAAAACAACTGGTCATAAAAAATGCTGCATGATAGCATCTAACTTAAGTGGGTTTGAATATCAGACAATATTGCATAGAGATATGTTCAACTATCTGTTATTTATTGAAGTCTAGAGACACAGAGCAATATCTGAATATAAATGAACATGACAATATAGTCAAAGAAATTTTCACTTGGCTGCTAATACAGTCAGAAGATTGTCTTGGCTCTTGAGGAGCTTCTGACAAGAATTGACCATAGGCCAATATGACATAACATAGAATATCTACTGCTCCAAAATTGGGACAGTACGTGCTTTTTACTGTTAACTTAAAACTTAAAACTGGTCTGTATAAAACACAGTGAATAAAAATATTAGTTACAAATCTCATCAAAACTCTGAGAGCTAAAATCCCTTTGAGCCTATAATATCCCTCTCTCTAGTTGCAAGCATAGGAGCCCCGGTGGTGAAGTGCGTTAAAGCACTGAGCTGCTGAACTTGCAGACCGAAAGGTGCCAGGTTCAAACCCCGGGAGCGGCGGGAGCGGCCGCTGTTAGCTCCAGCTCTTGCCAACCTAGCAGTTCGAAAACATGCCAATGTGAGTAGATCAATAGGTACCGCTCCGGTGGGAAGGTAACGGCACTCCATGCAGTCATGCCGGCCACATGACCTTGGAGGTGTCTACGGACAACGCCGGCTCTTCAGCTTAGAAATGGAGATGAGCACCAATCCCCAGAGTCAGACATGACTGGACTTAACGTCAGGGGAAACCTTTACCTTTAATTGCAAGCATATCATAACCTAGTCTCAGTATGTCAAACAAACTAACATCTATGCCCAAATGTTGTGAAAAAAGAGGTTGCTTTAAATCCTGATCACACACCTCTACTTATTTATATCTGGTATATAGGCTCTCTGGTCCAGCCCTAGGGACCTTATCTCTCTCTCTCCCCCCCCCCCTCTCTCTCTCTCTCACACACACACACACACACACATGAGCAAACATGGAGAAATGGCAGGCTGCGTGCCACTCCAGTGCAGAGATACTTCCCCCATCACATGGGGGGAAGTGTTACCCAACCAGAGCGAAAGTGTTGACCAAGAAGCATCCTAGGACGCTTCCATGCCAGTTGGGGGACAGCCTCTACTAGAGGTTGAGGGATGGGCTGCTTGTCCATTTATCCCTTAACTGGCTGTCAAACATTTTAGAGCACTTGCACAGAAAGAAAGAGGGACAAGGGACAGCCATGTTTATATTGAGTTGTCCCTTGTCACATGATAGGGGAAAATGGCTTAAAGGCAGTCTCTCCCCATTGGCCCAAACTATTTCCATTCATAAGAGGGCCCAAATTCCTCCTCTTGCCTCAGGCTTTGCCTTTGAGACTTCAAGTGGGGGTTGTCTCAATTTAAAGCCCTTGAAGCATACTGTAGTGCACTTTCATGGTGTGTGTTGTATATCTGCCATACTTTCAAGTTGATGTCAAGCAGCATTAAGTGGTCAGAGTAGATATGCCCAGAGCCACCTAGGACAATGAAGGCAACAAGGCCCCCTTGCCACCCCCTTTGGGGAAAGAGAAGGCTTCTCCCTCCATTCCTGAGGAGGCCTCACCATCCTCTTCTGGGTCCTTTGGGGGAACCAAACATAGCCCTTTTGGGGGAGAAGCAGCACCCACAACAGAGACCTGGATCCATTTATGAGACATACATGCTGCTGCTCAGTTGTTTAATAGTCTCCGACTCTTCGTGACCTCATGGACCAGTCCACGCCAGAGCTCCCTGTCGGCTGTCACCGCCCCCACTTCCTTCAAGGTCAAGCCAGTCACTTCAAGGATACCGTCCATCCATCTCGCCCTTGGTCGGCCTCTCTTCATTTTTCCTTCCATTTTCCCCAGCATCGTAATCTTTTCCAAGCTTTCCTGTCTCCTCATGATGTGGCCAAAATACTTCAGTTTTGCCTCTAATATCCTTCCCTCCAGTGAGCAGCCGGGCATTATTTCCTGAAGGATGGACTGGTTAGATCTTCTTGCGGTCCAAGGCACTCTCAGGATTTTCCTCCAGCACCAAAGTTCAAAAGCATCTATCTTCCTTCACTCAGCCTTCCTTATGGTCCAGCTCTTGCATCCATAGGTTACTATGGGGAATACCATTGCTTTGACTATGCGGACCTTTGTTGCCAGTCTCTGCTCTTCACTATTTTGTCAAGGTTGGCCATTGCTCTCCTCCCAAGAAGTAAACGTCTTCTGATTTCCTTGCTGCAGTCTGCATCTGCAGTGATCTTCGTGCCTAGAAATATAAAGTCTGTCACTGCCTCCACATTTTCTCCCTCTATTTGTGGGTTATCAATAGGTGTAGTTGCCATGATCTTGGTTTTCTTGACGTTAGACTGCAACCCAGCTTTTGCACTTTCTTCTTTCACCTTGGTGATAAGGCTCCTCAGCTCCTCCTTGCTTTCAGCCATCAGAGTAGTATCATCTGCATACCTAAGGTTGTTAATGTTTCTTCCAGCAATTTTAACTCTGTCCTTGGATTCCTCAAGCCCCGCATGTTGCATGATGTGTTCTGCGTCCAAGTTGAATAGGGAGGGTGAAAGTATGCAGCCCTGCCGCACTCGTTTCCCAATCTTGAACCAGTCTGTTGTTCCGTGATCTGTTCTTACTGTGGCTACTTGGTCTTTATACAGAGACATACATAACTCTTCCGAAAATCATAGGTCAGTGTTTTGAATCTTAGGCTTTTTGCGTGGGCACTGCCAGCATTTCTTAATATCGTACATATTGTATGTATGAATATTATGAAATAGATCCAACATGCAATGCACAAACAAAATTTTGCACAGTCTCTCTCTCCCTTTCTCTCTCTATATTTGATGTCTTGGAGATGGGACCAAGTCTAAACACAACATCAATTTGTGTTTCATATACGTCTTATACATGTAGCAAGAAGGCAATTGTATACACAATATTTGAAATAATGTTGTGCATAAAACATGTATACACTGAGCCATCAGAGAGCTTAACATCACTATTACTGCCTCCCCATGTGAACATTTTTCAGTTTTGGAGTTCTAGTTAAGGGATGTTTAACTTATACCTAATTAGGGGCCGGGCTGTGGCGCAGCTGGCTAGTAACCAGCTGCTATAAATCACTACTGACCAAGAGGTCATGAGTTCGAAGCCCAGGTCGGGTTAAGCCTCCGACCATTTAAAAAAAATAGCCCCGGCTTGCTGTTGACCTAGCAGCCCCGAAAGACAGTTGCATCTGTCAAGTAGGGAAAATTTAGGTACGCTTTATGCGGGAGGCTAATTTAACTAATCTACAACACCATAAAACTGCTCACGAGGAAACGAATGAGGAAGAATAGCCACCAATGGACGGTGAAGCAACAGCTCCCCCTGTGGCTGGAATCGCGAAGCTGGAAAGATGTTAAATGCCTCTGTGTCTGTCTAAAACTGAATGTTGTTTGTCTGTTGGCATTGAATGTTTGCCATATATGTGTTCATTGTAATCCTCCCTGAGTCCCCTTCGCGGTGAGAAGGGCGGAATATAAATACTGTAAATAAATAAACAGATAGATTTTACACATTTTCTGGGTATTATTTTGAAGATTGCACTCATGCTTTTATTTCCACAATCAGCTGACCCAAGAACATTTTTAACACTTTTTCCATTCGACTTCTTTGATATCATAAGAAGAAAGACAAGATGATTATGGACTCCTGCATAATCATAAGGTGCTGCTCTTGATCTTAAGTTTCCCTTGAAACCTCAGGAAATTGGACGATGCTCACCAGCCAGTCCAATGTTGCTCTTCTTACTACTATGTTGAGAAGGGCAGAATAAGGATCCTCTTTGCATAGCATGCTTTCCTTAACTAAAGCAATAGGAGAAGGGGGGAAAGAAGAGCTGCCAACAACTTGATGGTGATGAGGTAGTGATAATGACAGTGATTTTGGTACTACCTACCCTTATGCGAAACACTGTTTTGGCAGCTGTTCTGAAGAATTGTTGGTCACTTTGCCGATTCATCAGTAGCTACAAAAGGATGAGTTAGGTGGGTCACTCCAGAACCCACCTACATTAGTTTGACTGTTGGTGGCCATGTAGTGGCAAGAATTTTTTTATTGAGAAGCATAATCTATTGTGTCTCCCAAAAAAACCACCTAAAGTATAGAAATCTCCCTACCTCACGGGATATTCAGTGTTGAACAAGGAAGAAAGATAGAGCCCTTTATACCTTTAGTTTCAAAGCTCTGTGCCAGACTCTAATATTTCTTTGAAAAGTGGAAGGGGCTGAACTAACTACTCTTTCATCTCTCTGAGAGCCCATGATAGGCATGCTGACTTTCTTTGTGCATTAGCCATATGGAGTATAAAGGTTTTAAAAACATGTGTGCTGGACCAGATATAACTTTCTAATTTCATTCTCCAAAGAAGGAACAAATCATTTTAGTAATCCCCCTCCACAAGAAAGTATTTGAAAACTATGAAGTTTTCAAAGTTTGGGAATAATTCTGTACAAAACTCACACAATATCATGTATCTGGTATGTTTGAGACACTAGAACACCTTCATGCATGAGTTCCATAGCCAAAGTGAAGCAGTGAAAACATCAAGAGGTCCTGTAAGGGAGGTAGACTGATAACATGAACTGGCTCAAACTGCAAGGCCTGGAGGCTGGGCAGAGGAACTTTTGGGAGTTGAAGGTTTTGGGATTGAAACTGAGACATTGCCCATGTTTTCTTTTGTTCGTAACTTTGCCACCGGTGGCTCAGTGTGTTAAAGCGCTGAGCTGCTGAACTTGCAGACCGAAAGGTCCCAGGTTCAAATTCGTGGAGTGGAGTGAGTGCCTGCTGTTAGCTCCAGCTTCTGCCAACCTAGCAGTTCGAAAACATGCAAATGTGAGTAGATCAATAGGTACCACTCCGGCAGGAAGGTAACAGCGCTCCATGCAGTCATGCCGGCCACATGACCTTGGAGTTGTCTATGGACAACACCAGCTCTTCAGCTTAGAAATGGAGATGAGCACCAACCCCCAGAGTCGGACACGACTGGACGTAACGTCAGGGGAAACCTTTACCTTTACCTAGCATTAAATAAATTTCCAAGATTTCCTTGTGAGTTGAATGTAAATGCTACCAAGGTTCCGCCATCACACACAAGCATATTTGTTGGTTTATGCAAATAAAACAACTTTTTCTGGATAGGGAAATAATATTTTCTAAGTTGTTTCCTGTACAGAGAATGATGTTTTGTGTGAGGAATACAAAGCCTTGATGTATAAATGAAGTAAATACTGAAGTACAAAGTTTTTCAACTGTTCAGCATTCTACTTCAAAATCTCCTAATTCCAAATAACATTTTGTCCATTTTTGAATGTTATTTACATCCTTACTTTTTCTCCACAGGGCTTGGACGTCTCAAGCTTGGGAGTGTTTTGTTCCATGGTATAGCTCAGCCTAAACTTCAAAACTAGATTTTAATCATTTGGCCAAAATCCTTTTTTTTTTTGCAGCATCCACATCAGATCTGATCTACAGTTTAATTAGTTTGTGATACACTCATGAAAAGGCTTTGCAAACATTGTTTCTAGGTGTCATTGATTTCTCACAATTTTTAAGAAACAAAACTGAAGAAGGACAGAAAAAAGTGGGACATATATAAGTTACAGATTTTTAAATAAATACATGTACCACGTAGACCTACTATCGTTCTCAGATGGAAAATGACTAGTGGTAGGGGGAAAACACAGTAACCTTGTGTTTTGGCTTTCTGAAGAGTTGAAAATATCAAATAATCGTGATCCTATCTGATATCCTGTTTAGCAGCATTTCTTAAGATGGAATAAAAAGTCTTTATGGCATTTGGCATTTTATATTTTTATGTTTTATCTTCCTTTCCAGTGTAATATATAATCAAGTCTATAATATCTCTCTCTTACTACTATTTCTGTCACCTTTATTGAATCTCCTGGTATGAATCTACTGAAACTACTGGAGAGCAGATTCATCTTTCAGATCTGTATAACATATTATTTACTCCTTTGCTAATAAATAGACCTTTAATTATTTTGTTGACAAAAGCTGCTTTATGATTTTCTCATCTCACTGGCAGATGTTCTTCATTACGCTTGCTAACTCATTCCATAATAGAATGTCAATTTCAGATCAGGATATTTCCTTTCCTCCTGAACATCTACTATATAAATAATCCAGACAATGCTAAAATATTAATAACAAAAATATTGTTGAATAGTGCTTTGTCTGAATATGTGTGTTAGTTGTTGTCTGTTTTTATTTTGTTTTCTGCCAGAGTAGGAGAAAAGTAGAAGCTGAATGTCTAAGTTCCTTTTCACCAGCCAAGCAAACCCCAGAAAATGAATGCACATAAATGTCACAGTAGCCAAAAATGGAATAATGTGTTTGGATCAACCTTCATGCATTACAATGGGACACTTTGTCTTCCACATGAACTTTTGCTTACAGTATGTATCACAATATGATACATACAACTGAATGACTTTGTCACAGTATAATAGCAAACAATTTTACCAGATTCTAGCTATTTGTCAAAAACTATTTTCTTTCTGTAAGAACATCATTTACTGAGTCAAAAACAAGGTGCAGGAAGAGGAATTCTGTCAATGTATATGACTGGAATACTTTAAAAAATGTCAACTCATATAACGCATGTCTTGCAGAGATGGCAATAATGATTCAGTTGAGAATTAGCATAGTTTAATAGTTTGAACATAGGATTGCAACCACTGGGTGACCTTGGGCAAGTCACAGACTTTTAGACCCAAAGGAAAGCAAAGATAAATCTGCTCTGAATAAATCTTGCCAAGAAAACTCATTGATAGGCTTATCTTAGGGTCACAATAAGTCAGGAACTACTGCAAGGCACACAAAAGCAATTTGATCCAGTGAAGTAAAATTACACTATCTGACAATAATTTGGCCTTATGCAGGGTAAACCACCCTTTCTGTCATTAGGGGAATGCTGAAAATATTTGGGGACAGGAAATATTTCACAAGACAAAAATGTCCATTTTTGGCAATCATCAAATGTAATAAATTACATATAAAAAGCTCACCTATATAGACTACAAGTCCTTGTTTCTTTGAAGCAAGATATTCAGATAATAGAAATGTATATAGAAGAAGAGTGTTTCCTTTGAGAGATTTTTGCACAACCACAGTAGTGCAGAAAGTCAGGGTTATGATGATATGCAGAAGTACAATAGTTGGATCACAGAATGGGGAATTGGCCCATTTGTGTTAATGAAGAGAGATGTTGGAATAAAATAAGAATTCATCTTATGTTGATTTCTTATTTTAATTAGCCTGATTAACTTCATCTTAACAACTCCTTACATATTCCCGTGGCCTTTATTGTTTGCTGAGCTGAGATCTGTTATTTTGCTGTGATAATATGTGCTCAAGGTCAACAACCAACATTTCAGAAATACAGTGTCAGAGCCTAGAAACTTCTTCATTGACAAACAAATACTTGATATATGCTATACTGGTCACATAGGCCACAGGTAAGGTTTACCATGTCTGCTAGTTGCACACTTCGTCATTGCATGCATAACTTTGAAGTTCTATGAAGTACTGATGCTTGAAGTAAACTTTATCTTAACCGGTGGTATGAATAGATGGGACTGAAAGAAGTGTCAAATACTTTGCTCACAGTTATTTTTTGTTGACTGTTTTGCTTCCAGCTCAGATTCAGTGCTCATCCCAGGTCCATATCCCATTTCAATCCCATTCAACAATATGATATTTAAGGTGCTCAGCTATGTATGTATCCCACTGTCTATGCTAATATGATTGTAGCTGAACAGTGGGTCAATGTGAGAAGGTGAATAGTTATCACCACCCCACACAGTGATATCAGTGGGATGAAAAAGATCCTTAAACTCTCCTGTGGCTGAAAAGAACTACCAACTAGCTAAACAGAACACCTACTAACCACATCATGTTAATTTTATGTGCATCATATTAATTTTACAGGCTCTATAAATACATCAAACACTGTAGGCTTTTCTCCAATAACAAAAAGTCATTGACCTGAAATAGATGATTAGGAGAAACAAGTTAGTGCAGAATGCTCTACTTGGCTTGAATACAGCATTAAAATAAATTCAGTCTGATTTGAAACATTATTCTGGAATACTTGAAAGCTGCTTTGAAACTGCCGAACTTGATTGTTATTCATTGTTAATAAGTTATGTTATGATTTTTTTTAGATATTGCAAATCCAACACACAGTTTTATTTGTTCAATGTATAACCTGCTTTTCTCCCAGCATGGGACCCAATATGCCTTGCAATAATTTTAAAAACAAGTTTATCTAAGATCTTATACTACTTTAAAAAAAACCTGAACAATAATTCTATTAAAATTGCATGGTTAAAACCTGTTTAAAACATCATTAGAATATAATTGAGAAGCTCCACAATAAAAGCCGAGCACACCAGTTTTAATACTCGTTTGCCACATGATTAAAAAATCAAACTGTGTGAATAGAAAGAGATTTGCCAGCTGATGGAAATCAAACAGAACGGGTTAACCAGACCTCACATTTTACATGCATTATTAGCATGTCCTTCATTTCCCTCGAACCCATCAAGATCTAATTGAGATATCAAATTTAGATCCTCTTTTGATAGTGCAGATAAGGACACACCCTATTTTACCCTGATCCTAAAACCATTAAACCACTACAACTAGATTGACCCAATTGCTGTTAATATGAGGTTTTTTCCAGCAAAGGTATATGCCTGGAGGTCAGATGTTGTGACACTCTTTGCACCTACATTACTATTGTTTAATTACATGTATCCAAGCTTTGTGAGGACCTATTTGTTCAAGTTAACAGGAATAGACATTTTATAGACAAGTACATTTCATGGCGGGCTGGATGTATTTTCAGATGGAAAATTCCAGCCATCCATGAAATTAAAGGGAAAAGGCTGCTTATAAAAGAAGGTTTTGCAATTACAGGCCCTGTCCACTTTTCTTCTTGCATCTCTCTGTGAGCTTTCTATCAGAGTTTTGGTTTTTTGAGAGGATGCATTTTCTCTGCGACTTTGGAAAGAGAATGTAGGCTTTCAAGATGAAATTTGAAATTCTGATTAAGTAATAATTATAGCTTTTATTCTTGAATATTAATGCATTTTATCAGCCTTTAAATAATCAAAATAGTTACCATTAGCAGTTAAAGGGCTTATACATTTTCAAGACACCCTATATATATGTGTGTGCACTTTATTTTTACAGCCGGTGGGTATGTTTCAGACAAACGAGACTTGTTTAAAGTTCATCATATGTAGTTTTAAGCATATATATCTGACTCTACAACATGGAAATTCCTACTTCTACACCCACCCTTAAGCAGTAGACATGTATCGGACTTCTAATCTAAAGGTTCTGAGTAGGAGCCTCACACTTGGAAATGAGAGAGGTAACTATACAAATAGCAATTCCTGATTTGATATTTTAAGATCTGTTTAATTATGACGTAACGGCAGCTACGTGTAGTGATTTCACCAGTTCTAAAGACCAAATGATCCTTGTTACAAAAAAATGGGTTTAATAATGAGATCAAATTATTATGAGCTGCTACAGCTCCATCACATGGATCACTTGGATTTATACAAAACTACAAATCCTAGAATTCCATTGCATTTGAGCCATGACAATCAATGTAATGTCAAACTGTTATAATTCTGCTATGTGCATAAAGCCTAGATCTAGGTCTATGTAGATTCTGCAAGAACCAAATTTTTAAAACCTAATAATAATAATAATAATAATAATAATAATAATAATAATAATAATAATGCCAACTGCAAAAGGCCATCCACAAAAGGCCACCCTACTGGGATCTGCACGCATCATCCGAAAATACATCACACAGTCCTAGACATTTGGGAAGTGTTCGACTTGTGATTTTGTGATATGAAATCCAGCATATTATTATTATGTTTGCTGTGTCATACAATAAAATAATGCTTTATTTATATCCCGCCCCCTCTTTCCAAGGGGACTCAGGGCTACTATCTGTTTTCCTAAAATGTCATGCAAAAGAGAGAGTTTTTCTTAAACAAAAATGTATAAAAAGCAAAACATGCAATAAACTGTGAAAAATTAGATTTAGAAAGAGGAATTGATACATTCATTTATCCTGAGTTAGGAGACCACTGGGAGCTTTTGAAGAGCTGCTTTCAGGTCTTGACAGAAAGTGTGAATATAGCAGAATAAATGCAGAAAATAACAACATGCATATAAAAGATTCCCCTTTGAACCCTGCTTCTTCACTGAATTTCAACTGTCTTGTTTTGGATAACTGGAGCTGACCTTTTGCATCCTACTGAATTGGACAGACATGTAAGAGAACTTGGGTGAATGCTCAGATCATTACAGTCGAGCAAAGGCTCAGTTCTTTGCAGAAATTTAGTACATCTCAGCCTTTAAAATGTATTAAAATGCTCATAACTATAATTATCCCAGCGGTTAAATATATTTTTAACTGCAGCTTCCAGAAATATCATATCCAGTTGCTATGCTGATGGAGGATTTGGAGAATTGCAGTCCAAAAAAAAAATAGCAGCATTTTCTCTCAAGTAATATTTAATCACACATAAATAAAATTGTAAATTAACGCCTGTGCTATACATGTAACAGATAATGCTGGTCTATGACATCTATATATAGAAAAGTATACTTTGGAACTGGCTTTAGAAGAATCTTTTCAGCTTATCTCTTTGGTACTATCTTTCTGTTGGTACTATCATTCTGTTTTGTATCTGGCTGTGAATACAAAAGAAAATATATAACTTGATTGGACACTATGGCCATAGGACCTCTTCACATGGGGCAAAATAGCTCCATTTTGCCATTTTTTTTCTGTAGCTTGGATGGGGCCTACTGAGTACCATCAGATGACATACAGCAGGCCCCACCGACATCCCTCCTGAAGTGGAGGGGAAGCATCAGAAGGTGCTTCCTCTTCCACTATGGGGAAGAAAGTGTTTTTTCAGGTAGCTCCAATTGAGCTACCCACACTTTCCTCCTCTTTTCCCCACATAATGGGAAAAGAGCTGCGGGGCAATGTGCTTTGCCATGTGTTGTTGCCTTTTCTCCCATCTGATGGGGACAGGGTGCTAATGCACTCTGTCCCATCTCCACCATGAGATACCATGCATGCCTTTCCTTTCTCCAGCAAATGCTGGTACAACAGCACACCCCCCCCCCCCCCGTGGGCTGTGTGAAGAGGTCCATAATCTTATGTAGACTTGACATGTTCTATCAAGAATACCACCTCCTCTTTTCCACATATGTGCAACAAATCTGATGGATTCCAGAGGTCAATAGTGGCTAGAAAAAAATGGGAGACATTGGTAGTGGCCACTTTTACTTTTGCAGCATGGACTATATGTACAATATGATGTTCCTGGAACTTATGAGAAAATGAATATTCCAGGAGATGATATAGACTCTGTTCATTTCTATTAAGGAACTCAGGTGTATTTTTTGGGGAGGTCAGGTTGCAAGGAGATACTAAATACTAGGCTTGTCCGATCGATGGAAAAAATGTTTCAATTCTCGTTTCTAAAGTAGGGGATGCCGGCTCTTCGATATAGAAATTATTTCTTAATTTTTCACCCAAAATTTTCGGATATTTCCGAAAATTCGTAATGTTTCTAAAATGTTTCTAAAATGGCGGACGCGCATGCGCAATCGCCAAAAAACAGGAAACCGGGGGGGACTTTTCTGGGGGTCTCCCGCCCTCATTTCTTGAGCTATTCTCATCAAATTTGGTACAGTGGGAGAACACATTCCACACTCTTTGCTCAACAAATTGCAGAATGTTTCCTGTCTCCTATGATTTTTGGCGAATTTTCATAACTTTTTATAATACACTATTTTTCAATATTTGAAGAAACCTGTTCCTGGTTTGAAAGTCTTATTTCCTGTTCAATGGGGTTCTTATCACTGTAAAATTCCCTCTTCTACTTGTGTAGACTTTGGATTAGAAATGCAGCACACGCCAAGCAATGCCTTGACAGGATTGGCAACGTCCTTTGGAAACTATAAATTGCCTTTGAACCTTTTGATCAATGGTGCCACTGGCTGACCTTGTGATTGCAAAAATGAAACTCTGGCTGAGGACTTTGGATTAGAAATGCAGCACACGCCAAGCAATGCCTTGACAGGATTGGCAACGTCCTTTGGAAACTATAAATTGCCTTTGAACCTTTTGATCAATGGTGCCACTGGCTGACCTTGTGATTGCAAAAATGAAACTCTGGCTGAGGACTTTGGATTAGAAATGCAGCACACGCCAAGCAATGCCTTGACAGGATTGGCAACGTCCTTTGGAAATTATAAATTGCTGTGGACCCTCTATTGAATCAAATCAATGCTGACTTTGTGATTGCAGAAATAAAACTCAGCCCAAGGCTTGGGAATAGAAATGGAGCGTGAGGGAAGCAATGCCTTGGCGGGTGCCCCACGTCCTTTGGAAACTATTTCTTCCAATGTACCCTTTAGGTTTGAAAACAATGTGTGTCTTTGTGATTGCTGCAATAACACTCAGCCCGGGGGCTTGGGATTGCAAACGGAGCGGGAGGGAAGCAATGCACTTGCAGGAACGCAGACGTCCTTTGGAAACTATTATTTTCAAGTCCCCCCCCCCCCTTTCAGGATTGCAAAGAAGGGCTGATGTGGTGATTGCTAAATTCCAAAAAAGAAAACAGAAAGGCAAAGGGACTCCCTCTGGAGTAGAAAAGTAAAGCACCCCAAGCTTTGCACTTGCAGGAATGCAGACGTCCTTTGGAAAATAAAAGTTCCCTAAAGCCACAGCAAGGACTCTGCCACAAGCCCCAAGCCAATTTCCCAAAAAAAACCCACAATATCGAACCAGCAACAACAGACAGACACTCTACCCTTTATAGCCAGAACAGTCACTTAGCCCTCTCTCCCCCAAGCAAGCAAGCAGCTTCCCAGCACGCGTGAACCACCCTCTCTCCTCGGTATCCTAGCCCAGAATGGCTTGGCTCAGTTGGGGAGGGGATTTTTATAGAGATCCTCCATGTGGACGCGGAGGATGCTAGCCCCCACCTTTTTCAGCCATCGTGGAAGTCTCTGATTGGCCAGGGAGCGGTAGCCATGTTAGGCTGCACTAGGCTCCCATTCATGTTAGGTTGCAGAAACAAAAAAAAATTAAAAATTTTTTTAAAAAATAAAAATAAATTTTGGAAGGAAAAAAATTAACGAAAATTTTAATAAACAATTAGAGAATGGGCCAACGATGGTTCGAATTACATTGCCAGTTGCGCTCAGGGAAAACGTTTCAATACTCGTTTCAAAAAATGAGAACAATCCAAAATAATTACAAAACGGGAAACATGACGAATATTTGGACAACCCTACTAAATACTTGAAACAACCATCAAACAATATATTGATATAACAGGAGTTCTATAGGGGTGTTTTGAATTAATATTGCAAGCACAATTAGAACTTGTAAAAAATGTCCATTGCTTTAAAAAATCAGATAACAAAGAGCAATATGAACAACAATAAAAATACACTATATCTGAAATGACTTTTTATTTTCTTTCAAAAAGGAAAAACAGAGGGGGTGAGTAGAAATATAGAATTAATGCAGTTTGACACAACTTTAACTGCCATGGCTCAAGGCTATGGAATTATGGAAGTTTTAGAACCTTTTCTGTGAAATAGAGTTGGCACTCCAGGAAATTCCTCCCCCCCCCCCCGTCCCCTTCCCTACGTGGCACCCCATCACTTTGATTGATGTCAAGGCAAGCAACATTGAAAAGGTAGGTGATGTGTTGTGGCTGAAGACTGCTGTAACATGTGGGACTGGGGGAGGACATTTAGGATGGCCACCTAGTGACACTGAACCATTCAACCACCACTCCAGGGTTAGTACAGATATGTCCAAGGTTGGTCACATTGTTGGAACATTGCTTGTATAGTTGTTTCTGCAGTGGGAAGAATATATTGGATCCCCCTCTCTCTTGTGCATAGATCTGAACCTGGTTCCCATAAGCACAGCATTTCTAATAGTATTATTTGATTGTGGCTTAAGCTTCCCACCAGTGAATGGGTAATTAATGGGTATAAATTAATCGACATCCATCGACCCTCATTGTTGTTATGTGTTTTCAACAAATACATTTTTGAAAATTGAATGAACCACAATGTGTACATTGTTTCATTATTTTTGAAATTAAACATTTTGCATTATTTCATCATTACCAAAAACAAGATTACCCACCATTGTTGTATCTCATTCAGATTCACTTTTCCATAGCAGAAAATGCTATTGAGTAACCCCAGGCAGACCAAAAGATAATTCATCTGTAGACCTAAATCAAAACTATGTATAAGAGTGAGATGGAAATATAAAAATTATGTCTATATTCATTATTATTTTCTGTACTATTTCCAATACATAATTAATTAGAGTAACGCTTTCTAAAATATTTTGATTGCTTTCTTTATTTGGGAAAGTTCAAATAATATTCTTGAGATTAAAGTATTGAAGGATGTCATAAAAATACACTTTTTATTCAGTGCTAAATTTTCACATAAGATGTGGGGAAAATGAAGAATAATGTTAATAAAAGAGGTGTGCATTTTTAGGAAGTCTCTTGAACAGTAGCATTGTAAAGTATCAAACTGGGAAGTCACTGGCAAACCCCAGAAGACACAAGCATAGCTCATGGATAATCATAAAAGACTTTCTTTCATGTCTACAGGCTTGTAGATCCTTGGAAGCTCAACAAACCCTTTTTATGGCTTTCATACCAAAATGATTTTTTTTCCATGATAACATTTCAGGTGCCTCATGATAATGATTTCCTTCCCAGTTTATACATATGTGAGAAAATTAATTCAGCCTTCTTAAGGTTTGAACTGCTTTTGTGTCTTTTAACAACAGATTTGGCTGACTACAGACTTCAATGTCTGTAGGCAGGCAACCAGGCTTTGCAGCTGGACCATCGCATTTTCTGATGGCTCCTAAAGCATAATGACATGTGCATTCTGTTGCTGGTATGGCTACCTTCTGTGATTCTCCCACCCACATCTATTAATAGATAATGCCCTCCAATAGCTCTCAAAACCACAATGTTCCTGTCACTTACTGGGTGCCTTCAGTTTCATTGATTTCAGTAATTTCAGTTTTCAGTGATTTTAAGGTGGGATTTCCCCCTTCTCCCCTCCCTCCACTCACTATTCCAAGGCTAGATATTTTTTCCTTTATTGTTTTTAAATGCCAAATTGAGCAATTTTGCTAAAAGTTAAGTAATAAAATTAAAGAACAACAGTAACGTTAGAAGGGTGTGTGAAAGTATGACTATGAGGCCACAGAATGGCCAATCGGCACAATTGTGCTACTAAAGAAAGGTGTGATATTGAGGGTGCTCAAGACAATATATATCTATTATCAACAATGACACAACTATAATGAAATAGTGAGTTTGACATCCTTTCAGTTTATAGACACACAAGTTTGACATCATTTTAGTTAATGGGCACACAAAATCTTTCCCTGTGATCTCCTTTGTATATGCATCAATTTCAGAAACCCCTTGAGTGTTGATTCCTTCTTTTACTTTCCATCCATCAGTGACTTAACATATGGAAAGCAGGAAACCTGCTACTCACATCTCCCAGCATAATGGTGATGTATGTTTTTAAGTGTCATTGTGGAGGGAGGAATGTATTACCTCCAGCACACAATGATGCTACCAACTCTTAAAGAATGCCCCCAAAGACCATCTATTATTTAATGCTATGACTGAATAAAGACACACATACATAGTATGTATTATTTCTAACTACATACTATGTCCAAAGAATAGGCATTAAAAAAGAAGTGTATATTTAATAACAATAAGACAATATTCTAAGTAAATTTTAGAAAGTTATTCAGTATGGTGCTAAGATGGTTTCTACTTAATTTCATTTTAGCTTCTACAGCTGCCAGTAATAAGAAATCACTGCAGTATGTCTGAAAAACAAATCAACCCTAATTTATTTTTTAAAATGGATCATACATATTGAGTTCATCTGTCGAGACTCAAGGAAATTGCTGCAGGTTCTCAATACTGTTTTAATAGGTTTGTAGTAAACTAACTTTTTCAATATAGCCTTAACAGGGTTGGATACAGATAGACATGAAAAAGAAATTAACTCAAACAGATCAATGCCCAGAAACTCTTACTGTCTGGAAAGGTTGCAGTGTGTCATGATTCTTTTCATTCTTTTGACCAAACTAATATACTGATGAATTGTTTCCCTTGGTGACACCAAAAAAATAAACAACAAAGAATTTTCCCATTTTGGAAACAAGGTCGCAATTACTTTAAACACCACTTAAATTATGTACACTATATTAAGTGAACATAAGTAATCTTGTCAGTATTTAGTTATTTATCTGTAAATGACAGCAATTATTAACTTGATAATAAAGGGACAGATAGCCAAAATTATTTTTATCATGGAAGTATAGGTTAATAATGTAGTAAGCTAGGGTGAAAATGAGTAAAGGGGGAAAATGTGCCATTTACAATGGATATCACAGGATAGTATCTTGAATCTTATTATCTGAAGAGAAGAGGATTAATTTGTCCAATTGGTGAGTCAATACATACCATGACATGTTTTCATGATGTGATTTTAAAGTATATATTGTTTTGTTGATATGTGTTTAGGGCATCAAATTGTGCCCTTGTTATAAACTCTACTGAGTCCTCTTTGAGGTGAGAAGGGCGGGATATAAATACATAAATAAATGTATAAGCTGACCTTGTTTACATCAAGTACAGGTTTAGGGGATTTTGATATGATTCATCGATAAATTGAGGGTTATTTCATAGAGAGGGAAAATTGTCAACATCATTTCAGGAGATCAGACATCCTGGCTGTCACCATCATTTCCCCATCCAGACATTCAGTGTGGCCAGATTTGGTGCCACAGCAGAACGTGTACAAGAAGCCAGTGCTTCTTTTACTTTCTCCTGGGATGGACTAAGCTTTTGCCTTTTACTGCACTACTCAGGGCCCTTCCACACAGCCATATAACCCAGAATATCAAGGCAGAAAATCCCACAATATCTACTTTGAACTGGATTATCAGAGTCCACACTGCCATATATTCCAGTTCAAAGCAGATAATGTGGGATTTATTCAGATGCGTAGAAGGGGCCTCAGAAAAGAGGATAGTTCTTTTTTCAATAATACCTTCAGTTATAGTACTTACAATAACCCAGGAATAAGTCAACTTTGATGGAAAATTTCTAGATTTATATATGTATATAAAGACTAGTTGAGTTGCTCCTAGCTGCAACTGTCAATAGAATCCAAACCATTGTTTAATCTGGAATATCCCATAACTATAAATCTCAAAATTAACCAACATTTTACAATATCTACCCATGACTATTCAGTATTACATGCAAGAAAACCAAAATACATACTGTATATACTCGAAGATAAGCCGAGTTTTTCAGCCCTTATTTATGAGCTGAAAAAGCCTCCCTCAGCTTATAATCGGGTCAAGGCCAGCAAAAGAGCCTGCAGGCTGTTTCTTGCAATATGTGATTTAGTTCTCTCTTCTCCCTTATAAGTGTGTTTTCTTTTGCAAAGGGAATGTTTTGATAAGAGAAAGACACCCTTGCAAGTCAGGAAGAAGAAAAATATATATTCATTAATCTTATGAAAGCATTTTCCCCTGAAATATTTGTTCAACTCTCCTACAGATATATAGGCATTAACCCCTTGCAAGCTTTTGCCATCTCTATGTACATTTATATGTGTATCTATCTATATACATTAATTTTATATATGAATTTCCCCTCATATGTTTGCAGGTCTTTGCAAATCCTTTATACATATAGATCCATGTACCTGTATATCTGTAGCCATACATATACATTATTTTTATATATGAATTTACCCTCATATGTTTGCAAGTCTCTGCAAATATCTATATAAAGAGAGATGTCTGGATAGATATGAATATATCCTTACCTACCTATATATAGGGCTTCCAAATATCACAGGGGGGAAATATACAAATATATATAGACATGTCTAGACAGATATGAATAATTGAATATATATATATATATATATATATATATATATATATATATATGGCTTGCAAATATTGTAGGGGAAATGCACACACACACAGAGGGGATTTACAAACATTTCAGGGGGAAATGCATATGTGAAAATAGTGTCTATAATTATAGATCTATATCTAGCTCTGCATTGTTTATATAAGCATTGAATGTTTGCCTGTTACTATGTTGGAAGCCAGCCTAAGTCCCCATGGGGAGATAGGGTGGGATCCAAATGAATTTTATTATTATTATTATTATTATTATTATTATTATTATTATTATTATTATTATTAGGTTATTGTTGATACCATATTGTTTTTGTTGCCCCTACTTTTCCACTTATAGAGCTAGTTTGTTGATTTTCTTTGAAATTCGGTAAATATTCAAAAACATTTAACCTACTGATGCCTCGATTAATGAAATTTTATTGGTATCTATTTTTATTTTGAAATTTACCCATAGCTGCTGCATTTCCCACTCTCGGGTTATACTTGAGTCAATAAATTATCCCAGTTTTTTGTGGTAAAATTAGGTGCCTCGGCTTATATTTGGGTCAGCTTATACTCTAGTATATACAGTACTTTGTTTGCTTATTAATGCCCCTCAGACCATCCAGACTCACAGGAGAATAAACAACATATAAAATGCTACTTAAGAATATACAAGAACAATTTACTTTAAATTGATTTTTAAAAGACATACAAATAAAAATGGAAAGAGAAGCCTACTTTTAACAAACAAAGAACATGTGGAACAGTACAGTCTTTGCTGCCTGCTGGAAGTTTAGGAGAGAAAGACAGATTAATATAATTTTAGATGGAGCTCCGCAACTGGATATCCACTCCAGAGAAAGCCCTGGCATGAGTACTCACCTGGTTAGCCTTACAGATGGTGGGACATGAAGTGTGCCCTCTATTGAAGATCACAAATGCCATAAAGGTTCATATAAGAAAGAGGTAGTCCTTCAGATATCCTGGCTATATTAGAAATTTGCAGGTCAAAACCATCCTCTTGACTTGAGCTTGGAACTAAATTAGAAGCCAGTGCAATTAGTGCAAGATACTGACTGCACTGTGGTGTCTCAAGGGGGAACTTCAAGAGTACGATGTTCACAACACTTTTCAACAGCTGTAGCTGTTGGGAAACTTTTGAGCAGAAGCTTTACAAAGAATGCATTAGAGTAGTTTTGAAAATCCCAATGTAATGTTTAAAGACTGTAATCCCAAACACAATTACCAAGGAGTCAGTTCCTTTCAACTCCAGAGAACTTATGAAGCACACATTTGCAGAATAGGATGTCATGTCCTTTTAATCTATATCAAATGAGAAGTTAGATTTAACTTATCAGGAGGAAAACAGAAGGAATCCAGACTATCCCCAGCCTGGTAACTAAAAGTCTATTTTCTTTTAGGCAAACCAGTTCAGAGTCTAAACAGGAGGATGAAGAGCCATTGGGCGATCGTCTGAAATTTTCATGTTAACATTGTTATTGATGCAACACATCTCATGGCTTGGGTCCCAAATTTTAAATATATTCTAACACATGAAGCTGCTTGGATTCTGAGATCGTCAGAAGAAATACTTCCTTTCCCCTTTTGTCAGAGTTGTCTGCATTCGTAGCAGCCCCCACTTTCTTCTAGGTTTGTCAACTCTTAAATAAAATCATCACAACCAATCTTGGTGACTTAATAGGATGTGAGAACATATAATGGATATTTAGACAAGAGCAAACCCAATGGGATTTGATGCGTCCAGTTATTATTTGGTCAAATTGCTTTGCCCAGCGAATTAGTCTGTGTCCAAGTTGGGGAAGAAAAAAAATCCAATGTCCCTTTTTTTAAAAAAGACTACCAGTCATAAAGCAAAATAAACATCCCTTGACAACCCCACAACCTCTGAGGATGCCTGCCATAGATGTGGGCGAAACGTCAGGAGAGAATGCTTCTGGAACATGGCCATACAGCCCGGAAAATGCACAACAACCCAGTGATTCCAGTCATTAAAGCCTTCGACAAACATCCCTTGACTTCCCTGCTTCTTTCGCAGTCCTGTTTAAACCATATTCCTAAATTGCTGTTCTTTGTATGTTTTCAGTACATGAAGAATATTACTTTAAAGGAATGCTTTTCTTGCAAGCCTAGGTTTCATATTTGATAGCTATTTTCTAACAAACCTGCATAAACTATGCAAAACAGAAGCCACCAATTGTAATCCTTCAGATGCTCCTTCATCATTTCCAGGTAAATAGAAAAACTTCAAAGTTTTCTGAACCCCTGGTAAGTGGGCTGCATTCAGCTTGGTGGGTCAAGTTTGTGCAGGTTGTATTTTAAAAATTAGCTGCTGTTCAGCAAAATGGTAGTAATAGCCGTTTGCCTTTTCAAGGAGATTTCTAGCTCAAAGCCTTGGATGAATCAGTCATATGAGCACTGTCTTTCTTCTGAGAAGCATCCAGCTGTTCTAAAGCATTCTAAAAAGGTCCAATAAAAGAATGCACAAGTTCAAAAGATAGTATAACATTCTACTGATAGCTATTTAATAGCATTTCACTGATGTAGCAGGATGATCACAATAAAGTAGCATCAAGCTTAAGACGTCTTAAGTAGGACAAAGATCTAAGCATTTTCACTGTAACAGAATCTCAAAAGTTGTACTAATTAACATCTATTTAAACAAAGTAAACAGCAGCTGAAAAGGAGTCATATTGGGATTCCATCCTGTGGTGGGGGAAAAAACACCTTAATTACAGCTCTCTACTCCCATTTTGTCTATTCCTAAATGTTAGCTTGTGTCAAGTGAGCCTCAGATAAAACAAGCAAAATAACAACTTGAGCAAGCTAGTTTTTATTCCTATTCTGTATATTTCAAAAAAGCAAAACAAGCAAGTAGCAATATAATTTTTATCTGTGGAAACGAGTAACTATCCTTTTTCCAATTTGGATAATTGTATTCATCATCAAAATGGAATTGAATGTTGCTTAAAAATATAGCCATGGGGGTTCCTGTTTGGCAAAGTATTCATATTTACCTTTTAGATAAGAATAATTTATCTTTTTGGAAGCACTAGTAAATCTTTTTTAGGCCTGGGCATGTCTTCTGAGGAGTAGGTCACAGTACAATACATTTTCTGGCTCCAGATCACAGCTCAGTTCACTGAAATAACTTCCATGTATGACAACTTCAGTTCCTTTCAAAACTTTCCAAGTCTGAAAACCAATGAATGGCTCATGCAAAACTCTCATATGCTTTAAATAGCACAATAATAACAATAATAATAATTTTATTTTTATACCCCGCCCCATCTCCCCAAAGGGACTCAGGGCGACTTACATGGGGCCAAGCCCGGAAATCAACAATATAAAAACAGATCAATAAAACAAGTCAATCAACAATAAAAACAAGTCATAAAAGATCACATACAAAAACTGTAATGATAAAATCTTGGGATGGCTCCAAAAGAAACTGGGCCGAAAGTGCAAGTTATGTTGGTATCATCAGGGAGGGGTGGTTACCCAAGCTATCATACCCATTAAAGTGCTGGGAAAGGCGTACACAAGGGACTATTGCTGGATAGGCAATGGGTTGATCATACTATGGAGATCAGTCGCCAAAGGCCTGTTGGAAAAGCCAAGTTTTCAGGCTCTTCCGAAAGGAGAGGAGGGTAGGGGCCTACCTGCATCTGGATCAGCTTGCATCTGGATGGGAGCACCTCACCCCAGTACCCTTGACTGCATTTGGCCGACCAATTGGAGGTTCCCCATTCATGAATTAGGGAAAGGGAGCCATTATCAAGGACACATCTACATGGCCATATAATGCAGTTTAATTGCTTTATATGTCTATGATGCCATACAATGCAGTTCACGACAGTTAAACTGTATTATGAAATTTCATTATATGGCCGTGTAGATGGTGCCTTAGTAGGAGGGTACATATTTTGGAAGAATAAGGTTGAATGTCCAGTTGCCGGTATCACTAGGGTTAGAAACTGTAACACCAGTACAGTACTAGACCAGTTCCTACATAAGATAATGCATATGTACATTAAAAATTATAATACTCAACCTTTCTGCAAATTCCATTTTGGACACTACAGCCTTCCTGCATGTTCTATTTTGGACATCTGAATGGTACATGTTGAGCAAACAAAAAACAAACAAAAAAAAACACTCCAAAGAGAAATTTAAAAGATAAACAACTGAATTAGGATAGATCTACAAATGTCATTCTGACTGTGATTTCAGCACCACAATTTCGTAAGTCTGAGGTCCCAACATGGCCACGCTCTGAATAATCAAATAAGACACAAACAAGCTGAAGGCAGGACACAGAATTTTGATTTACTTCAGTCAAAAGTGGATGTTAGAAGAGTTTATACTCTCAAATCAGACATCCAGACAATAGATACATGCAAAGACATTTATAGAGGTTTGATAGCTATTCAAACAATGAACTTTTATTGTCTTTAGCACTGATTGGTGCCTTCTGGTGCCAACTATGATCCATGTGCTGATTGGTTGAAGCATGCCATCTTCCAAGGCAGCTGATTGGACTACTGGACTGGCAGGAACTTTACTAAACTGGCATTGCTCAGTTTGAAGTTTGTGGCTGTTTCTTTGGTCCGCCTTTGGTAGGTACATGGGAAAAAGGAGTTTCTGGGGAAAAGATCACCTTCATACATAATCTCTGGGATGCTTCTTGGCACCTCCCTTGGTTGTGGGTGATGTGGTCTCATAATTTTTCAGAGTCCCAGTTTTTCAACAACAGTTCCATTGGTAATGAACAGAAAAAAATGTTTTCTAAAACAACTACACATATACAAGACACATATAGGTTCTTGTGACCATTTCATTTAATCTCTTTTCTGTCCTGAGCTTATATGAATCTAGTATACCAAGAATCTCCTCCACTACTTGTATGTTTAGCTACTCGTCTTGGCTTTATATAGAGCTTATCTCTCACCTGTACCCCCTAACACCTTTTTCTAGCCATCATAACTTCTCACTCTATTATCATACCTGCATGCTCTGCATTAATATTGCTTATGCATATTCTCTCAAACACACATCATACACATCCATTAGTATAAATATCTGTCCCCTGATTTTTCACCCCCTTGTTCTGATATATTTCTTTTACAAAAATTCATGCTAGAAACGAATTTCTCTCTATTAGTCTCAGTGAATTACAAGATCTCTTTGAATACTGGTGCAGACCAACACAACTATGTCTCTGACTGCAGTAATAAACAAGGTGACCTGATGTTGAGTTAAACCTATTGCTTATTGCAACATAATATACTATAGAGCATGTGCCATTAACTTTCATTAAGTTCTATATCTTTGGGCTACAAGTAAACATTGTGAAGTGCATCCTATTCCATAGGATGAGGTATCTCTTATCCTATATAAGTCCCATCTGATAAGCTCCCATGTGTTTTCCCAAAACACTGTGAAATCTGCCATGTCTATCTGCTTTGTTGTAGAATTCATATCCTGCACCAGATTTATTATTAACTTGTAAAATGGGAAAACTTGTGCTTATTGTAAAATATTAATATTTTTGCCTGTGTATTAACTGTGATTTTCTCTTCCTTGTCTTGAAATGAATCCACCTTTTTATTTATTTGTAAGTATATTTTTCAGCCATGATGCAGGAGAATAGTGTATTCATCTCACCGTGTGGGTGAGTTTTCTTATCTTTCTCTACTCCCAAGTAAAGATGGACTTATTGGATATGAGACACTCCAAACATAAGGTAATGATCTGAAATCTCCCTTGCCTACTCACCACCTTTTCAAAACAGTTGGTTTAAAAATCACCCCACAATTGGTATTTCTTTTTTCTTTTAGTCCCCATGTGTAGTATGCATATGCCTGATTTTAGGTGTTTTTACAAAAGAGGTCACAAAAAGTTTAAACATCTCCATAAGAACACCATTGTGTTTATCTAGTTGAGATGCAGAGATGTTATTTTAGGAGTAGGATTCAGCATTTGGGGAAGTTGCTTGAAAGCAATGGTTCTGAAACTTTGATCCTCCAACTCTTTTGAACCTTAGCACTCATAACCCCCAGCCAATTTGGCTAGCATGAATTATGAGAGCATCTGGAAGATTAATATTTGGAAACATTGCTTTAAAGTTTGGACTAAATCCTGTATTGGATTCACCAGCCTACTGACATCAAAGACATGGGACTTTTCTTCAAAGCTAACTCTACACATTTAATAAATTATATAATCTACTTCTTGTTATTGTAAAATGTTGAGAATTATCTAGAGAAAAAAATATAACAGTTACTGATGATATTGATCTGAAATAGTGGAAGCATTGAGCACATGCTCATTTTGTTACCTTTAAATGGGTTCAGCTGGACTGTACCTGAAACTATTATGCTTATATAGAAAATGATTATAGAAATTTCCCAGGTTCCAGTAATATAGAGATATTGGCAAATATAATATTAAGTCTGCCATGTACTTTTCAGGTGCACTCAGTTGTCATTTCCTGTGTACACCACTACTTGCTTTGATCAGTAATTCACTTTGTAGATACATCAACTTGAAACTGCATCCACCATGCTATATAGTCTGTGTGGTCTTACTTTACGAATTGAAAATAATTCTTTAAATGTCATCATGAGGGCTCAAGGAATTGACGGATTTTATTAAAAAGCAAATCTCAAGAGAATCTACTCCATCTGGGAAAGGTCTTTAGTTGAGAATTCCTTTAGCAATATCTTCCCTGAAAGTTGAACTGTAAGACTTGTACAGTACTTACCAGTGACTTAAAATGCAAGACATATTTCCCCTTTTGTTATGATTTGAGGAAATATAAGATCAAACTCAAGGTTGGTGACTCTCAAACTGATAGATGGTGGTCAAAAAGATTCAAATTAACAATGCAGTTTGGATATGAAACTTGACATCTAGTAAACAATCACATGGCTTCTTACCCACATATTACATTCTGCTTGGAGGCATCCTTTACACCTCCTGCTGCATCAGTTTTGTTATATGAATTGGCACTAAAAATGCTGATAGTTTGGGAATGCAAGGAACTTCAGGGTTTTTTCCGTTAAAAATGTTGGTTCAAATCATTGTAAATTCTTACTCTCCTTTCATTTGAAATATAGTAGCTCTATAATTTGCAGAGAAGACTTTTGGTGTGGGGAGAAAGTAAGATAAGAGCTTAAGCAAAATTCCATTATTATTATTTAAAAAATATATATGTCGTACCGTAGTTGTGTAAATAAGGGAGTTCCATTGACAAAACATCATTCTATCATAAATTGATTGACAAAGACATTCTGTCAATTAACATATAACAGAATGTATAAACATCCCAAAAATAAATGAACAAATATTTATTATGGTCACAGACCAGCATAAGGAGAGTGGGGTACAGTTTTGTAAAAGTATTATACATTAAAATCATGAAAGTCTAGGCCAGAAGTCCTCACACTTTTTAAACAGGGGGCCAGTTCACTGTCCCCAGATGGTTGGAGAACCAGACGATAGTTTTTAAAAAACTATGAACAAATTGCTATGCACACTGCACATATATTATTTTGGAGTAAAAACCAAAACGGGAACAAATACAGCCTCAATGTTAATAATAATAATAATAATAATAATAATAATAATAATAATAATAATAATAAATTTTTTGTGTCAGGAGCAACCGGAGTTGCTTCTGGAGTGAGAGAATTGGCCGTCTGCAAGGATGTTGCCCAGGGGATGCCCGAATGTTTTGATGTTTTACCATCCTTGTGGGAGGCTTCTCTCATGTCCCCGCATGGAGCTGGAGCTGAAAGAGGGAGCTCATCCGCGCTATCCCCGGGTGGGATTTGAACCTGGCAGCTTTCAAGTCAGCAACCCAACCTTCAAGTCACGAGGTTTTTATCCTCTAGGCCACCGGAGGCTCCTTATAATAATTATAATAATAAAGAGGGTTGGAAGAGACCCCTTGGGCCATCTAGTCCACAACCCCCTTCTGCTTTTGTGCACAAAAAACACAAGCAAAGCATCCCCGACAGATGGAAGGCACGTGCGGGGTGAGGGATAAGGGGGAGAGGTGCATGCCTTTCCCTCCTCCCTCACCTTACACACACCTTTCCTTCCTCCTCCACCACCCTGTGTGCACTTTCCTTGGTGACAGAGGCAGTGGAGGGAGCCACCTCAGCAGGGTTTGTCCTCATGGCAACGAGGTTTGTCCCTGCAGTGGCAGCTACCTCCTTCATCACTGAGGATGCCGCACACCGGGCAAAGGAGGAGGTGGGAAAGGCTCACATCTTTCCCTCCTCCCTTGCCCCATGTATGTCTTCTTTGGCGGCGGCAGCAGGAAAGGTGCACACCTGTCCTTCCTTCTCTTTCACTCCGCATGCGCCTTCCTCAGTGGAGGAGGAGGGAGCTGCTGTCACGGGGACAAACCTCACCACCATGGGGACAAACCCACAGGACAGGCAGCGGTGGCAAAAACACCTGGCGGGCCAGATAAATGTTTTTGGCGGGCCGCACGTGGCCCGAGAATCATAGTTTGAAGACCCCTGGTCTAGACTAAAGGCTAGAATAGAGAAATATATTAAAAGGCTAAAACACAAAATACTATTTAGAGAGAAAAAAGAACTAGAAGGAAATGAAAAGGGAAGAAAATCTGGAGGGAGTGTAGGAGTATTCAGGGAGTATGAGAGAGCAACATTATAGATTATAACAGAGTTGGTATCTGAAAGCAACAGGGTGATGTTAGCTTCCGGGCACAATTTAAAGTGCTGGCTTTGGCCTACAAAACCTTAAATGGCTCTGGTCCAACTTACCTCTCCAAATGTATCTCCCCTATGAGCCGCCCCGCAGATTAAGATCTTCGAGTGAGTCCCTGCTCTCGGTCCCCCCGCCATCACAGGTACGTTTGGTGGGGACGAGAGACAGGGCTTTTTTGGTGGTGGCTCTGTGGCTGTGGAACTCCTTGCCAAGGGAGATTAGGGAAGCCCCCTCACTCATGTCTTTTAGGAAGCTGCTGAAAACCTGGATGTGGGCCCAAGCTTTTGGCCCATTTTAGGATACGAGTTGATATAACCTGATGTATTTGCTGGCTTAATGTAAAGTTGAATACAGACTGACTCTGACATTTGGCCCAATGCTACTGGCCCTGTTGTAATGGTCACACAGTGTTTTACTGTTTTAATTGAGTGTGATATTGGTTTTTAAGTGTGTTTTACGATTGTTGGTTTTTACTATATTTTGTATTATATGTGGCAGTAATCTTGCCATTATGTAAGACCGCTCTGGGTGCCATTAGGGAAGAAGAGCGGTATATAAAATAAATAGATAAATAAATAAATAATGTGAAATTGTCATGAGTGGCTCGGGTGTTTATATATAGTAATGGTGAGATGAATCTAGTTTGAATATCTCTGTAAAACAGGCACTGGAGGAGCACATGCTCAGTTGTTTCTATGTCCAGAGTCACAGGGCAGTCTCTCTGGGTAGGGAGTCTTTTGATATTGACCCTTGAGTACAACTGATGGAAGAGCATGTCATCAAGCCAGAGTAAAGGCCCTCCGATGATTGGGTACCTCTAAATTTATTAAGTATGCCATAGGGGAGGCAAGGTGTTGTGACTGCGCCTTCGGGGATTATGGTTGATGGTGATGGAATTCGAAGAGGAAGAAAAAACCCTCGTGATGAGGGTTCACTGGAGGAGTTGCGCAGGAAGCGACTTAGAGGGCTATATGGGGGATCTTCTGAGGAAGATTCAGATGGGGAGATGGATGCTGAGGAACAGGTGGTGGCTGGGGAAGCGGGCACTGAATGGGCACAGCCACCGGAGATGTCTGGGGATTTGGAGCCTATGGATACTTCTGAACCTGGGGTTTCTGCAGGAGCTGATCCCAATTGGGATGCTTGGAGAAGGGAGGATGGTTCTTTAAGTGTTCATGGGGCTAAGTGTAGGCAGGATGATTGGGACTCCGACGAATTGCTAGGTACTCCAGATCCACGAGCTCTAGCTGTGTGGAGTTCAGACTCTGAGTAGATTTGGGACACCTGGTGTTTGGGTGTGAGTGTTTGGTCACCCAGGAGGAAGGGGAATAAAATGGGAATGTTTGGCCACTGCACTTTGCGTGTGGCAAGGTGTTGCTGAGGCGCCATTGGGATCTCTGTGTTTCCATGAAGACTGGACCTGGACTATGATTTGAATCTGCTGTTATCACCTAGCTTGGCTCTCGCTGTGTCTTATCGTGGACCTGTTTTGGATGACTGCACCCTCTTCAGACCTTGGATCGGAATTTGACCTTGCTACTGCTTTCACCCTGTGATTGATGACTACTATCGGCTTTTGACTCCTGGCTTGCTCTTTGGACACCGCTGTTATCTCCTGACCTGACCTTGGAATCCCGGACGACGTCTTTTCACCATCCTTTTGGAGCCTTCGGCTTTATCCACATTGTGGAAGCAGTCTACTGCATTCTTTGTTTGTTTGTTTGTTTCCTGACCAATTTGGTGTTTTCTTTTGGGAACTGTTCCTTTGAAAACTACAGAGCCGGCTAGCAGGGCTTGGACTCAGAAAGTGCAGGTTGCACTAAGTTTGTTTAGCTTTGTTTTTACCTGCTTGTGTTGCTGAATTACATTTTTTGTTTGAACTGCTCTTGAAGCACTGATAGTGAAGTGTTTCAAGGTTTTTTCTGTGTTAACTTTACTTTTTGGCTTATCTGCTGAATAAACTCTATTTTTGTTCGCTAATTGGCGTCTGACTCTTGACACAAGGTACTTAGTGGCTTCATTGATGATTAAGGTTGAGGCACTGGCTAGATCCAGTTGGTTCTCTGTATCTGAAATATGTTGCTTAATTAGTGCTTTGGCTTGATCATATTCCATACTGAGTAGTAACTCTGGAAGTTTATACATCAAAAACGTGTTTGACAAAAGATGCCTTTGACTATTGGAGAAAGGAACATAGGGAGCAAGCCAGCCTAGCCTCCCATGGAAGGAAGTTTCAGAGAGTAAGAACAGCCACTGAGAAGACTTTCTGTGCTATCACCAAATGAGCCTGTGATGGTGGTGGGATCAAGAGAAAGTATTCCTCTGTCTATCCTAGAACTATATGGGGAGATAAAGTCTTTTAAATAGTTTGGACCAAAGATGTGTAAGGCTTTATAAATTGTGAGCAGCACTTTGAATTGTACCTGGGAACAGGCCAAGAATTATATGCTTCTTACAACTGGCCTTAATCAGCATTCTAGTTGCAGCATTTTGAACCCACATAATTTCAGAATAGTTTCTAAAGGCAACACCATGTAGAGCGTATTACAGTAATCTAAACAGGATGCAATCAAAACATATGCCACTATAACTAGATTTGATTTCTTTGGGGAAAGTTACAACTGGCACATTAGTTTTAACTGTGCAAATTAATTTCTGGCCACTGCTGAAACCTTGACATTCAGGTTCAAAGCTGCGTCCAGGAAAATGCCCAAGCTGTGAGCCTGAAATTTCAGAGGAAGTGTAATCATATTCAGCATGGGCAGAGTCCCTATTGTTCTATCTGGGTTTTGATTGACAAAGAATACTTCTGGATTAAGTTTCCGTTTCTTTGCTCTCATCCAGTCCATTACTGACAAAGGACGTTGCTTCAGTAAAAAGGCAGCTTCCTTGGAAGCAAATAAAGAGAAATAAGAGTTGAATGTTATCAGCACATTGGGGACACCAGCCCCCAAACGATGAATGGCTTGTCTCAGTGGTTTCATGTAGATATTAAATAGTGTAGGGGGCAAAGCATAACCCAGGATGACCTCCCAGCCAATGGCCAGGGCAATGAAAGGGATTACCCAGCACCATTTTCTGAGTTTGTCCCTCAGAGAAAGAATGGTGCCGCTGTATATCAGTATCTTTGGTCCATCCTAGAGAGGCAGCTAAGAAAAATACCATGATTGATTGCATCATAAGCAACTGAGAGGTCCATAACCAGACCTAAAGCCAGATTAAACTAGAAGCTAAATATTATTTATCTTAAAAGAGATGGCAATCACAAATGGAATCCTATTTTGTTTTGGATGATTTCTAGTAGAATACTGTAAATGCTAACTCTTGAAATAGCTATATTGTCAGCCTACCTTGTCACCATAACACAACCCCATCACAACTCTCCCTCAGCCCAATTACATCTTAGACTCATACTTGCATTGAGGCTGACTTACGATGAGGATGATGGCAATGATTAGTTTTGAAAACAATCCTATAGTTTTTAAAGGTTTTTTCTTTTTGCTCTCCCCTTTCTCCCATCTATCTTTTTCCTTTCTTCCTTTCATCTTTATTTTTTAAAAGTGAGGAGGAGTGAAAAGTCACCATTATTGGGCTGATCCACTCTCAGCAGGTCAGCTTTAAGCTTCTTTCAGTGGAAGGGAAGCTGAGTTTCTTTCTATTTCTTATATTGATCTGACAGCTCTAATGGGACATTGGCATTGCACACTGCTGTTTCATGGATTTTGTTTTGATTTGTCTCCTATGATAACTTTAAGCTGGTTGGTAAATGATAATATGTTGTAACCAATATTGCTGTCTAGTTTGTTGTTGCAGAGGTCAAGAAGTTAATAGCTTTACTGTGCATTTGGAGTGGGCAGTTACCTTTCATTTCTGTTAATAATGCAACAAACAAAAAAATCACTGTATCAATGTGAGTAGTAACATAGGACTCCTACTTCTCATTTCTCTGTCTCTTGTAGCCAGTGCCAAATGCTCTCAAAGTTCTGGATGAATGCCATATATTGAATAGATAAAGTGAAGACAAACTATATTTAATTTCTCTTGTTGGAAATGACAAAAGAACTTTAAAAGAGAGAGGGTAATATTTGCAGTAATATGTCAGCAAAATATCATCCCTGTATTATTTGATAAGTACTGAATGTAATCCACATAAATATTTAGCTGTACTGAGATAAGCCCCTTTGTTTCTGTCAGAATAACTTGTGGAGTGAGAAGAAAAACATAGTAGTTGCTTCCCATGTTACTGTAGGCACCCTATGGTGAGAAACATGGCTTCTTTACAGAATGGTCAAAATGGTTTGCCTGTGAGCAGGTGTTTCGAAATTAAATTGAAAATACTACTTTGGGCAAAATGTCAATGGTAGCTCTATATGTGAGGATATACTTACACCAGTTTTGAACAAAAATTACTGGAGGGGTGGAACACTAAGTCATGGCTCAAACCCAACACATAGATCTCTCTGCTTTAAGGACTGAAAAGCATGAACACATTCTTTTGACCTTGAACCCCACACTTCTCTCTCTCTCTCTCTTTCCCCCTTCTCTTTCTTTCCCTTTCTCTCTCTCTCTCATCTCTTGGATCTTCTGCACCTGAATCCCTCCCCCCTCAGAGCCAGACGGGAATGTTTATCCAAATCAACTGTTCCCTTATGTGGGAATGTATGCTTTGCTCTGCTAAATGTCTCAGATTCAATTTTTGGCATTCTCTGATAAGACTGGGAAAACTCCCCATGTCTAAAACCTCACTGAATTATTGCTAGTTAATACACGCTATGACAAGCTAGATGGTTCAAATGTCTGACAATGTAAGGATTCCCATGCTCCTGTCTACATCAAACTTTTCCCCTAATGTATCAAAATATTCAGAATTATTGGTGACAAGGGGGGGGGATGTAGTTTCTAGTTCCCATTAAATAATGAAGCTCACAGGATGCCCTTGAAACTATGCTTCAGTCTAGTCTTTTTCTGTTATTATGATCATAAAATAAGGAGGACATTTATTAACACTTGAGTTCTTTGGAAGAAGAGTAGGATGCAAATGTAATAAAGATATCAATAACTTAAAAAAGTTCTAAACACACACACACACACACACACAAATATAATGCATATCTTTTTTGGCTAAATGACTTAGCTAAAATTGGAGTGCACATTAGCTTTGATGGCGCATTACAATCACACACTAAAAGGGGATTCCCAACTGGCTGTTGCACCTCAGCAGGATTCCACCTTGTTCACAGCACCCACCAAGAAACCAAACGTGAAAGTCAAAGCAGTTTACTAAGAAAGCATATATAAAAAGGGGGAAACACCATGGAGTAAATAAGGGGTAAAATCCAAAAGTTAATATAGCAGGCAAAAGTCATAGAACAAAAAGTTCTATGTCTTTAGAACAAAAAGGTCTATGCCAGTAAGTCTTTACTGGCTTCGACTTGGTCTGGAATGAAGGTTTTTGTACAAGGTCTGGTAGATGAATGGCATAAGCACTTTGCACTATTTTAAATGTTGTATATTGTATATTATAATTGTTTTAACTGTTTATTTTATTGTACTATGTTGTATTGGCATAAATTGCCAGTCTGTAAGCCGCCCTGAGTCCCTGCGGGTGAGAAGGGCGGGGTAGAAATGATAGAAATAAATAAATAAATAAATAAAGCCAAGTCAAACTGTTTCCAGAGAATAATCCACAGGCAGCATAAATTACAAAGCAAGGTTTAAAATCGGAGCATGAAGGCAGGATAAATCCAAAATACAAGGCTTAACATATGAACATAAATCCCAAGGAAATCCAGAAAACCAGGAGCAAAACATGAGCATGAATCCCAGAATAATCCATGAAACAAGGAGCCAAAACATGAGCATGAATCTTGGGTCTCAAACCCAGGCTTGAACAGGGAACGGGCCCAGAGAACCTCCCACGTTAAGCGACACTGCTAGATATAAAACCCAACACACAGATCTCTCTGCTTTAAGGACTGAAAAGCATGAACACATTCTTTTGACCTTGAATCCCCCACTTCTCTCTCTCTCTCTCTCTCTCATCTCTTGGATCTTCTGCACCTGAATCCCTCCCCCCTCAGAGCCAGACGGGAATGTTTATCCAAATCAACTGTTCACTTATGTGAGCTAATGTTACCTGGGCTGCTGCTAGAAGATGAAAGATCACCTCCCTGACTGCTGGATTCCAAAATATCAGTATTTTCATACGGCAATACAGAAATAGGCTTTTGCTCTAACATCACCTCCTTTCCCCCCTTCTTGGCTGTACCTGAATCCAGCATTCTCCCTGGCTCTGAAACTGCGTCTTCCAGTCTCACAGGCCCTGACACCACAAGCCCCTCATCTTCATCAGGTTGAAGCACAACACTAGCTGCATTTGGGCTCTGATGAGGTCAACTGGGAAGCCATGCCACTCTGCCAAGCCAAGGCATGGGGAAGGAGCACTACTTCCCTCCTAACTCACTTCTTCTCCCAACCAGGTAAGCACCAGAAAGTTCTCTTCCCTTGCCCTCCACATTCTGATGCTTCTTCCAATGGAGGAAGTGCCAGAAACCACACATCCCTTTCCCCCTTGCATTCGGATGCTTCTCCCAATAGAGGAAGTGTCAGAAAGTCCCCTCCCTTTTTCCTGGCATGCTGACACTCCTCCCAATGGGCAAAGTGCCAAAAAGCCCCCCCTCCATTTTCAACTCTTGTCTCTCATCAGCTCAGAGGCAAAGGAGAAGCAGCCCCCCCCCCCCCCCCAACAAGTGGAATCACTTCTGCTTGCACCCTGGTGGAAATGGGTAAAAAATGGATAGAAAATCCATTTTTGATCACGTGCATCTCAAAACTGAAATGCACATTGCAATCAATGGTACACTATATTCAAGTAAATGTTAGGATGAACCCGGGCTGTGGCACAGCTAGTTAGTAGCCAGCTGCAATAAATCACTACTGACTGAGAGGTCATGAGTTCGAAGCCAGCCTAGGTCGAATTGAGCTTCCAACCCATTAATAGTCTAGCTCACTATTGACCTATGCAGCTCGAAAGGCAGTTGCATCTGTCGAGTAGAAAAAGTAGGTACCACTTTATGCAGGGAGGCTAATTTAGCTAATTTATGACACCATAAAAACCCCCAGCAGCATGTGGAAAGAATGAGGAAGTACTCCATCAAGGACTCGGTGTCACAAGTGAATGATAAAGTGGCAGCTTCCCCTGTGGCAGGAATCGAGCACACCCTCATACCTATAAATATTGTAATTAAATAAATAAATAAAATGATGGATCACAGCATTTCAAGTCTGGTCTAAGGTGATATGTCTTCTTGTCTGAACCAAACTTGTATTAGCTCTGCAATGTGTTCTGCCAATAACGTCAAGGCACAGATGGCAGATTTTTTTCCTCTCCAATGTCTATTTTATTTTTGTATCTGAGATTCAAGCTAATTAGAAAATAATTTCTGTAACCAAATATGAAAATTCATTTTAATCCAGTCATTAATGACATTTTTGTGTACTCAATAATAAAATAATCTCAAAAAAATGTAGAAAGGACAATTGCATGATTGAATATGTGTTGTTTGCCTTTATGCCTCAAATGTATTTGTAGCCACCTGCTAGGCCCCTCTTCCACAAAAATACTACAGATGAATGTATTATATCCAACAGCTGTGTTGCGGGTGTTGCTCTGCAAATTATTTTCCCCTTAGTTATAATCTGTGAATAAGACTATCACACATTATAGAATGTTTTTTCCTGGTAAAAATGTGCTGTATTGATTTCATTTTGAATTGGGAAACAACTTTAAGCATTTCTGCTTATAACCGAAACAATCTTTTACTGTGCCTTTTACATATGAGCATTTTTACAGAATGCCAGAATACTAGTCCTGTTTGATAGCCTGTTTTCCCCAAAATAAGACAGTCTTATATTAATTTTTGCTCCAAAAGATGAATTAAAGCTTGTTTTCAGGGGCAGATGTATTTTTCCAAATTGACTTTTCAAATGAACTATATCTAGGGCTTATTTTTGAAATAGGGCTTATATTTTGAGCATCCTCAGAAATGCTGAAAAATTATGATAGGTCTTAATTTTAGGGTAGGTCTTATTTTGAGGAAAACAGGGTATTGTAGTATCCTATATTGTACATGGAAATGAATTTGGGTTGCAGAGAATCATGTATTCATGGGGTCAAGCTAGATGTGATATGGTTCATGCAATTGACTATCAGCAATGTTATTGCTGAGTTATGAGTCAATGAGAAAAAGTGAGACATGCATAATAACAACAACAATTTAAATGTAACTGTGGATAAGATTTGAATACAGAAAAAGATATAGGTGAGGACAAGGCTGTAGCCAGAAAAAAAATCAGGAAGGGGAGGGGTGTTGAAACTTTTTAAGCATATACGAGGGCTATCCACAAAGTATGTTACGTTTTGGAATTAAAAATTAACAAAGTATAGGATAAAATATTTATTATATACATTTGAAAGCCATACTTCAATAGTATGTTTAAACATATTCCCCATTCAAAATTAGTCACTTTGCAGAACGATTAATGAATTTAGAAAATTCCTACCCTCAGCAGTTTCCCGCCACGTCCTGAAACTCAGCCAGCTGAAAAATGAATGCAGGAGGGAGGAGCAAGCAAAAAACCCGCTCTCGCTTCTTTTGCAAGATCTCAAGAATCCAAACATTGAGGCTTCCCTTCCCCTTCCTGTCAGCTCAAGGAAAAGGCACGGGTTTACCTCTCCTCCCGAGGAGGAGCAGCCAGAATCACCCAGGGCTTTTTAATTTTTAAATTTCAAAATGTAACATACTTTGTGGATAGCCCTCGTATATCATTTATTCAGAAGGGGTTATTGTTAATGTGGGATTTGTGTATTGATAGTGTTTAAATGCAATTTGTGTCTTGGTTTGTATTGCATACTGATTGCATCATCCAGAGTGTACTATAGTCTGGAAAGAGTTAATTGCTGAGAAGCTGTGATGACCTTGATGTGTGGCTGGAGCTGGGGAGTGTCCATACACAAGTGTGTGTATGCATTACTGATTGCATCAGTTCTGTTCTGTCTGCCTAGAGTGAGAGTCCTGTGTCTATTGTCTGCAAGTCTGTTTGTCTTGATTATTACTGAAGTCAGTAAAACTTTGTATATAGTTTTACCATCTTCTCTGATGTCTCTTCGTTATGCATTCCACTGATTCCATCCAACTACTGCTGCGCTGAGTAAATTACTCTGACAATTGGTTATGGGCCCCGACTGACCAGACTGACCAGTTCCTAGACTGGACCAGAGTACAGACTGGACCTGATACTGGAGTTTGGAGTGGAGAGAAAGTTGGAGCTGCAAGTGTGACCAGAGACAAGACCCGCTGTTTTGGTGAGCCTGCTTGAGTGTGAATCTGGTGATCTGTTAAGGTGGCAACACTTAGCAGATTGGATTTCATTTCAGGTACATACAAAACTCTCTCCCAATATACTCTCAAACAAGGAATAGAACAAGTGCCAAATTGAGAAAACAATTTAAATGACCCATCAGCTAAAGTAACTTGCCGTCCTCTGAGACTGAGAGAGTGTGATTTCCCCAAGTCACCCAGTGGGTTTCCCTGACTGAGTAGGTCTCCTAGGATGCATCTCTATTGGCCATTTACCCCGGAGCTGATCCAGAGTAGAGTATGGCAGGAAGGTGCCTGCACAGTCAGGCAGCAGGAGTGCTCACCAGCCAGCAGCTCCAATTCTAGTTTCACACTGCTGGGCAGACAACCTTACCACTGACAATGGACTGTGAAATGAGAATTGCAAATTCTGGTGAAGATGAATCAGTGTGGGTTCTGCAGACGTTAACTTTTTAGGAATTTTTAAAGATCGCTAAGCAAAAGGGCAAAAGTGAGCATAACCTTTTTGGTAGTATATTTCCACTCATTGCTGGGTTTGTGAGACTATTGTCAATCATGGAACACAAATCTCCCATTTTGGGATACCCCAATGACCAATCAATGGTGAGGAGTAGGAGTCTCCCAGCACCATTCAGCTGTCATGTTGCACCTGGAGAGAGGGGGGAATTTTCATGTCAGAATTTTCACATTTCAGATGACAATGTGCTAAGTTTAATGTGCTATGGTTTAATGTTCACATACAGAACATATCACATGCAGAGATCACAGAGGTTAAGATTTTCTGAGGAGGCCCTGCTCTCGGTCCCACCTGCTTCGCAAGTGCGGTTGGTGGGGATGAGAGACAGGGCCTTCTCAGTAGTGACTCCTCAGCTCTGAAACTCTCTCCCCAGTAAGATTAGATTAGCACCTTCCTTCTTGGCCTTCAGGAAGAAAACAAAGACATGACTGTGTAACCAAGCTTTTGTCCAGTAAAGAAATGCAGTTCAAGACATAAATAGGGAATATGTGCAATTGATAATTGGAATGGCCCCAGTCTACAATTTTGGATCATGTTATTTTTATTAGGTTTTTTAATTCTATGGTTTTTTATGTCTAAATGTTGTTATATCTTATGTTTAATGGTCTTATTGATTTTAACACATAGTTATAAGTTTCTCCCCACAACTCCCGGAATGAAGAGACCACACAATAGTTATGGGTTGAACTATAGGCAACTTTTATTAACTGTTACCTAATTAAACTTCGTAACTGTAGATATTTCTAAGGGTAGCATGAACTTGGTGTGAATAAAGCCGAGGTAGTACCTCTGTCCAGCCTACCCCTTGACTAATTAGGGCGAAACACTAAGAAATTGCCCTTGCCTTCTCTTCCCTATCCACACAACCCCACTATTCCTTCATGTACATGTTTGATAGGGATATAACCTCCACTTCCAGGTCTCAGAAATAATTTGAAAAGCTGCAGGTAACAAGTAGATCTGGGAAACAAAAGCACATAAGTAAAAGAAAAAACAGAGTGAAGGAGAATTCATTAAAAGCAGATCCAGAGACAGACATGTGATAAACCATTAAAAGAGATGTGTGATACAGAAGATGATTTAGAAGACAAGTCTCCATTCTTTCAGTTCTGTGAGACAATACTGCTCATAGTTCATGAGGATATGGAAAATTTTAGGACATACTAATTCGTGTAAGTGCATTAGTTTGGGGAGAAGAGGAAAAAACAAACAGTGCATCTTATTTTTTGAAATTCTGTATTTTCTTCTTAGTTGGAAGCCCCAAGTATCACTTCCAGTTTTCTTTGTCACATTCTAAGGTAGCTCTAAGCAAAATATCAAGAACTATGTAAAAGGAGTTCCATTATGAGGAACTAATTTCTTTTCTGGATGACTGCCAGGCCCCTCGTGGTATGTTTGACCTGTTAATACAATGATAGATGTTTCTCTCAACAGGAGAGCCACATGTTTCAGTTTTATAAGCCGCGTAGATATGGCATCTGAGGGCACACAGCAGGTCTTTTGAAACTGTTGTATCTGTGGGACATCTGACGATGGAAGGGAAGAAGGCAACAGTAGCTGTGCTGGTGCCCTTTATTCATCATTTCATGGCAGAATAAATGTAATAGTTGAAGGAGACAAAAAGATATGACTTTTACCTAAGTAGAACTAATGTTCTTATGTCTCTTTTACTCTCGCTCACCCATCTTAAGAGGCAATAAAGCAGTGGAAGTTGCATCAGTCCAATGGTTCAACAGTTCTGGAGCATTTATGTTACATTCTTCTCTTAACCCACTTTCATAAGTCTGAGATTGTTTTACATCTCATTTTGTTCCCTGCTGTGCAGTAGAATCTGTCCAAAATCAGTTTATTTTTGGAGCTTTGCTATCTCCCAGCTCTCATAACTCTTCCAGACATGTCACTCTCAAGATGGATGTTAAATAAGCTCTCCATTTTTACCTTGAAAGAGCAGGCTGGCTTTGTAAATCCCTCACATCTGTTTGTGTGTCAGGCAGCAAGGTGCAAGGTAGGGAGAGAAGCTGTCTCTTTATTGAAATTGATGGCATGGTAGATCAAGGTCTGCCAAGGAAAGACCACAGGCACAGGCAATCTTTAAGCAAGTCTTGTCACAACTACTTAGCTCTAAAATCTTCCCATGGCAAACTTGTCAATTTTCCCATTCTTAATTGCTTTGAATTTGGAAAACATTGAGCTAGTTCAGATAGAGTGTTTTGATCTATACATAAATAATCTCATTGACCAGGTAGGCTTGTATCAAATTGGCAAGGATCGTTTCTTGGTCACTTCACCCACCTTGAAACTGGATACATTTTTGATCACTTTTGGTTTCATTAAAAAAATGGAAGAGATGAGAAAGAATTGCAAAAGTGATTTATTTCTCTTTTTGCTTTTTTCCAGAAAAGCTTGGTGTGGCCTAGGGGATAAAAGCCTTGTGACTTGAAAGTTGGGTTGCTGACCTGAAGGCTGCCAGGTTTGAATCCCACCCGGGGAGAGCACGGGTGAGCTCCCTCTATCAGCTCCAGCTCCATGCGGGGACATGAGAGAAGCCTCCCACAAGGATGGTAAAAACAGCAAAAACATCCGGGCGTCCCCTGGGCTACGTTCTTGCAGACGGCCAATTCTCTCACTCCAGAATCAACTCCGGTTGCTCCTGACACAGAAAAAAAATACTCTGAGCAATTCAAAATCACTGCAATTTTTGGTCAAAAAATGTTGCCACATTTATTTATTTATTTTTATCATGTCAGAAGCAAATTAAGAATATAGTTATATTGCATAGAAAAATCACAAACAACATTAAAAACTTGGCATTATATTTCCTTTGGCCAGAAGCTGGCCACTTTGAGGGCATCTGGTGTCACTCTGAGAAGGTCCTTCATTGTGCATGTGTCAGGGCTCAGACTGCATTTTCTGTGGTCTGTGGTTTGCTCTTTTCCACACTCGCATGTCGTGGACTCCATGAGAGAAGCCTCCGTGAAGGATTGTAACACATCTGGGTGTCCCCTGGGCAACATCTTTGTAGATGGCTGATTCTCTCACACCAGAAGCGAGTTGCAGGATGCAACCAAACAAAGAAAGCTGCCTTTATGACTAATTGAGAATGGTGCATATTTTTACAGTCTAAGTGAAGCATATCCCACTATGTTTATATTATTTCAGAGGTACAGAATGAAATGAGAGCCAGTATGGTGTAGTGGTTTGACTTTTAGACTAGAACAACTGGGAGAAAAGAGTTTCAATCCCTACTTGGCCATAGAAACCCATTGGGTGATGCTGACCAGGTCACAGTCCCTCAGCTTCAGGGGAAGGCAAAGGCAATCCCCTTCTGATAAAATCTTTCAACACAACCCTGTGATAGATTTGAAGGCACACACCCACAACTGTATGACATATTCCTCAAGGTGAAAATGGTGATTGAAACAAGCTCTTAAATAATGGAAATTCACTATGTGCCAATTCAAGCAATCCATTTCCAAACTTGCTATACTGGAGGGGAAAGAGGTTTTGATTTCCTTCATGCAACACCTTTAAAGACATTTTATTTGAAACAAAGCTAAGACAGCAAAAACCTGATTGGGAGTGTGCATTTTATATTTTACCTGCAGTTTAATTGAGTCACCCAAGGTGTTGAATTTGTTTTGGATAACAATGTTAAATAATTTGAATGACACGTTTTAAAGTTCAGAATAAAATCCAGAGCAGATTCATTCCCTTACTGATAGGGATGCCACTAACTGCCACTTGCCAATTATGTCTAAACCGTAAATTTGGGATTGGTTTCATTTCTTTTTTCTTTTTTTCCACCTCTTTCTTTCTTTCTTTCTTTCTTTCTTTCTTTCTTTCTTTCTTTCTTTCTTTCTTTCTTTCTTCCTTCCTTCCTTCCTTCCTTCCTTCCTTCCTTCCTTCCTTCCTTCCTTCCTTTCTCATACTCTCATTCTCAGTAAGGGCCACTGATTTAATCAGAACTTCTTCCAAGAAATTATGATGATGAATCACTTATATAAGAAATATAACTTTAATATGGATCAGTTTCAAAAACCATTAGAAAATTACTGTCTCATTTTCACCTTTTTCCTTTTTGTTGAATTACTGTTTCTTTTCAGCTCTACTAGCTAGAGAATAACAGACAGTTGCTTCATCTCAGTTCCTGATACATTACTGTATTTACAGTGTTCCCTCACTACTTGGCGGTTCACTTTTCACGGATTCGCTGTTTCGCGGTTTTTCAATAAACTCTAAAAGAATATTATAAATCATGACAAATTACAATTTACAGCCTAAGGAAGGGAGGAAGGAAAAGCCAAGGGGATAGAAAAGGAGCCCAAGCAGCAACGGGAGGAGAAGGAGGCAATTTATCAACACAATTGGTTGATAAAGACTTAAAATAGTGTATAACTACTAAAATAATGTATAAATATTTAAAAAATACAGCACCCCTACTTTGTGGATTTTCACTTATTGCGGGTGGTCCTGGAACCTAACCCCAGCGATAAGTGAGGGAACACTGTACTTGAATCTAATGCTCACCTTTTTTGGCTAAATTGCCTCCCCAAATTAGGGTGTGCATTTGGTAATCTTAGTGCTGAGCCAAAATAAAAGGGGAAGCTACTTCAGCACTATATCGCCTGATGAGCTCTGGCATCTCAACGTCCTGAAAGTATCCTAGGATAATGACATTTGCTAATGTGAAGAGGTCCTTAAAACCACACTAAAAAGCAAAACCCAATGTATTTTCAATCTCTTGTATCCATGATATGCATTGTGACATTCTAGTTGCTTTTAGGACATCCTAAAGCCAGATGGCATACCATTTTAACTAAAATCACGGGACATTCTGCTCTAATACTAAGGGCCCTTCCACACATATCAAGGCAGAAAATCCCACAATATCTGTTTTGAACAAGATTATGAGTCCACACTGTCATATATTCCCATTCAAATCTGATAATGTGGGATTTTATTCAGCTGTGTGGAAGGGGCCAAAGTTTCCTAAAAAAGAGAGCTATTATCTATGTGGGATTTTGTCTCATTGGTCATGTTTGCAGCACTATAAATGTTAATGCAATAAAATGCACAAATATGCTTTCGGTAATGTATGTTTTGAAAAATGATACATCATAGTACAATTCACATTCTATTCAGAGTTGCTTGTGTAATTTTCCATGGTGGTGGATCAATTAGACTTTTTATTATTCAACATTAGAGAGCTCTTAGAGGCATTTAGATATTGTCAGAATTCTCTATGGGGAATTTATGTTTTCCGGTAGATATTTACTGGTATATCTAATCCAAGTAACAAACACATTCTGGGAAATGATACTGAACACAAGGATGACATAGATATGAAAGTATAAAGCTTTAACAGTTATTCTACGTTATATATGATCTATTCATGTGATTTTCTTTTAATAATATCTAATATATGATTCCTGTGGGTGGGTAAACCACTAAGAATACAGAATATTTTATTAGTATTAGGAATGAAGTATAATAAAGTATAATAATTGTTTTAGCCCAGCCTGAAATTGGCCCCATTCAGCCTGTGATTGTCCCTGAACCTGCTTTGCTAGAAGACTCTGGGTTTGGGCCTGAGATGCAACCAGAGTTTGTCCCAGTGGATTCTGGGACCAGAGACAGAATGGTTGCAAGCTGGCATTTTGAACCACATTCCTCACAGCAGTCAAGGTCAGATCTCCAGGTGCCAGATGTACATTCTAGTTTGGATGGGAGAGCTGAGACGATGGAGGGGGATAATGAGTTTGACAGGAAGGCCGTGATAAATCACCAGAGGGCGGAATGAGAATCTTTGTGAAGAAGCAGGCAGTTGCTTTTGAAGCAATCAAATGAGCAATTTTCTCATGGGATGAAGACCTTGGATCTCCCTTAAAATGGTTTGCTTTCCCTGCCACAGCCAGAGGTGGTAACATTGCTTATTCAAGAAAGAAGGATCTTTGCTCCATGTTCCTTTGTATTTCCTGCAGCCGTGTATCTTGTTTCAAGTTCCAGTCTTGCCTTGGCCTGTGAATCCAGTTGGATATTCCAGTGACTTTACTGTTTGATTTTTATTCTAGCCAAGGCCTTCACCTTGTGTTTCTTCATTGACTTCATACCTTAGACTATCTTGGAATTAATCCTGCACTCTAGTCTTGTTTTCCTGTGGTTATTGTTTGACTCATGCCTTGGAATTAATCCTGTCTAAACTATTCGTGAAACCTTTTTTGGGACCTACTGTGATATCCAGTTTTGGACTATGTTCTTTGAGTGACTTTTACAGACTCTTGCTTCATGAATTTCAAGTACCTTGCTCTTGTGGATTTAAACCCATTTTATTGCCTCTGAACTTTGTTTTGCTTTTGCTTGCATATAACCTTCAATAAACAGCTTGCTTGCTTATATTCTGGGGCTCCAGTGTGGTTTTGGGGTGCCTACATGGCCTAGGAGTGCAACAATAATAGTGATCAAGAAGATTCCGTAATTTACAAAATGATCCATGGATATCACTAATCTAGAATTATTTTTATCAAGCTTATTTCATTTTGAAAAATCCTAGTAAATTAATATTCCAGTCAGATAAGTCTTTGATAGGTTAAAAAGAGTATTCCATATTCTATAGAGTAATGACCATATTTGGCCTATTTGAAAACATATCAGAGAATTATGAGTTTTTCAATGTCAGGTCCTGTTTTTACATTATTATTGCTTCAATTCATTGTCTTCTTTTTCTTTTTTTATGTATCAGAGATTTCTTGAGGCATGTCCACGATTCAGAACCATGGAAGAATGGCTTCTTGACATTCAAGACTACACACTAGAACGTCCTTTACACCCAGGTGAATGTGTATTTTATTTTCCTCCTGAGGGAGGACCAATCACAATACTCATTCTCTGAAGCACAGCTACTGAGGACCACAACCCAACCTTTTATTCCCAAAAATATGGCATGACTATTCATCTCAATAAATAATAAACATTCAATTTTCAATGCAAAGCCTTGCTTACATTGACCAGAATAATGTGCAGAACTGAGAGGGGGATTACTCTTATGCCTTCCCCTCATCCAGTAGACCAGAAAGCCTTCTGAAGCATTTTTGGTGTGTAATGCAGAAGGCTGAGAAGGTAGCAAAGAGGAAGACAATCTACTCGTTGATAGTTAGCTTTAATTTAGTGCTGGATTTAGGCATTCCATTGGTGGACAGAGGTTCTGCATTTCAAATTCTTTATATTAGCATTTTTGGATATACTGGGAAGTGAAATATCTTTATTCTAATTATTTATGTATGGTGAGGTTTTTGCTTCTTCAAGGAGAAAGCTTGGCAAGGTGAGGTTTTTGCCTCTCCACTAATTAACAAGTGTGACACAGGAAACCCCAGCCTTTTTTAAGCATCTGAGACTGTTAGTTGGGCTTGTTTTTTTTGTTTTTGTTTTTTTGTGGGTTTTTTTGGGGGGGGGGTGTATTTTTCCAACCTGCTTGCAACATGGGCTTTGGTTAGTCTCTTTTAGGGGCTGAGTAGGATGGTTTTGTTTTGTAACCTGATTGGCTTGTGGATACAGAGATTTGTTCGTTTGCCTACTCCATGCTGTGTGGGAATTATTGCCCTAATCATTTGCATTTTTCTGTTTTTGCTGTTTAATCACATGTTTTGGGGCATCTGAAATCAGCTAATTTGTAGATGAGAGGTTCTCTCAGACCCCATCCACATTGCCATATAATCCAAATTATCAAAGCAGATAATCCACATTATCTGCACTGAATTATCTGAGTCTACACTGCCATGTAATCCAGCTCAAAGCAGATATTCTGTATCTTATATGGTAATTTAGAAGGAGCCTCGGAGGCACTTGCAGTCTTGCCTACAACTCAATCAGGCCCCTTCTGCACTGCCATATAAAATCCATGTTATCTGTTTTGAACTGGATTATATGGAAGTCCCAAGTGACACAGTGGGTTAAACCACTGAGCTGCTGAACTTGTGGACCGAAAGGTCAGTGGTTCAAATTTGGGGAGCGGGGTGAGCTCCCGCTGTTAGCTCCAGCTTCTGCCAACCTAGCAGATCAAAAACATGCAAATGTGAGTAGATCAATAGGTACCACTCTGGCGGGAAGATAACGGCACTCCATGCAGTCATGCTGGCCACATGATCTTGGAGGTGTCTAAGGACAATACTGGCTCTTCAGCTTAGAAATGGAGATAGGCACCAACCCCCAGAGTCAGACACGACTAGACCTAAATGTCAGGGGAAAACCTTCACTTTATATGGAAGTGTAGACTCATAATCCAGTTCAAAGAAGATAATGTGGATTATCTGCTTTGATAATCTGGATTTTATGGCAGTGTAGAAGGGGGCTCAGTGTCATCCAGCTGAAGGGACAAAAGAAAATGGATATTAGAATTCTGCCTCAAGAGTACCAACTGGCACCCTTTGAGGGGATTACCTGGATTTATATTTTTCATTCTCAGGAATTAGGTGGTGCAGATTCACACATAAATTCCCTGTGGTTCATCACCAAGGAGTTTCTACTGAGGGATCCTTGGCTTCACTGACATTCCTCAAACGAGTGTCCACTTATCCCAGTAGCTGATGCCTTGCACTTTCCTGTGCAGTTGTGGACAGTTTTTGCCATGAAACTGTTGTCCTACATTTTCATTTCAAGTGAATGGAAAACAGCAAGACATCTTCTGTAAAACTGCTATGAACATCAAATTGATCCAAGTGATTCAGAATTCAGACATAGATACAGGTTTAGCTATAGATGAAACACATTTCATATGCTGGGTTTTTATGAGCATGCATTTTCTCCTTAACCAGTGAACAATTCACAGATACTCACAAATCAAAGTTTCTATTCCAAGGGAAGTAATAGTTTCACTATGTGTTAGGTGATCCCTCGTAGCTCGAGGACGATGGTCTTCCATTTTGGGGGTGGGTTCTTAGGTGACTGAAGAGACCGATTCTTGACCCGCATATTCTCCCGCAGTGAGGACATCGGTTTCCAGGTGGAAGGCGGTCCCGGTCGGGGTTAGCTTGACGCTCCTTCCTCTTGGCACGTTTCTCCCTTAAGCCCTCCATTCGTGCCTCTTCGAACTCCACAGCACTGCTGGTCACAGCTGACCTCCAATTAGAGTGCTCAAGGGCCAGGGTTTCCCAGTTCTCAGTGTCTATGCCACAGTTTTTAAGGTTGGCTTTGAGCCCATCTTTAAATCTCTTTTCCTGCCCATCAACATTCCGTTTCCCATTCTTGAGTTCAGAGTAGAGTACCTGCTTTGTAGGGTTGTCCAAATATTCGTTATGTTTCTCGTTTCGTAATTATTTCGGATTGTTCTCGTTTTTTGAAACGAGTATTGAAACGTTTTCCCTGGGCGCAACTGGCAATGTAATTCGAACCATCGTTGGCCCATTCTCTAATTGTTTCTTAAAATTTTCGTTAATTTTTTTCCTTCCAAATTTTTTAAAAAATATTTTTTAAAAATTATTTTTTTATTTTGTTTCTGCAACCTAAAATGAATGGGAGCCTAGCGCAGCCTAACATGGCCGCTCCCTGGCCAATCAGAGTCTTCCACGATGGCTGCCAAAGGTGGGGGCTAGCGTCCTCCGTGTCCACGTGGAGGATCTCTATAAAAATCCCCAACCGCAGCCGACCCAAGCCATTCTGGGTTGCTTGTTTGGGGGAGAGAGGGCTAACTGGGGGTAGAGTGTTTCTGTTGTTGCTGGTTCGATATTGTGTTTTTTTGGGGGAAAATTGGCTGGGGGCTTGGGGCAGAGTCCTTACTGTGGCTGGCTTTAGGGAACTTTTTTTTCCCAAAGGACGTCTGCGTCCCTGCTAGTGCTGAGCTTGGGGTGCTTTCCATCTACTCCTGTGGGAGACCTTTTGCCTTTCTGTTTTCTTTTTTGGAATTTAGCAATCACCACATCAGCCCTTCTTTGCAATCCTGAAAGGGGGGGGGGACTTGAAAATAATATTTTCCAAATGACGTCTGCGTTCCTGCAAGTGCATTGCTTCCCTCCCGCTCCGTTTGTAATCCCAAGCCCCCGGGCTGAGTGTTATTGCAGCAATCACAAAGACACACATTGTTTTCAAACCTAAAGGGTACATTGGAAGAAATAGTTTCCAAAGGACGTGGGGCACTCGCCAAGGCATTGCTTCCCTCATGCTCCATTTCTATTCCCAAGCCTTGGGCTGAGTTTTATTTCTGCAATTACAAAGTCAGACATTGATTTGATTCAATAGAGGGTCCACAGCAATTTATAGTTTCCAAAGGACGTTGCCAATCCTGTCAAGGCATTGCTTGGTGTGTGCTGCATTTCTAATCCAAAGCCTATACAAGTAGAAGAGGGACTTTTACAGTGAAAAGAACCCCATTGAACAGGAAATAAGACTTTCAAACCAGGAACAGGTTTCTTCAAATATTGAAAAATAGTGTATTATAAAAAGTTATGAAAATTTGCCAAAATCATAGGAGACAGGAAACATTCTGCAATTTGTTGAGCAAAGAGTGTGGAATGTGTTCTCCCACTGTACCAAATTTGATGAGAATAGCTCAAGAAATGAGGGCGGGAGACCCCCAGAAAAGTCCCCCCCGTTTCCTGTTTTTTGGCGATTGCGCATGCGCGTCCGCCATTTTAGAAACATTTTAGAAACATTACGAATTTTCGGAAATATCCGAAAATTTTGGGTGAAACATTAAGAAATAATTTCTATATCGAAGAGCCGGCACCCCCTACTTTAGAAATGAAAATTGAAACAATTTTTCCATCGATCGGACAAGCCTACTGCTTTGGGAGATGGTGATTGGGCATTCGGACAACGTGGCCAGTCCAGCGGAGTTGATGGCGTAGGAGCATTGCTTCAATGCTGGTGGTCTTTGCTTCTTCCAGCACGCTGACATTTGTCCGCCTTTCTTCCCAAGAGATTTGCAGGATTTTCCTGAGGCAACGCTGATGGAAACGCTCCAGGAGTTGGGTGTGACGTCTGTAGACAGTCCACGTTTCGCAGGCGTAGAGCAGGATTGGGAGGACAATGGCTTTATAAACAAGCACCTTGGTATCTCTACGGATGTCCCGGTCATCAAACACTCTCTGCTTCATATGGAAAAATACTGCATTCGCAGAGCTCAGGCGGTGTTGTATTTCAGTGTCAATGTTGACTTTTGTGGAGAGGTGGCTGCCAAGGTAGCGGAAATGGTCAACGTTTTCTAATGTGACACCGTTAAGCTGTATTCCTGGCTTTGCAGAGGGATTAGCTGGTGCCTGTTGGAAGAGCACTTTGGTTTTCTCGATGTTCAGTGAGAGGCTGAGCTTCTCGTATGCTTCTGCGAAGGTGTTTAGAGTAGCTTGTAGGTCTTCTTCTGAATGCGCACAGACTATGTTGTCATCGGCATATTGGAGTTCTATAACAGATGTTATGGTGACTTTGGTTTTGGCTCTCAGTCTGCTGAGGTTAAATAGCTTGCCATCTGTCCGATAGATGATTTCCACTCCGGTGGGAAGCTTCCCATCAACAAGGTGAAGTATCATAGCAATGATACTTCACTATATACACTGCTGTTTGGGGATTTCACATGGGCTTTTTTTTTTTTGGCAGTAGCATTTTGAATGTTTGGCCATGGTGCCCGATGGCTCCCATCATACCCAGTAAAACTACCTCCAGGGTGGCTCTATGGTCGAACTGGGAAAAAAATCACTGCTTACAATAAGCCAGTGGTGGACTATGGAAAGATGGGTTGAACTGGATATAGGAGGCTTCCCCCAATGTAATGAGTCAGGGGAAAGCCACAATGGTGTGGGGCATGGGGTAACATGCCTCCTGGGCAGGTGCCACTAGCAAAACTGGCTGATTCTGATGACACATGACAAGGTTGCAGGTCTCATCTGAAATATTCCATTCAGTTCTGTGAGTTTCATTTTAAGGATAGGTTGCAAGTGGGTTCTAAGAAGAGCATTACATATGATAAGAGGTATGAAAAACAAAACATATTAGGAAAGATTGAAGGAGCTGTATATGTTCATTTGGTGAAGAGAAGATTCAAGCGTGAAATGATTGCACTCTTTAAAGGTATTAAGGACTGCCATAGAGAGGAGAGGGCAGCTTTGTTCTTTTCTGCCCTACGTTTCAAGTTATAAGAGGATAGATTTCAATTGAACACTGATAGGAATTATTTTCCTGTAAGAGCAGTTTGACCATGAAACCAATTGCTTCAAGAAGTGATGTGGTCTCCTTTTCTGGATATTGGGGTTTGGGTTTGACTGTTCCAACTCTATGATTCTATGATATTCCTACCATGTTATTTGAAAACTATTGTAATATTTTTCATAATATTGCAGTTCCCATACAAGAAAATCTTCTTGAATTGTGAAAACAAGTGAAAATCCACCAAATCATATGAATGCTCTCCCTTGATTGTACAATATCCTTACTGGCAGAAATTATTCAAGAAGACTTATTGGCACTGCTATTGGAATGGAAATAGATAGGGGAGAAACTAGATTTATTACCTTAAAGGTATACTCCCAGCAACTGAGACTCTCCATTTCTCTCTCTCTCCCTCCCTCTCTCCCTCTCTCCCTCTCTCCCTTTCCCTCTCTCTCGCTCTCTCTCTACACACATACACACACACACACACACACACACACACACATATTTACACAGGGGGAGAGAGAGAGAGAGAGAGAAAGAAAAAAAGAGAGAGATCTCATTCTAATGTTAAATGATGACCATGATTAATTTCAAAATCACTGATCAGTCCAGTTTTTTTTTTTTTTTTGCTGTGCTTGGTAGATGCATACCCATTCAGTGTGAACCGAACGCACAGCAAATTTGTTTTCTTTCTCCCTACTTCCTAACACATTTTGCTGCCAGCTGAATCCTTGAGGAATATTTATATGGTGACATCTAGTGGCACTAAATTAATCATGTTTGACTGTTCCTGCCGGATTACCAATGGTTAGGCTATATATCACATAATGTACTTTCTGGAAATAGTTGTGTGAATTGGCACTTCCCAATTTACCCAATTTTATCACAGGTTTTAATCTTCAGTACCAAAGTATCATGGTTGGACATTGCTAAGGTTCCAAGACAAGCCAATATCCCAACACCTTAATATTGCTATTACTTCTACTTAAAAAAATCTCAAGCACAAGAAACGTATTAATTATTTTCTTGTTTAGAATCAGGATGCGCAAGCTTTGCCCCTCCAGGTGTTTTGGACTTCAACTCCCAGAAATCACACCCAGTTCACCAACTGTTAAGAATTGTGGAAGTTGAAGTCCAAAATACCCGGAGGTCCTAAGTTTGTCCATACATCATTTAGAAGTAAATTATTTGGGATTTATCTCCTTTCCTTGGAAAGTTGAACACTGGTTCAATTAAAATTCAGGGCGCTTCCAGACAGTGCCAAAATGTGTGTTTTAAATCTGGGGCAAAAAATCCCGGGACCTGACAGCAAGTCCACACACAGACCTGTCAGTCCTGGGAGATGCTCCCCTGCTATCCTTACATCTTCCTTTGAAGTAGTAGATCAAGTTGAAGGGAGGATGGGGGATATCTGGCAGAAAGTGTTCTTTTAAAAAAATCACTCTGTTATGCACTGAATCTCATATATGCACATGCAAATATCTTAATGTACACACAAACAGATTTATTATCTCTCTCTTCACACAATTGTTAAATGAAGCTCTGTTTAATATTATAAAGTTTAACAGAAAGAGTTTGAGAGTTTGAATTGCTTTCGCATTCTGCTTCCCCTGAGCCACCTGAGTGTCCATAGCTCCATTTTTTGACAGCCCGATAAGACAATCTGCTTACGCAGGCTTTTAAAGTGTGCACGTGCACTGGAGCAGTTCACACAGGAGGAAGGGAAAGAAAACACATTGTTTTGCATGACTGCAGGAATATACAGTCATGTGAAGGTGCACATTTTGAGGGGTGATATCAGGTTTTAAGTGCACTTTTTTAACGTGCTTTTTAGCTGTTAACCTGATTCTGCTCACACTTTGTTGAAATGTCATGTAGCCAATCCCCCTTTTAACCTGGTTACTTTTGGGTTTTTAGGAATGTGCAGAAGGGATCTCAGTCTCCTTTAACCAAGTATATAGAAGTACTTGATCTCTTGGATCCCTCTGAGGCCCCATCTATACTGCCATGTGAAATTCTGATGATCTGCTTTGAACTGGATAATATCAGTCTACACTGACATGTACTCCAGTTCAAAGCAGATAATCAGTATTTTATATGGCAGTATAGAAGGCACCTAAGGGCACTTCCAAACAAGCCAAAAATCCAAGAGGAATTGATATTTTACACAGCACTTGCCCTCAGGCTGGAGGCCACACAGCTGGCTTGGACCCCATGCTTTTGTAAGGGTGGTGTCCAGTTACTCACCCCTGAGGATCCAAGATCAGCAGGGATGCCAGTCTGCCTCTCCCTGCCCTCCATTTTCCCCTGCAGTTATCTAACTGCAAGACAATTTTAAGAAGAGTAACCACTTATTACAGCCTGAACCTGCCATACTGTTGGAGAAGGAAAAGAGAGAGAAAAATGGAGGAAAAGTCTTTGGTGTGCTTGCAAATACACTGGGAATATCATCTGATCATATAGTATGGTATGCTGAACCCATTTCTAGAGCCAGTGGGTGTTTGAGTAGGTATTACCAGATATCAGATAATCATGGAATGAAAAGTTCAAATTTATTGGTGTGCAGTTAAGAAAGTCAATTGATTTCTTAAAAGTTTTCTAAGAACTTTTCTTTCAGTATACCAAAATAGGTACATCAACCAGTTTCTATCTAAACTTATTTGAATTGAACTGATTAATTAACCAATTATTTTGTTAAATTTAGGATGATTCATCAAATAAAGAATAATAATTAGGAGACACTTATACTTTAAACTGATAGCTTTGTCCCAAAAGGAAAGAAGTCTAATTTTGTTGATTTATTGACCAATTCCGCAAATGCTGTGCTAAAAAGCAAACCTAATTGAAGTGAATGGTTGTGGATCACATGCTTAATTTCCTAAAGGGAATGTAATGTACCGGATTAAATGAAATGCAAGAGCCAATGCCACCCAACCTATGGGATTCAGTGTCCAATTTACTACAACAACCTTTGGATCAGGTCCTTAGCCAACATTTTCTGTTACTTGACATTACACGAGCACAAAGATGGAGTAGAAAAATCAATTAGATTAAGTGCAGAGCCGTTCGTATTATCAAGGATTGTCTCAAGAATATAAATGGTCTCAATTACAAAATAGCTTTCTGAACAGCAGTAAATTAGTCAGAGAGGAGGGGAAAATATCAATCTCTCTATATTCAGTATTTTAAACCTTTCTGTTTATATCTCTCCCCTTCTCTCACTCTCTCTACACACACACATACACAATCAGCATTTGAATGTTTGTTCCAAAACTAGAATTTGGTTTCTATATAATCTTCAAAACATTATATATAAACTTTGTCAATCATCCATGTGTTAGTCTAGCATCATTCACTCTCATTTGACATTTTTAATGTAAACTCCATTGTGTCAGTCCAATCCAATTAAAGTTATCAGTGGCATGCAGCCCAATCCCAAACTTATTATTTACTCAGAATTAAATTTGATTAAGTTCAATAGAATCTACTTTCTGTAAAAAAAATTCCTGAAATCAGAAGGAATTCACACCTTTTGCTCTTGGACCTTGTAGTTATAAGATCTGAGGCGCACTTTCCCACAGTTTTCCCAGTTGCAGTCCTTTTTGTTTGTTCTATTCAAATAAATTTCTCATTTGTTTGCAAAACGGGTATTAGGCTATTGAAAAAAAAAACTTGAGAAGAAACAATGAGCATTAGTACACACCAGGGATGGAGCTATAGAGAGGACGAAAGCATTTCAGTCCAAATAAGAATTCTCCCCACTTAATGTAATTTTCCTTCATTTCCTAAATTCCTAGCTCTGAGTGAACTTAAAACTTCAGTTTGGCAGTAAGAAATTGATTTTTAGGCATCCAAGGAAATGAAGAAAACAAAATTAAAAGGGAATTTGTCCATAGCAAATATGAGAGTTCTGGGTTTAAGCCATTTTCAGTGTTTCATTCTCTGTTATGCTAAAGCTGAAGTATAACAGAAATTGACTGAAGGACAATTTCACTGAGGTCAACGTTCTTAGATACTCTCCCCCCCCTACACACACACACCACATTTACACACAGTGAAACACATGACACAGGCCATATAGGTGCCATTTACTGTGAATTTCCCACTCTGCCCATTGTTGAATGGAACTTCCCAAAGTTACATGGAGAAATTGAGAAAGTTACTTTTGTGTACTCAAACACCCAGTGACTGAGCTGGTAACAGGATTATTGAAAATGAAATTCAAAAAACCAAACTTTCCAAGCTATGGCACATGGGTAGGACTGTATATTTGTTTCCTGTTATTTAAGGAAACACCATGAGAAGATAAAATGGAAACCGTTTTTTTCCTCCAACAATATCAATGAACAGCACAGTGACAGAACAAACTTTGGAAGAATATTTGAAATGCCCTGACTGATTCAAGATGTGAATAAATTCTTTAAAACAGTGTCATCAGCACTTAATAACCTTCCAGAAGTCTGCAATTAAAAACCAATTATAAGGTCACATTTTAATCTTTGACAAATGAATTAGTTGCTTAATCACACCAATAAATCAATGAATGTTTTCAGCCCAGCATTTTGCATCTTTCATGCTAGTTAGTTATGTTGGTCTGGGAGGCTGCAATGCATGTAATTCTGTGCAATATATGAAGAATGTTTTCATTAATTACATCTCTTTCTTGTCTTTTCTTTTTTGATGTCATTTTTCATTAGAATTGTATGATTCATATTAGTAAGGTTTTGTATTCAAAGATGTGCCCTTCAAACGCTCAGAATACTTAACTAAATCTGGGCTGGACAAATCTAATGACAGATTCTTGATTGATTGAAGTCAGACTTTCCAGTTTTGTTCTTCAAGGGAGCAACTTGAGCAACTTTATTGCCTCATCAAGGAGGTTTAAAAATAACATCATCATCAACAACAACAGCACAGTTTTTAAAGAATATTCATAGTTTGGGAGTCATTCTGTGCAAAAATTGGACATGATATGGAAAACATTTTCTGTGCAAAAAAGTGCTGTTCTTCTTATGTTAATACAATAATAAATAGAAGTAGAAGAAATTTTGCAGTTATTTTTTGAAAGGAAAATGCTGTGTTCTATGCAAAACCACCCCCAAATTCAAAAGGAAAAAAAAGAAAGAGAGAGAGAGAGAGAGAGAGAGAGAGAGAGAGAGAGGAAGGAAGGAAGGAAGGAAGGAAGGAAGGAAGGAAGGAAGGAAGGAAGGAAGGAAGGAAGGAAGGAAGGAAGGAAGGAGAAAAGCTGACCTCCTCCTTCTCCTTTGGGGGCCCGGCTGCAAGTTAACCAGGTCTGTGCTGTCTTTCTGTCCCATCCCCCCCCCCATCTTTCTCTCCTTCCTCCCTTCTCATTCACTGACTTGGGGCCTTCCTCTCCCTATGATAAGAAAAAGGGAGGACAGGAGGAAGGGAGGGAAGGGGCGAACCTTGGAGGAAGGGGAGCCCCTCCAGCCAAGAGGCAGCCTCAACCTCATCTCCGCCACTTGGTCCCAGCTGCAGCTCCGACAGGAGACTTCTATGACACAGGCATAAATAACTCATCCCAGGGATGACAAAATGTATTGAATAGTGATTATGTGGAAAAATAATGTAACACCTATGCTATAATCCATGTAAGTTTTATTAAAATACAGTGTTCCCTCGCTACTTCGCAGTTCACTTTTCGTTCCCTCACTGTTTTGCAAGTTTTCAATAAATATTAATGTAACAATTTATCGCAGTATTTTCACTGTTTTGTGGGTTTTTGCAGTGTGCAGAGGGTTTTAGAAGGGGGGAGAAGGGAGAAATAAAGGGAGGGGGAGGTTTGGAAATAAAATGGGTTATTTAGCTTCCATTCTTCTTCTCTGCCGGTGTACTGTATATTGTAACTGCTAAAATAAAGTACAAATATTAAAATAATGTATAAATATTAAAATAAATATAGTGTCCCTACTTTGCGGATTTTCACTTAATGCGGGTGGCCCTGGAACACGAGGAAACACTATATTCATGCTTTGTATTTAAAAAATGTAACTTTACTTTCCGAATGTTCCTCGTATTAATTCATTTGTGGAGAAGGGAAGGACCTGTTGCCAGCCAGGAAACTGCTCTATTTTTTAAATTGTCAGCTTTGAGTAGATAAACTGAAAATGTTGTTATTAAGTTAATTGAATGATTTATATAGATTGATTTATATAAAAATGACCATGATTATTTTAACATGATAAATAACTGATTTAGATACTACTTATCTAAGATAAATGGTAATGATAAAGTTAATGTCAGATTTCCCAGAAAGTTAGATAGAATCCAATTTACTGAAGGTTTAAAACTCTAGTTAGTAACATCTAGTAAAACTGAGATGATAGTGATGATGATGATGACGACGATTTGCTTACTAAAATTAGGTGTACATTTTAGTGATGTACACCTTATGGTTAGAGAGACAGATATAAATAGATAGATAGATAGATAGATAGATAGATAGATAGATAGATAGAGCCAAAATATATACACAGTTTAAGAAAGGGAAAAAAACTGTATTAAAATTGTGGTACTCAAAATGTAACAAAAGATTAATTTAAGCCATATTTGACTTGTGCAATTATAAGAGGTGCTCAAAGTGGCTACTATCAACATCCAAACACTTCTGATTTAGTTGAACTACTGTTTAAGCAACATTGGCCCAAGTGTCTATCTGTATTGCATGCATGGGGTTTCAGTTTTTTCCCATTTTGTATGACTGTCCAGTCTGACACATAGTGTTCATTGATTAACACCATATTTTATGTCAACATCATGCCACACATTGCTACTGTAATTGAATTCAACTATGAAAAGTAATACATAGATAACATCTCTTAAAATGTATATACACCTTTTTGGTACTTAGTCACACACACATATGCCAGTAACTTAATTTTCCTTTGAAGTTATAAAATACATTTTATTTTCAATGACTCTCTATTTCCTAATATTCAGGGTTCTAACAATTGCACTGAGTACATGGCAGAAGGTACTCTGCTGCTAATTCCTATTAAGATAGTGCACTTGAGTGATACAATATTGCTCAGCATCTCCCTGATCTTCCACTCCTGGCATGAAATAGCATGGTGGTTGTTGCAGATAACTATCCTAAATGGGCAACAAGCTTTAGTGTATTGTCATTAGATCAGTAGAAATGAAGAAAGAGGATATTAAAAACAGCAAACCGAGGCCGAGACTATTGCAATTTAACTAACAGCAGTTCTATGCAAGAATGACTCACATCTACATTACAGTGTTTAGAGAGAGATCTCTGCTTTTGAAAAGGGAATATGATGTACAATTTAGTCAATTGGAGATAATATATATATATAGTGCATACCAATGATTTAGCTACGCATTGTAAAACTGTTGTCACCACCACTATTATGGATAAGTATACCAAACAGGCAATCCTATTACTGTGGGTGCTTAGCTATATTGCTGTATGTGATACAAAACTAAAAATAAAATTATTTAAAAACATATAATTGCATATCTTACTTGAAGATAACATTTCAAAATATGTTACGTTCTTAGTACACATACCTAAACAGCACTGCAGTGGGTTAAGATTTCATAACTCTACATTTTTGCTGTAGAATAAAAAGAAGTGAAAGCCTCAAGTTATTAAATCACTATTTCCATGCATTTTCCAAAAAGAAAAGTGATTTACAAACATTTCTTTAAAAAGTGATGGGATAAATACCCATTGATCATGCCAGAGATATGATTTTCTTTTTGTTTTGATTCCCCCCCCCTCTCTCTGTAAAACTTTACTTATATCATTAGATCAGGAAAGAGTAAGTTTAAAAAAAAATCCCAGTGTTATTTGAGTTTAAGGGGTGTGGAGAAAATTTCAGCATGCCCACCCAGCTGTTTTATATCAAAAGGTAGTCTTTATAACACAACAGCAACAACAAAGAAGTAAATTGGAGTCAATATTTGATTTAGTTCCTCATTAAATAAGAGGTCATTCAGAGATTAAATGAACCAGGGAGGCCCATCAGTGTGGAAAAGGGGCATTGATAATTTAAAACACTGGGCAAAGAGATAAAAAATGAGGACACACAACAAGGGCAAGCACATGTGAAGTAGTGAGAGGGAAGTATGTCCCTCAGCTGCATGACGTTGCCCACCCCTCACATAGAGGATATCAACTTCTACAGTTGAAGAAGTTTGCCAAAGAAGAAGAAAGGCAATGGAGAATTAGACTGGCAAGCAGCTCAACTTGGAAGAAGTGGGCAAGAAGAGAAAAAGACAACATAGCTGCTTCTCACTTCTTGAGTCAGGATGGCAAGCTTACAGCATCAATCTGTTACACATGCTGAGGTTTGACTAATGATGAGATGTGATATTCACAGTAATAATAATGATTTGACAGCCTATTTGAGGAGAGGCTGTTTTTGTCTAATTCTACAAGCAAACTAGATAGTGAGGTTGATAGACACAGAATATGGAAGTGGCCATGATGTGGTGATGTTTTACCAACAAACCAACTTGTAAGACCCGCCTCTTAATTCCCCCTTAAGGTATTTGTTGGAAACTGGAAACCTCCCCCCTCACCTTTTCTTACATGAAAGGAAAGATTGGGAGAAGCTGCCAGAGGCTTCAACATATGCCGTCACACCCGGGCACCTTTGGTAAACTAAGATGTGCTGCTTTCTTTGCCCGGGTGAACTGCGGGGCCTTACTTTGAAGCTCAGGAGTCCCAGTAACCAAGGCAACTTCAAGTTGAACATCAAACAAGATTTTTATTTTCTCAAAGTTCTTGACAGACTTGGCACACGTAGTTAAGGTTACAAATATAAACAGTCAACTTATAAAATCATGCAGATGTTTCTTTCTTGCTTTTCCCCTTATCTGCTGGGCTAACTTCCTCCAAAGGTGAAGAGATCCTGAGATGCTCTCTACCCTAGCCCTGAGTTGCTATATTAGAAAGAGCAGATCTTTCCCTATCTAAGCTCAAAGCTAGCTTGGAGATGAAGTAGTTGGAGCTTCTTCCAATGGCAGAGAAATCCTGAGATATTCTCTGCCACAGTGCTGAGTTGCTATATTAGAAAGAGCAGGTCTTTCCCATCTAAGCTCAGCACCAGTTTCAAAGGCAAGAGGTTAGTACTTATGATGGCTTGTCTGAGCTGGCCTGGCTTGACCACACAAGCACATCTGAGCTCTTTTCTCTTCTGTAAAAAGGCAAAAAAGCTTCTCAAAATGGAGATTTCATCCCCAGGAAAAGGGGTAGTCTCAAGAACAAAAGGATACTTTGCAAGCTTTCAGCAGCAAAGGCTTTGCAGAATGGTTACAAATCTCTGCTAATGGTTAACTGTCAGGGTACTGCTGAGTCTGCAGCAACCCTGGAAAAAATGCAAAAAGGGTGCTATTCCCTACAACCATGGGAAAATGCAAATCAAACCCCTGGGAGATGGAACACAACGCTTATTGTTTCTTGCTATGCTTGCTTGGCTCCTGGGATTTTCTATGTTGGTCTTGAACAAGACTGCCTTATTCTGTTTTCTAAAGTGTTGAAAATTTGTTCAATTGCTGGGTACAATGAAGGCAGATATCTTTCAACTTGCAGTGGTGCAGCAATTTCCTTTTCCATTGATAGCTGAGATGGTCTTGCTATGTTGGGATTATCCTTTTGAGGCCAAATGTTTGAATATGAGGCAGTTAGACTTAGCATATTTGAAGTAAATTAGTATATTACATGCACAAATGCACATATACATTAAATAGTAATTCCGCTGGGGAATTTCTGTACCTCCATGTGTAGCTGGACTACACCTCCAATCTTCCCCATATTATTAATGATACCTGGTATTGATGAGACTTATAACTCAAATATTGCAAAGCTACACATTCCCCACATTATGTCATATGTTGTTCCACCTGCAAAGATGCAACATTTCATTTGGCTGGCATCACATATGTTCTCAGCATCAAATCTCAGCTCTGAATTAGAGTTGACATTATACATTTTGTCTAAATAACATTTTGAAATAAAATATAAAGGTCCATTTTAAGAGGGAAAGGGAGAAAAACATGGTTTTATGACATTCATAATTTGTTTTCCCTTTGAATGTGTACAAGGTAATTCAAAACTGGGATGCAGTCAGTTCTCAGTCATCGCAGTATAAAAATTATACAAGATAGGGAATATCTAAATATGTTTTCTCCATTCGCCCAAGTATTTTCTTGTGGAAATCCCCCTCCCCAAAAAAGGTATATGGCTGATTTTTCATGTGAGTCTGTTTGCTGGTACACTCTTGTTTTTATATAGTTAAAAAAAAAAAACGTTTTTCTCCCTCGGTTATTGTCAATTATTCTAATTGATTTTGTTATCACTTTGGTGTGTTTGTTCCTGCTGTCAGCTGCATTAGATATCAGTTGGACAGAAATGTGAGGGACACATATTTTAATAAACATAAACACATTTATTTTGGGGCGAAGACAACCTTTTTCTGTACCCCCCTCTTCCATTTCAAAATGCATTGAAGTCCAGCATTGTAACAGGCAACTCTCCCATGCATGGACGGGTGTACTGATGGGAGGATTACACATCACTGCATGTATATATAGGGAAAAAAATCAAGTAAGGTTCTTCTTATGTCATTTGACTTATTGTTAATGAAAAAATGAGGCTAAAAACCTAGCTGTTGGGAAGCCAGAAGACCTCTTGAGGATTTTGATGATAATTAAGTGAGAGAAATGACAATCAGAAAAATGCCCCAATAACCTTGACTGTTTCAATTTTATAGATTCTGAAGCTCTTTGAGCATGGTGATTGAAGTGCGAAGCTTGTGTGGGTACCATGACATTTGGATGGAAATGATGTGTGGAACTGTGACATACAGAAGTCTTAAAGGGCTGTGTTCTGTCATTCATGGCATGATGATCACAGCCTGACAGAATTCTACCTGCTTAGATTAAGGTTGTAAGTGGAAACAGCTGTGTTGGAAAGAAAAGCATGTTCATCGCTGGCACAACTAGCTTGGAGAAAAGTGGATATGCCCATCGTTCTGTATGGTTCATTGATGGAACGTAATTGCAAGCATTTTCTTGCATGCATTTTAATTTGCTTTCTGATGGGGATGCAAAGGAACTCAGTTGCAATGAAATTTTGGTTCTTGTCCTATGTTCCTGCCATATCTTTTTCTTTAGATCTAGTTGTGAGAGCTTTTTTCTCCTCCAGGGAAATGTGTTTGTTGTTGTGCTTGTGTGCCTTCAAGGACCTCCTCACATGTGTTGCTGGAATTGCCAAGGATCACCACGAATCATGGCAATTGCAGGGACTCTTGCCCAGGGGGCGTGGGGACCTGTCGCCCCATGCCCTGCACTGTCCCAGCTTTCCTCCTACCTCATCACACTCTATTAGGACTGTGCACAGATCTGTTTTTCAAAATGGGCTCCTGCTGTTCCAGCAGTTTGGCCAGCTGTAATGGCACAGGCTCTGCCGCCATTTTTTTTCCAGCCACAGCAGACCACATGGCTGCCGAAAAATACTATTATCAGTCAATTTCAGATACACGTGGAGTGCGGAGGGGTAGCTGTGAACATCTTTTAGCCAAGCTGGACTTCCATTTTTCTGTTGTGAGCAGACTTCTGAGAGATACAGATCGGTGACCTAAATTCTCAGTGTCTCTTCAAGCTTTACATAGCTTGGCTTGCTTTTTTATTCAAATAGCAATAAATAAATTGTTTACTTTCTACACACTTAAGAAACTGCTACTGATGATGCCCTTCACACAAGGCAAGCTTCAGTTGTGGGGTAGAGGTATCATGCAATTTATAAAGCTGCCATAAAATGAGGGGGTAGTTTATACCTTTTTAAAAAGAATGGCTAATGCTTCTTCAGGTGACGTGGCTCCCACTGAAATGTTTAAAAAGGGTGACTTAACTCAGCTTCATTGGAAGGATGTTGAGGGCAAACAATCTCAGAAAGGGTGTTTCCTTAAGTCAGATGCTTTTAATCCAGGTCTTATTGAAGAATATAAAGAGAAAAGGTCCCAGAAAGGGTGATTTCTTAAAACTGATACCTTTAATCCAGGTCTTGTTGCAGGATATAAGGCAAAATGATATCAGAAAGGGTGGTTTCTTAAATCTGATGCCTTTAATCCAGGTCGTATTAAAGGATATAAGGAGAAACTATGCCAGAAAGGGTGGTTTCTTAAGACTGATGCCCTAAAAATGACTGAAAGGGGAGCCTTGTAAGTTCCCCAGTGCCACTAGTGGGCTGGATCTTCCTGGATCTTTTGGTTGCTGGATCAAAAAACTGTTTTTTTTTCCTGACTAAATTCAGGAGGCTCCCAAAAAGGTGATCTGGGGGTTTACCAAAATCCAGATTATAAAAACAGAATGGGGTTTAACCAAATTGCACATCCCTATAAACTACCACAATCAGTTCAGTGGCCCTACTCCAGCTAGATCTTGGCAATAAGATTCAGCCAGTCAACTCCTTCCCCCCATTTTGGTGGGGTGGTGACTAGATACCCTCCTAGGTTGATCTGAAATTGACCTGGGAGTATGACTGTCAGCCCCCATGTTAATCCCCGCCCCCCACAAAAAAACCTACCATAAGAGGTTAGAAAGCTGGTAGAAAGCTCCTCTTTGGAGAGCTGACGGTGAAAATCCCCCTCCCTCCTCTCCAATACAATTAAAATCTTAGCCATTCTCTATTCACACATATTGTAGCGCAAGTAAAAAAAAGTATATCAACAGTACTGAGCAAAAGCTGAGGAGAGCCCTTCTATCATAGTCAAAACACTCCATGATAATGTACAAGGTAAGAGCCTGCCTAACACACACACACACACACACACACACACACACACACACACACACGCATGCATGCAAAATGACAGTGACTCAGTAGCAACTTCCGAAATTCATCTCTTGGCTTCTTTGTCATGGAGTATTTTCTTTGAGTTCGTGTCAAGTGTTGCTGAGGGTGCTGCTATCACTGACTGAAAAACTAGACTCTGACAAAGAGAGTGTGCCTGCTCTTTTGAAATGATATCTCACAAACACTTCTATGGATATTGTTTGTGTGTGCAGTGGTGAGGGAGAGGAAAAGAAAAAAATGTTCAAATTGGTTGATCATACAGAAGATTGTAGCTAGGTATAGTGTATGTGAAAGCAAGGCCAACACGAGTCAAATGCATTCAAAATTGTTTTTGTTCACTCATGGAGGTTCTCAAACACTTTTGTGATATGGTTTATTCAAATTCATACTATATTTCTGAAGGGAATGTTTGCAATTAAAATAGCATATGATGTTTTCTCTTGTTTTCCTTGAAACTTCAAGACAAAAGACCTTCATCTGATAAATGTAGATAAACAGTTACAATTTGGAGTTAGAGATGCTGTTCTTCATCATTTTTTTTTCTTTATGGGTGCAGCAAATGAGTTTAATCTTTTGTTCCCACTGCAAGGAAGTCTTCAAAATGTACATAGCTTTTAAAATATTTTCTGCACAGAAAATAATATTGCTGCATAGAAATACTCTCCCATTGAAGAGTTATACATAGAGTTGAATCCCATAACAAACACGTATAAAGAAAGGTGACACAGAGACAGAGATAACGTATTTCAGGTATGAGCAGCAAGTCACTGACTTTGTGAGGTTTAATTCCTCCTTCTCCTTTCATCGGCCTCATCTTCTCGCACACATATACATATATGTTTATTGTTGTTGGCAGAGGTGGGATATTGAAAAAAAAAAACACAAAGATTCCTTCCCTGCCAAAAAGGTGTGTTCCCTCACAGTCGCCAATGGAGCCAGGTAGAAATCCCCTCCCCCTATGTTCTAGGGGTTTTTTTTTCACCTACACTACAATGTTTAATCCATGGCAAATTGGGTGAGTGGTTTTTAAATTGGCTGTCATGTGGGAAAACAGGGATGGGTTATATATCAGTGTGCAGCTTATTTATTTATTTACTTACTTACTTACTTACTTACTTACTTACTTACAGTATTTATATTCCACCCTTCTCACCCCAAAGGGGACTCAGGGCAGATCACAATGTACACATACAAACATTCAATGCCATATGAACATAGAGACAGTGACAGAGAAAGAGACACAGAGGCAATTTAACATTCTCCAGCTTCCAGCTTCCTGAGGGGATGCTCGATTCCAGCCACAGGGGGAGCAGCTGCTTCATCATCCACTGTGACATCTTGATGGATACTTCCTCATGCCAAACGGCTGCTGGAAGGTTTTTATGGTGTCATAAATTAGTTAAATTAGCCTCCATGCAAAGCAGTACCCAAATTCCTATTTGATAGATGCAAATATCTTTTGGTTGCTTAGGTCAACAACGAGCAGGGGCTATTTTTTTAATGGTCAGGTGCTCACTCCAACATGGGCTGGCCTCGAACTCATGACCTCTTGATCATAGTGATTTATTGCAGCTGGCTACTTAACCAGCTGTGCCACACTCTGACCCTCTGTGGTGTAGGCCATGAATGGGAACCCTCATCTGCAATTAAAACAATCGAGGTGAAGATGAATAGGAGTGGCCTTGAGCAGGGAGAGTTCTGGTCTCAATATTCTCTGGAATTGGGACATAATTCTCCAGCTGGGGACCATGGTCTCTTGCCCTTGATTGATGAGGAGTGGTCTTGGATGGCCACTGCCTCAGTTTCTCAGTTTCATTACACACCATGTTCATGCCCTTAAATTGGTTGGCAGTTCACACAGTAATTAATTGGTAACATTCAATAAAGTTGCCAATATTTCAACCCACACTTTTGTGTTGTCTCATTATTTTGCTGATTAGGGAGCAATTGTGGCTTAGGTACTTTGCAGTTCCTCCGGTGCGACTCTGTGGTCAATGTCTGGTGAAAAGTGATCATAGAGTCATATTGGAGGAACCAGAGATTTCCAGAGAAATGCTATCTTAGGTTTAAAGAAGTATCTTTATTATTTTTGAGTTTTTCACTTTTGCAGGGGTGCTGTGCCCCTAACTCCAGAAAATGTGAAGGGATGAGTGTACTAATTTTGCTCAGAATAAGTACTGAATGATAGGAACACTCATTAGCCCAGTATTCTTCTTATCAATGTTTTTTAATGCTCTTTTTAAAAGTTTATTCAAATATTTTAAAATACTTCTTTCATCTTCATGCACAGCACATCACAGATAAGATGCAATGTCTGCCTGTAAAGTGATTACTGTAGCTCTTGGTACAATCTCCTCCTCCCACCTTCCCAATTTAGCATGTGTAATATGTGCAATGGCCTGCCCTGGTAATCAGGAAGTTCACGTTCTAATTCTGCATGAACATTTAAGCCTCCCTTCTGGTTGAGTGCAAATTATTTGTGCTTGGAGATTAAGTGCACAGTAATCAAACAACCAGGAGTCCTTGGCAGATCCTTTTGGAATCAATAGGGATTGCTGAAAATTCTCAATAAGGAAAGTTTTACTCTACAGAATATATCATTGTGATACATTACATATGTGTGGAAGAAAGTCTTACATGGTACAGAGAACCTAAGGTGGGCTAACTATTAAAAATCATATCTTTGTGAAGAGAGGCTTATTTTTTCCCAGATCGATGCCAATGAATGTCTAGTATTTTCACTGTAAGAAATCATGGAATAGAAGAGTTGGAAGAGACCTCATGGGCCATCCAGTCCAACCCCCTGCCAAGAAGCAGGAAATTGCATTCAAAGCACCCCCGACAGATGACCATCCAGCCTCTGTTTAAAAGCCTCCAAAGAAGGAGCTTCCACCACAGTCCGGGAGAGAGTGTTCCACTGCCGAACAGCTCTCACAGTGAGGAAGTTCTTTCTGATGTTCAGGTGGAATCTCCTTTCCTGTAGTTTGAAGCTATTGTTCCGCATCTTAGTCTGCAGGGCAGCAGAAAACAAGCTTGCTGTTCACATATTTGTACATGGCTATCCTGTCTCCTCTCAGCCTTCTCTTCTGCAGCCTAAGCATGCCTAGTTCTTTAAGCCACTCCTCCTAGGGCTTGTTCTCCAGACCCTTAATCATTTTAGTTGCCCTCCTCTGGATGCTTTCCAGCTTGTCAACATCTCCCTTCAATTGCGGTGCCCAGAATTGGACACAGTATTCCAGGTGTGGTCTGACCAAGGCAGAATAGAGGGGTAGCATGACTTCCCTGGATCTAGATGCTATACCCCTATTTATGCAGGCCAGAATTCCGTTGGCTTTTTTAGCAGCCGCATCACATTGTAGGCTCATATTTAACTTGTTGTCCACGAGGACTCCAAGATCTTTTTCACACGTACTGCTGTCGAGCCAGGAGTCCCCCATTCTGTATCTTTGCATTCCATTTTTTCTGCCGAAGTGAAGTATCTTGCATTTGTCCCTGTTGAACTTCATTTTGTTAGGGAAAAGAAGAAGGCATGTTTCTACACTCGAGACAATTGCGATTTATAATTTCCCCTTAGAAATGAAGGTGAACAATCTCTATACAAGAGGATACAGGTATGCACTATTAGGAGATTACTAAGGGCATCCACACTCTAACTGCCATGGCTCTATGCTATGGAATCATAGATGTTGCAGTTTGGTGTGGTACTAGCACTCTTTGTCAAAGATGGCTAAAACTACAACTCCCATGATTCCATAGCATTGAGCTATAGCCATTACAATGGGGTCAAACTGCATTAATTCGACATGATAGATGCTCCCTTTAGCTGTCTCCTCCATCCAGCATAGGTTTTATTTTTTCTAAATTTGCCAAGGCTCCATCCAGCTCATGCCATTTATCCCACAGAACTGAATGGCATTTGCTGGAAACCAAGCCAACCTTTTTAGGCAACAAATTTGCCCTGGTTACCGTTTTGTAGTCATGGTAGACTATGAGCAAATATGGAAGGATTTGCTTTTTAAACAGAGCACAACATGGTGGTTTGGCATGCTGTAAACTATTGCTAAGACTATTTCTCCCCACAATTCCTTATTGTGTTTCTCAAGTTTAAATTATGTCACTGACTGCTACAATTCCAGCCTGATAAATAGGATGCTGGTGGAGAATGCAGTGGGGAAGGGACAGACATTTGCAGACAATATTACCTAAAGCTCAACACCGTGTTTTAGGCATGTCTGCTTCTTAGCCTTACAACTCAGCTATGTCTCCTTGTCACTGTTCAGCTGCATTCTTTGAGTGACACCTTGAAGTAGACACCTTATTTTCCAAGTGCACAATGCTGAGCTGAATGAAACAAAAGTGGAGAGAACAGGTGTTCAAAGACATTTTACATGGATCCTGTTGCTAAGGAAACCGCTTTTTTTGGCTGCCAAACACAGGCCATGTCTGTCAAATTGGCAAAAGCAAACAGGGAAAGAGATTACACATATATATACACACATTAGAGACACACTTTTTGCTCTACATACTACAGCTCTGGAAAAATGAAGTGAAGAAAAAAAATCTTAACATTCAAAGTGGATTTTCCTTTTCCTTTTGGTAACTCATGAATAGACCTTGGGGAAAAGAGAAAAAAAACCTTTCCCCTAAAAACATTTTTCCACAATGATTAGCTCCCTCTGAAAAATCTGCCAAATGAAAGTATCATTTTCTTTTTAAATGGTATATCCTTGCATAAGATTAATTTGTGAATAAAACCACTGCACATCGCTTGGTTCTATAGTTTTAGGCAAGGGCATCATTTCAGAAGATATGCAAATGAAGGTAACTCAAGAGTGTAATGAACTATTCATATATTGAAATTTAGCAAGGATATGATTAGATATCTATTCTAAAGGTAGTCCTTTATTTCATTACATTTCTTTTTGTGTGTGTGCCTAAAATGCTATAAAATGGACCAGCAGTGGAAACTAATTAGAATTTCATATCCAAGAACTACATCTGGTATTTGTGAACTCAAGTAACCATCATGCAGCTCAGTTGTCAGCATGTAATATTTCCAGAAAAGTGTAGTAGACTTGGAAGAATCCTATCTCTGAGATTTGTAATAGCTGTTGCCATGTCAAGAAGGAAATGTTGGCACAAGGCACATCACTTTGGGGCATGAGCTCGACCCCATGGAGGGCATGTTGAAGACAGCAAGATTTCTACTATAATTGCCAGCTTCCCTTCCTCTGGGCAAGCTGATGGGCTGACAAATTTGCCAGCAGGAGAGTTGCAGGACTTACGTAGCTTATTTTGTAGCCAATCTTTTTAGACAGCCAGCTTCTGTCAGCACTGAGTTCTCACTCCAACTAGACACCAAACATGCTTCAATGCCTTATGTGGCATAAAAAAACTTGTTGTGATAGCACCAAGCCTTCAATTGTCTTCATTTCACCAGATAAATTTGATATCACAGGCACCCAAAAGATAAACAGCAAGAGGTGGATAACAGCAGCAGTAAGAGTGTCCTTGATGGCTGCTACCAGGCAAGTGAATGCTCCTACTCCAAGGAGAAAGCTGGTGGCATTTTTATAAGTGCAGATGCAAAAGGATAGCAGGGAATGGTATGGAAGCATAAAGTGATGGGAAAATTGTGATAGCAACTTTGCTGGCATCAGACATGTAGTGGGGGAGGGGGCTTGAGGGGCTTCAGCCCCCCCCCCGAAATTATCGGGGTGGTCGCGAGAAGGCCTTACATTTATTATTTAAACTGTTACGTTTATTCATATCATGATCTGATCACCATGCTCAATATATCCCATATGCTTGGGGTATTGGGATAATGATACAAAAGGTTTGCTAGGGTAGACCCTCTCCTGCTCAGACTGCTGGCATCATACATGTTCAATGATAGCACTCCAAAGCAGGCCTGTGCAAGTCTGTGCAAGTCTGGTACTAGATGGCTAGATAAATGAAAGGTGTCATTAAGACCCCATTTACACTGCCCTATAATACATTTTCAAAATGCAGATTAACTGAATTGAAAAAAAATTATGTGGCAATGAAGACTCATATAATCTAGATTAATGCAGTTCAATCTCCATTATATGATTCTACACTGACCATTATAATGCAGTTCAAAATGCATTCTGTGGCAGTATAGATGGGGTTTAGGCTGTACTCTTGTGCAACTCGAGATGTCCTTGGAAGAAACAGATTATCTATGTTCAAGGCACTAAAATGCCATGGCACACTGATTTATGGTCTATTCCATGGCAGCAACAAAGATATCCAGGCAGATCAGCATACTTATCAATCTTCCTGGATGTCTCAGCAGCCTTTGATACCACTACCACTGATCATGATTGGTTACTAAATTAGGTTTTCACAATGAGAGTAAGATATATTCTTTACAATTGTTCTTCCATCTATAAGGATGGGTCTAGAAAGTAACAATGGAATATTTGCATTCAGTCACATAGCCACTATGTTGGGGGAGCCACAGAACATCATCTTGTTCCCTTTGCTATCTATATGAAGCTATTCAAAGTATTTACAAGGGGTGTGTGTGAGAGGGAAATCATCCTTATGCTGAATGTCAGCAACATAAGGATGATCCCCCAACCTCCTTGTAAATACTCTACTTCTCCTTCTCACAAAAGTCATCTGGCTCATTGCAGACCAGTACCTGGATACTGTACTGAGTTAGATATGAGTCCAAAAAAAAAAGGAAGGGTAATTCTGATGAGAGATTCTACAGATTGGTGGTTTGGGGCACCAGGAATTGGATAAACATTAATCTGCCCAGGATGGAGTCATACACCCTGTGAAGGAAAAGGAGAATATTCTGAGAGTGCTCATAGATCCATCTCTATACCTTGTGTACCAGCTACAGGTTTCCCTGAACAGAGAGAATCTAGCCACAGGAGTTCATTCACTGGACAGTTCCTAATGAGAATATATAACAAGACAGCTGTATGTGGGGCTGCCCTTGGAAAATAATTCAGAAGTTTCAGCTAGTACAACATTCAGCAGCTTGATATGTACTGAATTCAAAATTACACTGACCAGACTGTGCAGTTCCAAACTTCATTATATGGCAGTATAGATGTGGCCCTGGTTGTGACTTTCTTGATAATAGCAGTTCATAGTCAGTGCCAAAATCTTCTCTGGTCTTTTTGTTGAAGACATAATGGAGCTTTTCCATCTCTTAATTTTGTTTAATTTATTTCTACAGTGGCCATTCAATGATGTCCATGTACAGCCACATTTTAGGTTGTTTAAGTATGGATTTGTAATGAAAAGTCTGTTGGCCAAACAAAGTTCAATCAGTTGCTCTCCTGCTTCATTTCCTGATCCTACACCAATTTTTCCTGCAATTTTTGGTTTTACTTTATTTTTCTACTTTTGCATTTCAATTGCCTATGATTAAAAGATCTGGTTTAGGTGGGTGATATTTTTGCCCTAGATTCCAGCATATACTATTTCTTGTTCTTCTTCCTCTGCCTGTGTAGTTGGAACATAAACTTTAATTATGGTTATCTTGACCAGTTTTCCCTGAATTTTTATTGATATTATTTGGACACGATTTGCATTGTATCCTTAGTCTATGAAGCCTCTCAATTTCTTCACTCCAATTTCTTCTCTCCAGGAGAGAATACTTCTAGAACATGGCCATACAGCCCAGAAAACATACAACAAACCTGTGATCCTGGCCATGAAAGCCTTCGACAACACATCTTCTCTCCATTGTTTTTGCTTGAATAAAACTTAGATTCAGAAGAATCTGTAAGGAAAAAAGAAGTAAAGACTAGCATAGTTTGGGTGGCATTCTGTACATCACTGATCAGAATAGAGTCCACCTTTTGCTTTAAGTTAAAATCAATGTGAAATTGGACATTTAAAGTAATTTAACATGGATCCCAGTGCTACATTTTTTTTTCAGGAGAAATGTGACAGATTTCAAGGAAAATGAATTCAAACTAGGACAATTTTTCCATGCAACTTTACATCAAATTAAAAGTAGCTTTCTTTTTCTGTTATGGATGGATTGATTGCCCATGTCAATCTGCCATCTGCTAATACTGAAAATGCTGTAATTATTTTCTGTCTCAATTCTATTAATAATTAATGTATATCAGAAACATTTTAGAACAAAAGGCAGTTCTACTCTTCAGATTGTTAGCAAGTCTGAGGGTTTTTCGTGCAGAAATCTCAAAAATGTAAAACAAAGAAAAAAAGGAAAGAAAGAATCTCTCTTCCATTTTGCTTCCAGTTCATCTTGGCATAGCATTTTCTTTTGTCACCTATGATGTTATTTGTCATATCTATTATTTATACTTCAAACGAGCTTAGTGTACATGATTTCCCTATGCAATCTGTCATTATTGTGCTGACTATAATGACACCAGACATAGTTCAACTATATTCAGAAATATAAGAATATTTCTATACTTATTGAAGCTGTACTGTGTTTAATTCATTGAGTTTAATCATGATTTAACTCTAGTTAGCATAATCATACTAAAGCAGCTCCTGTGACATTGTATATATACATAAAAATGAAAATATGTACTTGTATGTATGTTCCAGAAAGGCTCCTACATGGCTTAATGGATCTGGACCAAATTGTGTACATAGAATCTTCATTAACCAACTTAAAATGCTGGAAGGGTTTCAATTACAAAAATTCACCCAGTTCAGGGTGCATAAATGAAGTAGTATTTATGTATGCAGCACTTTGATGCAACCACAAGAGGACAGCCTATAGTTAGAAAGGCTACCTCAGAGGGAGATATGACAAACAGAAGAGGGCTAGAACATCAGCCCCAAGACAGTCAGGGCCCATCCAGAAAGTAGCTTTATCCCAAGACCTTCCACAGAAAACAGGAGGGTGACCAGATGCTGTTCCCTGTAAACCCGGAAGCAACGGCTACAAAAAGCAAAAAATACGAAATTTCCAGGTACAGGAGTATCATAGTTTTTAGCCGAATAGCCTGATATTTGCATGTCTGTATGTCACTGAAATCAGAAATCATGGAGTTTTTATCTGGGTTTGTTCCTAGGTTTTAGATGCTTGTTCCTGATTGGTTGGTTCCTAAAAGGAAGGTTACACTTGAGTAGAAGGCAAAAACTTTGTCCTGGGAAGAGGAACTTTGTCTTTCACCTGTTTAATAAAGTTTGTGGCAGAAAATGAAGTTCCTGGAGTGCAACAAGTACTTTCACATTAAGTAGTACACAATGACACAGGAGCAGACACTTTCAAACCAGGAACAGAATGTCATCATTACTATAATTACTCAGACCTTGTTGTATTGCCATCTGTTCAGACAGGTTTCGTGGTGTACTTATGCCAGGAAACAACAAGATCAGTTGCCGGGTTATACATGTGGTTCCTCATTGGGTGTATGCTGACAACATGTATACAATTTATTAAATAGCAAAAACATAGTACTGGCTGTTGGGACATGGATGTGCTGGAGAGGAATGTTAATACTGAGAGCCAAAGTCATTCAGGAAAATAATAGGAAAAGTCATGTATCACCCAGGAACGGCACCCTGTTGTTCGATGCCACAAATACACACCCAAATCTGTCTGGACAGATGGCCAGGCGGCCAGACTGAAAAAATAGTCAACAATTACAAAGTTCTGGCTTAAAAGTGTGTGGTCCTGTTTGATTGTGTGTATTGCTCACTTGGGCAGTAGTGGTCCTACCCAATGATGTTTGTTTGTGTGGGAGACACTTCATGAAACATCTGGGGGGCACAGTTTCTCTGGCCAGGACAAGAAAATGGAACTTTTACAGTGATCCACATATCCGCATCTTGCCATTAAAACAAAACAAAAAAAACCCAAAAAACAAAAAACCCTCTGAGGTTTCCAGAAGTCCCATGGTGGCCATCTTGGGAACTTCTAAATCTCAGAACAAAGCAGCAAGTCTGGACTAACAGGTCTGTATGTGGACCTTTTCTGAAGTCCTGGGATTTTTTGCCCCTGTTTAAAACCCATGATTTAGTGCTGTCTGGAAGTGCCCTCAGGGTCTATTTCAGAAGACCAGATCATTGCCATCAGAGGGACAGGCAAAGAATGAAGCTAGCTGGAGAAAGGAGAAAGAAGACCTTAAGATGACAAAAATTGGGCAATAATTCAGTTCTTAACAGAATCCTATATTCAGAGCAGCGTGTGTTTTTTTGTTTTTGTTTTTGTGTTTTTTGCATGGAGAAAATAATTCACCTGAATTAATTTGTGCTGAGAAGTTTACAACTTTATGAATGTTCTCATTGGAAAATACATACCTGGGCAATGTTATGTACATACGCTGGTGGCTCAATAAAAACATTTCATAAAACAACATAAAAACAGCACTTAGCAGAAACTATTGGAGAAATATCCCAGGAAGCAGGACACAGAAAGGCTGAAATAAATACTTAGTGCTTACCTAACCTTCCGCAAGGGACCCATGTTTCTGTGTCTTTAGGAATACCTCAAAAAAGTAACATAGGGCTTCTCTTTTCTCCATCCACAAAGGTTCCATAGGTCCCTTTCCCACCTCTTTTAACCTCTGGAATCCTACTAGCAGTAATTCAACAAGTCCCTTACATTCACATTTACAATCCCTCAATAATCTTAATTAGCTCTCTAAAACCTTTATTTTAATGAGTATTTTGGTCTTTCCCCCTTCTCTGGTTAATTATAATTATGTAAAGTGCTTTTATTTTACTTTATGAGATTTTAATGACACTTTCATTTACTAGTCTTGTCCTTAAGAATGATGGGCAATTCTTTAATATTGTAATGAACAAACAAATAAGTAATGCATGGACAGGTGTTTTAACCACTTCTCTATATTGTTATGGCTGCTACTTAGAACAATTTGTAGGGTTTTTAAAGTCATTTATTTATTGCCAACACTGCTTGAACTGTCATGGAAAACATAGTGATGGCATTAATGGGATTTGTAAGCCTCATATCTTGTACTCCTTCAGTTTAGAGCATAATTTTCTCATCTATCTATCTATCTATCTATCTATCTATCTATCTATCTATCTATCTATCTCTCTATTATCTATCTATCTATCTATCATCTATCATCTAATCTATATCTATATAGTATTTTTCAAAAGGTAGGAATGCAGTAAAAGATTACCAGTAACCCTTTTAGTCAGCCCTCCACATTGATTGAGGCTAGGAGTATAGAACCCCATGAAAGTGGTGACCATAAAAGAAAAAGCTTTTTTTACCTGAGAGAATACCTCTATAGTAACTCCTAGATCCTCCAGAATGACTCAATGGTCAACCACAGAGTCACTCTGGGGACTTAGAGACTTTTGGAGGGAATATTTATTTAAACTCACAACTAATCAAATCAGCCCGAATCAAACCTGCATATGTTGAGGGTCAGGTGTATTTATTTATATAGTCATAAATTTCCATTTGGGGCAACTATTCTTATAGAATGACCACATGTGTCAAACACAAAGTCCACAAGTGAATCAGGTCCTCCATGCCACTCTATGGGCCCGGGCTGTGGCACAAGCTGGTGAGCAGCCAGCTGCAGCCAACTGAGACCAATAACTCTGACCAAGAGGTCATGAGTTCGAGGCCAGGAGCCTGCGTTTGTCTTTGTCTTTGTTCTATGTCAAGGCATTAAATGTTTGCCTTATATGTGTAATGTGATCCGCCCTGAGTCCCCTTCGGGGTGAGAAGGGTGGAATATAAATACTTTAAATAAATAAATAATAAATATGTGGCCCTCCAGGTGCTGGACAATAACTTCTGTATTCTTCATAATTAGACATGAGTACTAGAACTGATGGGAATTGTGATACATTTGGAAGGCTGCAGTATATCCCGTTTTGTCATGAGAGTGTGGTTTGAGTTCAGATAAAAGACTTGTGGGTATGATGTCTGACTATGAAATATCTTTTAACTTTTCCCAGACTCAGAGCCACAAGTGCTGTTGAGTTGTAATTCCCATTATCCCCAGTCTGCATGGTGGATTATCAGAACTGATGGGGGTTTTCATTCAATAACATCTGAGGACCCAAGTGGGGTAAAAGCTAAATAACACTGACTACTATGTGCGGAAAAAACAAAACAAAACCATAGATTGCCCTCTGTATCCACAGATTCTCCATTCATGGATTCAATGGTACTTTGAAAGTAGATAGAAGGCTGATGTGGCTTGGTATAGAGTATTGCACATAAAATACATTACACACAAAACAGTAGGATTGCAGGTACTGTGGTTGTAATGTGGTTTGATTGCTTAGCCATATGAGCTTTTTTGCTTCCGTAGCCTACACCAAATGAAGTGTTTGAACTGCCTTTCAAGCCAATCCTACATAGAACACATTGCAATAAACTACACTTGGTAGAACCAATGTATCTGGCATTGTGACTAGGTCTGCTTCTTCGTGATGTATTACTACCCATCATCTTCTAGCTATCTCCATTTCATTAGTATTCCCTGTATAATTAAAGTTCGGATAGAGTGCCCAATAAGAAGAAAATGTCACTAGTTTTTCATCCCCTGGATTACACTTAAATTAGAGTACCAAAGATAGCTATTATAACACAAAATTCAAAGGTTATCTGCCAGCTGATAATAATTTCCAGACACTATATGACTGATACTGACTATGAATTCCACTTTACAGTATAATAATTAGGAGACAATTTATATTACAAGATGGTATTCAATGAATACAATGTCCATAATGAATAGGTTGCTATTTTTGTCTCTCTTGAGAAAGGTAAAAATAGGTCAGAAGTTAGTCTTTCTTTTTTCTGAATATTAAATTGGAGTTTTTCTTGAATTCTTAGTACTTTGAAATCACAATTCTGCAGGTAAAATCCTTGGATCCTTTAACCCAGTATTGCATGTGCAGTGGTTTTGATAAGGGTATTACCTTGAAATTAAATTTGTAGAAACCTTAGACTTTGGCCATAATATTGGGAGATATGGGAAGGGAGTTTTTTAAACGAATAAATAAATAAAGTAGTCTCAAAAGAATTTTAGCATACACACAAACATTTCTTCTAAAACATCACTGGAAATGAAATAAGAAATACCGTATATACTCGAATATAAGCCAAGTTTTTCAGCCCTTTTTAAAGGTTGGAAAAGTCCCTCTTATACTCGAGAGAGGATCCAGGTGGAAAGGCGTGGGGCTGAAAAAAGTCCTTGTTTAGGCCCCCACCAGGACCCTCACCTTTCCGCACACTATCCCAGCACTCACGGCAGTTCAATCGCTGTCAAACTGCGTTAACTGGCAGTGTAGATGTACCTGGAGAAGGCAGCACAGCCTGGGCGGGGGGGGGGGGGAGTCTGGGGTCCAAGGAAGGAGCGCCAGCCTTTTCCATAGGAATCAAAAGGCCACCAAAAGGGAAGGGATTAACGTCTTTGGCTTACCCCCTTGCGCACCTCTTGCGTCGCTATGCATGGTTTTCACGTGCACAGGAAGAGGTGTAGGGAGATAGGTGGGTACGCATGCAGCGAAAGGAAGATTTAGGGAGACGCGCAAGGCCTTCCTCCTCTACCCGCATATGCCTCCCTTGCTCCTGCAGGGCAGGGCGGGGCAGGCTGGAAGCTGCTGATCTCCAGTGAAACCCAGTTGCAGTACTCTTGGATTCCTGCTTGTCTCACCATGTGTGCATGTGGCGAAAACAGCAATTTTTTTGAGACAAGTAGGAATCCAAGAGCACTTCTGCAACTGGGTTTCACTGCAGATCTGCAGCTTCCTGCTTGTCTCACTGTGTGCGCTTCCCTTGCTTTGGCACACGCAGCGAAAGCAAAAAACATGCATAGCAATGTGAGAGGGGTTAGCCAAAGCCAGTAATCCCTTCCCTTTCAGTGGCCTTTTGATTCCTCTGAGGACCCTCAGAGCTCTTTCACACAGCCATATAACCCACAATATCAAAGCAGAATAACCCACAATATCTGCTTTAAACTGGGTTATCTGAGTCTGCACTGCCATATATCCCAGTTCAAAGCAGATACTGTGGATTATCTGCCTTGATATTCTGGATTATATGGCTGTGTGGAAGGACCCTCAGGGTCTCCAGGTGTTTTGGCCTACAACTCCTAGAAATCCCAGCCAGTTTACCAGCTGTTATGATTTCTGGGAGTTCAGGGCCAAAACATCTGGGGACCCACAGGTTGAGAACCACTGTCTTTCCTGCCTACTCTTGGTCTCTATTTAGCAGATCACTTGAGGCACCTAAGTGGCTTGTTAAAATCTCGGTATGAATGTCCTTGAATGTTAAGCCTGTGGGTATACAGAAAATTTCAAATATATTACTTGATGACCAGAAAAAGTGGCAATTTTTAAAACATTTTACATTTTATCAGTAGCTGCTGCATTTACCACCCTCGGCTTATACTCAAGTCAATACGTTTCCCCAGTTTTTTGTGGTAAAATTGTGTGCCTCAGCTTATATTCGGGTCGGCTTATACCTGAGTATATACGGTACATTTTGGTGAGATGACTGCACTTGTTTCATGAGAAGTTGTATTTTGGTTTATTTTGACCTAGCCTACAGTGCTGCATTGCTAGGAACTTTGGAAAGATATATCATTCTCTTTCTGAGATACCAAACCATAAAAATGAGGAGGGAGAGGAAGAAATAAAAGAATGTGGTGACATCTTTAAGACAAACCATGGTTTCTTTAAGCAAGAATTTTCAGAGGCCAAATAGACATCTGTCGGTGTGCTTTGAATGCAATTTTCCTGGCAGGGGATTAGACTGGTTGGCCAATAAGGTATCTTCTAGCTCTATAGTTCTATGAATATAAACCTTCTTCTTCAAATGCAAATTATATTAAAGCCTTGAGTATGAATAATCTTTCTACGGTTGTGGAATGGAATGTCCCAGGAGTAGAAAGATGCAAAGGCCCCATTGACCATCAAAGTATATAATGTACTGCATGGAGATGAGGAGGATAAGAAAATCTCATTGTTAGCATACTGTGAGATTGGATTTTGTGCCATGATAGTTTCACTTGTGTTCAATCATAAATTCATTGGATCCAGTTTCCACATCTGCTTGCAACTAAAAAAGAATAGCACAAAGAAAACAGTTTCTATGAATTATTAGTCATTTGTTTATGCTGCAGCAATGTATGGATTGTTATAGCTGTTTTAAAGATGAGAACCAAATGAGAAAAGCATGGAAAGTCCAATCCCAAATGATGAATTTAAGCAATGCTTTATATGAATCCAGGAATAGTACATTAGGCTTTCATTTTTAACTACTTATAATACAGTTTTCAGAGTTTCCGGACAATCACTGTGATAACGTTTTCTCAGTATTTCTATTTTCCTTTTGGATACTATAAAAATTATCTTGAATGGTTGCCCAGTAGGCTTGATCGATCCATGAAAAATTTGGCCCCCAAAAAATTTCAAAATTAACGAAAATTCGTTATTTTCTAAATTAATACGTTAATGGCGGACGCGCATGCGCAATTCCCAAAAACAGCACAGAGGGAGAGGACTTTACAGGACTCTCCCACCCTCATTTTTTGAGTGACCTTCTTCAAACTTGGTACAGTGGTAGAACACATTTAACACTGATAGCTCACCAAAACGTTTCCCTTATCCTCTGATTTTTGGCGAATTTTCATAGCTTTTATAATAAACCATTTTTTAATAATTGCAGAAATCTGTTCCTGGTTTGAAAGTCTTATTTCCTGTTAAATTGGGTTGTCTTTACTGTGAAAGTCATTGTTCTACTTCAGAAACTTTGTTTTTGTGGCTGAAACTTTGTTAAATTGGTGTGTGTGTGATATATATTGTGTATATATATATATATATATATATATATATATATATATATAGTCCCTGCTTGTGTGTGTGTGTGTGTGTGTGTGTGTGTAGGTAAAGGTAAAGGTATCCCTTGACGTTAAGTTCAGTCATGTCTGACTCTGGGGGTTGGTGCTCATCTCCATTTCTAAGCCCAAGAGCCAGTGTTGTCCATAGACACCTCCAAGGTCATGTGGCCGGCATGACTACATGGAGTGCCATTACCTTCCCAGAAACACCCAGAAAATGGGAATTCCAGACAGGAAACAATCAGGGCCAGCTAATACCTCCCAACAAAGGATTCCCCCAGGTAGGAAGCAGCCAGGCTTTGAAGCTGCAAGGCTATTCAATGCTAATCAAGGTGACCAATTGCAACATTCACACTTGCCTCCCACAGACAAGAGTTCTTTCTCCCACCCTGGACCTTCCACAGATATATAAACCCCACTTGCCTAGCTTCACACAGACGTCAAAACCTCTATGTCTGCCACAGATGTGGGTGAAACGTCATAGAGCCCGGAATACATACCACAACAGTGTGATCCCGGCCATGAAAGCTTTCGACAACACAACCACAGTATCCATTCAAGTTCATGTAGCGTGGTATGGACTGGAGACCTGTATTGGGGGGAGGGAGGGTGCGAATCTGGGCCCCTGGGAGCAGCCGAGGACGGGCCTGGCCCACACCCCCTCGCATCCCGGGCCTCTTCCTCCTCACCGCCGGGCCCCTCTCGGTCTCTCCAGGCCTGAGCTGAGGCGAGGCGGCGGCGGCGGCCATTTTCCCCCTCCGTCTTCCTCCTCCTCCTCGGCCTCCTTTCCCCTCGCCCCCTCCCATTGGCTGAGCCTCCCATTGGCTGAGGGGCAAAAGGAAAGGAGTTTGGGTGATTTGCAAAAGCTTTTTTTTCCTAACGAAAAAAACGAAGAAATAAGAAAAAACGGCCTCTCGCGATTCGAAACCGCGATATCCAGACGTGTGGACAACCAAGGTTCTATATTGCTTCAAAACAAACGAAAATAACGAATTAATAACGGATAACGGGAAAATCGAATTATTTGAGCAAGCCTATTGCCCAGTATACAGAAAGGTGTTGCCTGATACACACAATGCTTTGACAATGAAGCGCTTAGGAGAGAACCAACTTCTTGAAATGAACAGGTAGTATCTTCACACTCTCTTTTAACTCTATATTACAAAACCAGCGATTTTATTAAAGGGTTTTACCTGGAGAGATTTTTATAAAAAGCAAATAGGTTCTACTTGTCACTTACATAGTACAATAACGAGTACAATCCCATATACATTGCTTTCAATTTATATTTTATCACATATAAATCTCCAGGTGAGCTGCACACCGATTTTAAACACAGTTCACGTCAGTCAATCTTACCCTTTCCAGCTCTTTCTTTGCCTTGCTCCCTCCTTCAACCTTTATGAAGACAGGTTGGATTTACCTATCACTAATTGCTTTTCCAGAATTGTCTTCTCAAGAAAATAAAATTTCAAGTGCTAGGAGTTTGGGGCTTTGCAGAAAGAATTTAGCATACTTTGTCATTTAGATACCAGCTCTACAGTGTTTCTTCTTTTTCTTTATGTCTTACTACTTGTCTTTAATGGTGAATCCCTTACCTCACACTTCATTTCTCTATTCAACATGTGAAGACATGTCCTCTAAAAAATAAGATGTAGAGACTGTATTAGCAGGGTAATTACTGCATTGTAAGCGGAGCACAACTCCACGAGGAACCTTAACTTTCAAACTACTTGATAAATGATGTGTAATAGCTGGAATCTTATTGAGAACACATGACTTCATAAGGAGACTCACACATTTGGGAATTAAAATTGTGCTGTTGTACAATACCCATTACACATATCCCATAGGAGGCTGCTGTTACATTATTGTATAGCAGAATCAGAAAAGCACCAAATGCACATTGGTGTCTGATACATAGCAAGACCAATGTATATCAGCCTCAGTGTCTATTGCATCAGTCCTGATGCAGATTAAGCACCAATGTCTTTCAGATACTCTGGCTGGTTTCCATTGTACATCTTTGCAATTCAGTAAAAAGAGTGTTATTGTGCTCTATTGTACTGTAAAGTTTCATAATGTAACAGGTCATAAAGGATTCTGGTTTATTTATTTTGTGTCAAAAGCATTGCATAATAAATAAGAGTAAAAGTGATGAAATAAAGGAATCACAAGCAGCTAAATAGTTTTAGACCAAAAGTGGGCAACAGTGACTGCATTGTCCATAGCTTTAAACAACTCCTCCTCAATTCTGGTGTATACTAGTACACAAAAATGTATACCAAGATAAACATGCTAGACTTTAGGAAAACTCTGGTTTCTTTTATTTTCATTTCATTTTGTTTCTCCCTCTTCTCACCTTCCCCAGTCAATTATGAAAGTCTTCAGGGACAAAACATTTGCCTAAGTGAATTTTTAATTTCACACTTTCCCAATCCCGAAAGTACTCATAAAATGGCTGACATCACCACTGTTTAGATCAGTGGTTCTCAACCTGGGGTCCCCAGATGTTTTTGGCTTTCAACTCCCAGAAATCCTAACAGCTGGTAAATCCCAATTGGCTGGGATTTCAGGGAGTTGTAGGCCAAACACATCTGGGGACCCCAGGTTTAGATGAGGATAGCAAATTAGCAAGATTCCTGTTTTTCAAGGAGAAGAACATTGAAACATCACATATTGTTTGGGCCTCTGCCCCATGTAAGCCGCCCCGAGTCCCCACGGTGAGATGGTGGCAGGGTATAAATAAAGTATTATTATTATTATTATTATTATTATTATATAACTGAATAAAGACACTCTGGTAATGAAGACTGACCCATTGTTGTCTTTAACTAATACATTTGTAGCCATTCTGAACAAAGATAAGGCATATACCAGTAATTAGCCATCATATAAATCATTTTTTCTCCCCAATCCCACTATTCCATCATGCCTACCTATCACTAACTTTGCATACCCACATCCACGCATAGCAAATTATTGGGTACTAACTCAATTTTAGAGGGGGGAAATAAATACACATTTTATATAACTAAATTATTGTTTTCTTAAACAAAGCTTGCGAGGAAGCAAGAAATAACTTTTGGCAGAGATCAAAATATTTGTGCTTTCAGACACATTGACAGCTTCTTTGAACATATGAATATACTAATGAAAGAAACCTCTAAACTGTTGATTTTGCATTCAAATAGCTGTTCTTTCCAAAAGTTGCAATGTGTATGAAGGCCATGCCTACTTAGTTTTACCTGTTTATTTAGAGTATCAATGAAAACATTCTTTAATCTCTGAACCTTTGGCTGCATAACAATACCTCTGTAGCCAGAGAAATGCAAACATCAAAAGATTAATGGGACTGATTTTTCCCCTAGAGTATCTTCATTGAATTCAGTGGCATTACACCACGATTCACTTGCTGTTTATTAATCCATTTGCTAATCCTCTTTCTGTGAAGACTAAGACCTGTGTGGAATTAAAATCAAACACATTTATTTTAATTGTATTCTTTTAGTAACAATAAATATACACTTTTCCTATTGTGCAAAATACACTTTGTCAGTCTAATGGCCAATATCGTAAACCACTGTGAAATGTAAACTGAGACCTAGCAACTTTTGAAGTGAATGGCAACTTTGCAACACAAGTAAGATGTAATTTGCTACTCTTTTCTCATATCTAAATAAAAGAACGGCTTCTAAATTTGATTTCCATCCCAAAGTGGGGGTGGGCAGGTGGGGTTGGGGTTTGGGTTTGTCTATTTTACACCCACAAAAAAGGCTTCAGTGTCTTTTTCAATGTTGAACTAAAAACACTCCAAATTCTACCCTAATTCAGAGATTTTCCTATGGGAAGGTTGATAAGTTCCTTGCAGAACACATGCAGAAGGTTACTGGTTCCAGTCCTAACATCTCAAGGTAGTAGTGGAAAACACTGCATGTAGACCTAAATAGCTACACAGCATCATAGAGTTGGAAGATACTATAAGGGACATCCAGTCCCTTGTCATGCAAGGAAATACAAGCAAAGACATCCAATTTATGCTTTAAAACTTTCAGAGAAGAAGTTTCCACCACACTCTAAGGCCGGATATTTCACTCTCGAAAGACTCTGGCCAATTGGATGTTCCCCACCTAATGCTGAAGTGAAATATATATTTTTTTGAAGTTTAAATCCATTGCTTCTTTTCTCCATGGAGTAACAGAAACCACACCTGCTCACTCCTCATCATAACTTGTCTATGTGCTTCTTAAAATGAGGTGCCCGGATACACAGTCTTGTATCCATAGCTTGGTGGAAAATGGTCTGACTTAATGTAGGGTAGGTTTCTGTGTTTCATCCTGGTTTATTGTAAGAGATTAAAATATTTTCAGAATCGAATCTAGAGTTAATGCTTCTCATACACTAATGATCAGAGGCCAAAGCATGCTATTTCAGTGCTGGTAGAGCATAAGGGTACACAACTGTGTCCCCATTCTGTTGCTTTGTTTGAATGATTTAGTTTGGAATGTGCTTCCACAGTCATGGTTCTCACAGATAATCTAGCAGCAATTGCAAATTTAGGAGAAAGAAACATCTTGCTAGAGATCTGAGATGGTGATGTCATATACATTTCCCACAGCTATATAATTGTAGTTTGATGGTATCCAGCAAATCTCTTTCCAAACCTCTGGGATGATTTTTTTTCATGAAAATGCTATCCATTGCAGTCAAGCTCAGGTTTTGTATGTATGGAATATGTATGCGTCACTCCAATGCTTAAAGGTTTACAAATGCCCCAAGACAGAAGCTGATGATGCCCCAAAGTTTTCTAGTGAACAGAGAAATGAGCTAGTGTGTCTACTGCCAGTTCTTTGATTAAGAATGCAGATATTTTCATTGCATTTTCAACAAGGTTCTCATATTTATTTCTGCCATGTACACTTTTAGGTGCAAATGAAAGAGCACAGTTCTCTAATATTTTCATCCAGATTTTTCTCATTTTGTTAATGCATATTTCATGCAGAACAGGGGGGTTGGAAACGATTTGTGCACACAGCTTCCCATTCTGTATTCAATGGGAGTAATTGAAGATGTAAATTAGACAAGCAATGTTCACCTCCACATACACACTTGGAAATATGAACATCTGTTTGCACTCAGGAATTTGAAATGTGAATTGTATCCTTTGCACCCATGAAGAGAGTGCCTGCAGAGGTTTTGCATAAGAACATCTTAGTTTTATGGTGGGAAAAAACCAAAAGTGTATGCAGTTGGTTGCAAATTTACCTCATTAGGACATGAAAATGTAAGTAAAAATGTATTCCTTCCTTTAGCTCTATCTTGCAGTCAGGTTGGGCTGGAATAAGAGCTTGAGGCTTCTAGATATTGGATGGTTTCTGTGATCAAGTGTGAAAGTTCTCTTAAAACAGAAATTACTTTTCATTACTCTTTATTAAAAGAATCTGGGTTGGCCAGATTATCATCATAATAAGATATGTCATGAATCGCATAAGACATCTGAAGGTATTTCATTTCCAGCGATGAACTAAATTCTCACAGTCCAGAGGAGAAATGAAAAGATCAGTCATGTCATTTTCTGGAGACTTTACACTCTAAAGTCTGTTCTGTGCCTGTCTTTCACATTTTTTTTGAAAATGGCCTTACTTCAGTTTGTTATTCCTAGATACAGTAAACTCATTAAATTAATTACTGAATGGTGAATAACATGATTACCTTCTTTAAATACCACAAGAGCGGAGAGGCATGTCTGTTATCTGCTTCCCCAGAGGGTAGACTCAAGTTTAATTCTTTTAAGTTACATGAGAGTACATTCTGATTGAACCTTAGAAGGACAGTGAGAGTAGTTTGGCAATTGAACCAATTTCCTAGATAGGTGGTGTGGTCTCTTTCTCTGGACATCTTTTTAAAAGGTTGGGGGTACCTCTGCTTGAGAATCTGCATTGAGTAATGAATTAGACTCAGTGATCCATGAAGTCTCTTGCAACTGTGTAATTCTGTGATTTTATATGTACTTAAGGTACCAGTGCTAAAAAGCAGGTGTAACAGCTGCTCCTGGGGAAAAAAGAAAATAGACTCTAATGTTCTAATGTTTTGATGTTGATGTTTTATGCTGGTTTGTATGTTTATACTATTTTACCTGTTTTATATTGGTTTAATTATGCTGTATTTTATTGTATGTTGAAACTGGGCTTGTCCCCATGTGAGCCGCCCCGAGTCCCCTCTGGGGAGATGGGGGTGGGATATAAAAATAAAGTTATTATTATTATTATTATTCTTTGAATGCTTTGCAAGTGGACAGTATGGGAGTATTTTTGTTCTTTTATATTACAACACCACTACTTTTAATGTATTCTGAGGGAAAAATGGAGAGATCCTACTCCTGATGCTCATTCCTCATTTTGAAACATCATGTCTTTATGGAAAATCTGACAGGTAATGTGTTTAATAAAAAAAAACAAGTAACTAGTTTTATTAGACAAATAGATTTTTCCCTCAAAAACTCTATATTTTATTTCATTTTGAAGAACAATCATTTGGTTTAATAGGGCGGATACTCTTCATTCAACACAGAATTCAGGACGCTCTTTGCTTAACATTTTTATCAGCACATTTTAATCAAATGCATCTTGAGTGTTTCTAGTTTGATGAGAATGTACACGATGAGAGTTTGTTTTATTAAGATTACAATTTTTCAAAGAGTTTTGTTTGGCTTTGCTTAGCATTGATTTTTGGTCACTACAGAGCTTTAAAAACATTGTTCAAAGGGATGACATGTTATATTCCTTTTCTGTGAATTGAGATAGGAGATTTGTTCTTTAAGAAGAAAAGAATCATACAAATTGAGGTTAATGGAGGCACATGCTTAGAATATGTTTAGAAATTTAAAAAAATGGATTATATTATGATGTGTTCTACAGCTGTCTTTTTTTATTGAACTTGCTCTGCAAGGCTGCTATGCAATGTTGTTGGAGACAAAAAAAACCCCACTAAATTATGTCTTCAACATGAAGCTCTCATAACCAGTTTTTAGTTTCAGGAGCATTAAAATGCAACCTTCAACCATTTTTATATAAACTTTCATTTAAGTATACAAAAGCAAGCAGAAAGGAAACGCTTCTCCTTGGCCTGCCTGAGTTTTGCATGGTGATGAAGGAGTGGAGGAAAGGAGAGAAGGCTGGGAACATTTGATGTAGAATGCATATTCATTTCACCATAAGAGGGATGATATACTTGGGTATTTTTCTGGATAGCCTTTCAGAAACAAATTTGGGGTCTTGATGAATGGTATTCTACAGGTCTTATAAAATTTCAATGGGCTTGAGCAGAAGAGCTTTCCTCTGGATTTTGTGGAATGTAACAAAAACAAGATAAAAAATAAGAATTAGTTTTGTAGTACAATAAAATGGAATAAGATGATGCTAAAATAAAATGATTGGTCTTTAGATTGCCATGGGAATGTTATTTTACTGTAGATATGTAATTTTTCACTAATTTTCATATTGAATGAAACTAATTTTTAATATTTTCAAATATTCTTCTCATCTTCTATTTGCCTTTAAACATAAACTCAAGAATTAAAATGGGCAAATCACAATCTCTCAGGCTGGATCTGCATTCCCATATAACCCAGTATCTGATCCCAGATTATTTGTTTTGAACTGGGTTATATGAGTCTACATTGCCATATAATCCAGTTCAAAAGAGATAATCTGGAATCATAAACTGGATTATATGGAAGTACAGATCTAGCTTGAAACTCAGAGGAACGAAATGGCAAATCTCCTTTGTCACCATAAATCAACAATGACTTGAAGGCATAGGAAAAAAAAATCTTTCTAAAACTGAACCAGCCTACATTTATTTATTTAATGACAGTATTTATATTCCACCCTTCTCACCTTGAAGGGGACTCAGAGTGGATCACATAACACATACACAGCAAACATTCAATGACGTTATACACAGACAGGACAGACAACAGTACAAATAGAGGTATATAAGCATTTCCTGTCTTTGACATTCTGGAGGTTGTGCTCAATTCCAACCATTGTGGCGGGGGGTGCTCCATCCTCCATGTTGAAGAGCCTTGTTCACATACTTTCTTCTTTTTTCAATCATCGACATTTTTCTGGTATTTCCTTATGGTACTATTAAAATGCCTCCCCAATTAAGCATTATTTATTTATCTAGGTGAGCAGTGAGCTGGAATGAAGTTTGGGCACTCACCCCTGAACCGGGCATCAAACTGCCAACATTTCGATTGGCAAGATTTATTGCAACTGGTTGTTAACCTGCTGTGCTAAAGCTTGGCCCTACATTGCCATATAATCCAGATTATTGTAATGTGCTGGATTATTGCAATGCGCTCTACGTGGGGCTGCCCTTGAAGACGGCCCGGAAATTGCAACTAGTCCAGCGTTCGTCAACCAGGCTTCTAATTGGAGCAAATTACAGGGCGCGTTCAACCTCCCTGTTCAAAGAGCTCCATTGGCTGCCGTTTATTTTCCGAGCCCAATTCAAGGTGTAGGTGATCACCTACAAAGCCCTAAACAGTTTGGGACCCACCTACCTTCGTGACTGCATTTCCCTCTATGAACCTGCACAGTCTCTTCACTCATCAGGGGAGGCCCTGCTCTTGCTCCCACCACCCTCGCAGTCGCGGTTGGTGGGGACAAGGGAAAGGGCCTTCTCCATCATGGCCCCTCGGCTCTGGAACTCTCTCCCAGGGAGATCAGGCTGGCCCCTACCCTCTTTACTTTTTGGGAGAGCCTGAAAACCTGGCTCTTTCAACAGACCTTTGGCGATTGACTTTCATAGTAAAGGATTGACCTGTTGCCCATTTTTATTTTTACTACACTTTATTCCTTTAGCCGGCCATAGTCTCCTTTGTTTATGCCTTTCCCAGCACTTTAATGCGATAATGGTTTTGTATCGTCATCTCCCCAACTGTATCTGCTACTACTAGCACTTTTATGGGCCAGTTCTTTTTAGGAGCCGACCCAGAATTTTATCAAGCATGTTTGTTTTATATGATCTTATTTGTTTTATTTATTGTTGATTGATTTGTTTTATTGTTATATTTTATATTGTCTGTTTTGTCTGGGCTTGGCCGCATGTAAGCCACCCCGAGTCCCCTTGGGGAGATGGGGCGGGGTATAAAAATAAAATTATTATTATTGACACAACAACGTTGTATGACACAGCAAACAAGATAGATATGCTGGATTTCGTTTCACAAAACCACAAGTCGAACACTTCCCAAGTGTCTAGGACCGTGTGATGTATTTTCGGATGATGCGTGCAGATCCCAGCAGGGTGGCCTTTTGCAGTTGGCAGATCGTAATTTTGTCAATGTCTATTGTTTCCAAATGCTGGCTGAGATCTTTTGGCACGGCACCCAATGTGCCGATCACCACCGGGACCACCTGCACTAGTTTCTGCCAGAGTCTTTGAAGTTCAATCTTGAGGTCCTGATAGCGGCTGAGTTTTTCCTGTTGTTTTTCATCAATGCGACTGTCACCTGGGATGGCGACATCAATGATCCAAACCTTGTTCTTTTCCACAACTGTGATGTCTGGTGTGTTGTGTTCCAGAACTTTGTCAGTCTGGATTCGGAAGTCCCACAGTATCTTTGTGTGTTCATTTTCCACGACCTTTGCTGGTTTGTGATCCCACCAGTTCTTTGCTGCTGGCAGGTGGTACTTGAGGCATAAGTTCCAATGGATCATTTGGGCCACACAGTTGTGCCTCTGTTTGTAGTCTGTCTGTGCAATTTTCTTACAGCAGCTGAGGATATGATCAATGGTTTCGTCAACTTCCTTGCACAGTCTGCATTTTGGGTCATCAGCTGATTTTTTGATCTTGGCCTTAATTGCATTTGTTCTGATGGCTTGCTCCTGGGCTGCAAGGATCAGGCCTTCTGTCTCCTTCTTCAGGGTCCCATTCGCGAGCCATAGCCAGGTCTTCTCCTTATCAGCTTTTCCTTCAATTTTGTCAAGGAACTTTCCATGCAGTGTTTTGTTGTGCCAGCTGTCAGCTCTAGTTTGTAGTGCAGTTTTCTTGTACTGGTTTTTTGTCTGTTGTGTTTTGAGGAGTTTCTGATTTTTTACTTCAATCAAAGCAGGTTCTTCACTTTGCTTTACATATTCTGCCAGGGCATGTTCTTCTTCTTTGACTGCTTGTTTGACTTGTAAGAGTCCTCTGCCCCCTGATCTTCTAGGCAGATAGAGCCGGTCAACATCACTGCGAGGGTGCAGTGAATGATGAATGGTCATGAGTTTTCTTGTTTTTCTGTCCAAATTGTCCAGTTCCGCCTGTGTCCAATTTATAATGCCAGCAGTATATTTATTTATTTTATTTATTACATCATTTCTACCCTGCCCTTCTCACCCATCAGGGGACTCAGGGAGGCTTACAATATACATTACAAACACAGTTTACATCAAGTTAAAAGTCATCCAAGATTAAAAATTACAATAAAAATTAAAATATAAATTAAAAACAGCATAATTATACATCTAAATATACATTTCAGGTGCATTTTTCATGTCCAGGTGGGGGTCTATCAATGAGTCATATATTCATATTGCAATTCTTCTGTTACTCATGCTCAAATGCCTGCTCCCATAACCACGTTTTTGTTCTTTTTCGGAAGGACAGTAGGGAGGGAGCTTCCCTAATTTCATTTGCGAGGGCGTTCCATAGGCGGGGGGCCACCACTGAAAAGACCCTGTCCCTCGTCCCCACCAGCCGCACCTGTGAGGCTGGCGGGACCGAGAGCAGGGCCTCCCCAGAGGATCTCAAATTCCATGATGGGACATAGCGGGAGACACGTTCGGACAGGTAAGCTGGGCCGGAACCATTTAGCGCTTTATAGGCTAAAGCCAGCACTTTGAATTGTGCTCGGTAGCAGATCGGCAGCCAGTGGAGCTGACGTAACAGAGGAGTGGTACGCTCCCTGTACGTTGCTCCAGTTAACAGCCTGGCAGCCTCCCGTTGGACTAGTTGAAGCTTCCGAACAGTCTTCAAAGGCAGCCCCACGTAGAGTGCATTGCAGTAATCTAGTTGGGATGTAACAAGAGCGTGGACCACTGTGGCCAAGTCCGGCTTCCCAAGGTACAGTCGCAGCTGGCGCACAAGTTTTAATTGTGCAAAGGCTCCCCTAGCCACCGCCGAAACCTGGGGCTCCAGGCTCAACGATGAGTCTAGGATCACCCCCAGACTGCGCACCTGGGCCTTCAGGGGGAGTGTGACCCCATCCAGCAGAGGCTGTAACCCTATACCCTGTTCGGCCTTCCGACTGACCAGGAGGACCTCTGTCTTGTCTGGATTCAATTTCAATTTGTTGGCCCTCATCCAGTCTGACACAGCGGCTAGACACCGGTTCAGGACCTGAACAGCCTCCTTAGTGACAGGTGGGAAGGAGTGACAGAGCTGGACATCATCTGCATAGAGATGACACCGCACCCTGAAACTCCTGATGATCTCTCCCAGCGGCTTCATGTATATGTTGAACAACATGGGGGACAATATAGACCCCTGCGGGACCCCACAAAACAAAGGTTGTGGGCCGAGCAGGTGTCCCCCAGTGACACCATCTGGGATCGACCCTCCAGGAATGAGTGGAGCCACTGCAGAACAGTACCTCCAAGTCCCATTCCCGCGAGGCGTCCCAGAAGGATACCGTGATCGACGGTATCGAAGGCCGCTGTGAGGTCCAGCAGAACCAGCAGGGACACACTCCCCCTGTCCAGCTCCCGGTGTAGATCATCCACTAAGGCGACCAAGGCTGTCTCGGTACCATGCCCCGGCCTAAAACCAGACTGTGCCGGATCCAGAAAATCAGTGTCAACCAAGAATCCCTGGAGTTGCGAGGCAACCACACGTTCCATAACTTTGCCCAAGTAGGGGAGATTGGAGATAGGCCGAAAGTTTCCGAATTGAGTGGGGTCCAGTGATGGCTTTTTCAACAGTGGTTTGATCACAGCCGTCTTTAGGCTCGCTGGTAATATGCCTTCCCGAAGGGAGGCATTCACCACCACCTTCACCCACTCGGCCAAACCCCCTCTGGCTTCTCTCACCAGCCAGGATGGGCAGGGGTCTAGGATGCATGTGGTTGGTCTCACCTCTCCAAGGATCTTGTCCACATCCTCGAGCTCAACCAATTGAAATGAATCCATCAAAACGGGACAAGCAGGTGTTCTTGCTACATCCTCAGAGACTGCCGTTAATATGGCGTCAAAGTCTGAACGGATCAAAGCGACTTTGTCCGCAAAGAGCCGAGCAAATGCTTCACAGCGGGCTGCCGAATTGTCAGGGATCCCGTCTTGAGGGACGGGATATAACAAACCTCTGACAACTCGGAACAGCTCCGCCGGACGGTTCTTTGCAGACGCAATATTAGCTGCAAGGAAAACGTTCTTTGCAGCATCTTTGCCCTAAGATAGGAACATAGCCGTGTTCGGTTTGGCTTGCTCGGCTCCGAACGCCACGCACACTCTAGTCCCCTCTTCTTTCGCTTCATCGCTGCCAGCTCCTCAGTGAACCAAGGAGATGGTTTAGCTCGGGTACTCGAGAGGGGACGCTCCGGAGCGATCATGTCTATTGCCCTAGTCATCTCTCCATTCCAGAGCATCAACAGGATCACCTGCTGAGGAGGCGGGAAATTCCCCAAGAGCCATCAGGAATCCATCTGGATCCATAAGCCTCCTGGGGTGGACCATCTTAGGTCCACCACCCCTGCAGAGGTTAGGGGGCGCAGTAAGTCTAAACCTGATCAGGTGATGGTCGGTCCATGGCAAAGGAGCAATGGTGAGCTCCTCCACACCGCCACCTTCCTCCCATCCCTGGCAGAAGACCAGGTCTAGTGTGTGCCCCGCACTGTGGGTGGGACCAGATACCAGTTGGGACAACCCCATGGTTGCCATGGCGGCCATGAAGTCCTGAGCCGCACCTGAGAGGTTGGTCTCGGCGTGGACATTGAAGTCCCCCAGCACTATGAGCCGTTGGTACTCTAACACCAGGCCCGAGACCACCTCAGCTAGCTCAGGCAGGGAGACTGTAGTGCAGTGGGGTGGTCGGTACACTAGCAGAATCCCTAATCTGTCCCGGTCTCCCACCCTCAGGTGGACACACTCAAACATGGTCGACTATGGGACGGGGCACCTGGTCAAGGGGATAGAATCCTTATAGACCACCGCGACCCCACCTCCCCTCCCTCCAGATCTTGGCTGGTGCTGTACGGAGTATCCTGGCGGGCAGAGCTGGGTGAGATTAACCCCTCCCAACTCGTCCAGGCAGGTCTCCGTAATACATGCCAGGTCTGCATGTTCCTCCAGGGTTATCTTATGACAGGTATGGCCCAGGTGTTTATGGCCTTGATGGTGTTGCCTCCATTGAGCTTGCTTTTGAGAATTTTTCTGACCCTTTGTGTGTATTCTTTGCTGACCACAGTTTTCACATGTTCATGCTTGATGTTGTCCAGCTGTAATATGCCCAGATATTTATAGGCCTCTGGCTGGTGACACTTTATTGTTTGGCCATTGGGCATATTTATTATTATTATTATTATTATTATTATTATTATTATTATTATTATTATTATTATTATTTTATTGTATGACACATCAAACAAGATAGACATGCTGGATTTCATATCACAAAATCACAAGTCAAACACTTCCCAAGTGTCTAGGACTGTGTGATGTATTTTTGGATGATGCACGCAGATCCCAGTAGGGTAGCCTTTTGCAGTTGACAGATCGTAATTTTGTCAATGTCTATTGTTTCCAAATGCCAGCTGAGATGTTTTGGCACAGCACCCAGTGTGCCCATCACCACCTGCACTGGTTTCTGCCAGAGTCTTTGAAGTTCAATCTTGAGGTCCTGATAGCGGCTGAGTTTTTCCTGTTGTTTTTCATCAATGCGGCTGTAACCTGGGATGGCGACATCAATTATTATTAATAATAATAATAATAACACAGATAATACACATTATTTGTTTTGAATTTACTCAATTTAATCCAGTTTTTAAAATACCTCTAAAGATCCAGATCTGTGGAAACAGACTCCTGGAATTACCTTCCTTGATCCTACTGTCTGTTTCCACAACAATCCCTCCTCCCCAGGCTGAGGCAGCCTGGAGAAGAAGGATGGCACTGACAGCCTCTTTCCCAGCCCCCTATTTCCCTCAACTTAACAGAAAAGGGCTCCTCCCTTCAACAGTCAACAGAGAGCCTTGGAGGAGGAATCCCATGATAATGAGTGGGAATCTTTTTTTTTAAAAAAAGATAGTGCTTTGGTTTTCAAATGGCTTTACTCTACTATTACTAAAACCTATGATTTCTCGTATACTCGTATATATGCTAAATTGCCTCTGTGTCTGTCTATATGTCGCATGTCTAATGGCATTGAATGTTTACCATGCATATGTGCATTTTGATCTGCCCTGAGTCCCCTTCTGGGTGAGAAGAGTGGTTTATAAATGCTGTAAATAATAATATATTTTATACACACACACAACATGCACTATCAAGAAGCACTGCTTTAAAAATGTCCCTAGTATGCTATTTTTCCATTTTTGATTATTACTAATTGTATATTCACTTAATAGTCAAAATTGTAGAGACACTTGAGAGATAAATATTAAGTACTTATTTGAATCTGAATTAGATTGCTTTTTTCACTACGTGCACTTAATAACAAATTAAATCATTATTAAGAGATTTGAAAAGGATAGAGAATATGAACCAGGGACTCGAATCCCTGATCAGACATTCACTGTTTGTTTTTTGTTAATTTTTGGAATATTCACAATATATAGCTTGAGGACATGGAGAGATTGTGGCACTGTTAATGATTTTTCATTCACATTTATTTATTTAGAGTGTAAACAGGATCTTTTCATTTTTACAATATGGGAATGAACAGTGAAATTGGTGCAAAGAAAAGTCCATCTAATCTTTCTTTAATTTTTATTTGATAAGCTATAGAAAAATAGAAATAGAAATAATTACTTAGTTATAAGTAAATCTCACATAATGCGAAGAGCTTCATTGTTTTTATTGTATGCCTTATGACTTATGACAAAGGTGAACCTAGCACAGGGATTTCTTAGCAGGATTTGTTAGAATGGATTTACCATTATTTTCCTCTGCGACTGAGAGAAGATGATTTGTCCAAGGTCACTCAGTGAGCTTCCATGGTGAACTGGGGATTTGAACACATGTCTCACAAAGTCCTAAGCAAACACTCAAAGTCTTACACCCAAGGAGTTGTGTTTTAACTTAAGGTAGAGGACATGCCAAATTTCCATGGCTTTTGATTTTCCCATCAAATTATAATATACTTTGAACAAGGTATACATTATTATTGAAAAGTGATGTCAGTTGTGTGAAATTATATTTTTCCCCTATTATACCTGCAGATAGATTGATATAATTTTGGAGAAGACATAAAGACATGGTGAAAAATAGATAGATAGACCTGTAGATATAAATGTAGATATATTATTCCAAGGTCAGCCTAGCAAATGATCAAGAGGAATGTTATGCTTACCAATGTCAAGTCAGCATAATAAATGACCAAGATAAAGGGATTACAGTTAAGTATATCCACACAATATCAATATGTTGTCATAATACAGAGTGTTTGAAAAAGAACTCCCTATTCACCATTTAATTTAAATGGTGAATAGGGAGTTCTTTTTCAAACACCCTGTACTTCTCCTTCATACTCACTGTCAAGGGTCCTAACTTGGGTTTGAATGTATGCCAACCAGTCCTATATGGAGTCACACGCCCATTGAAAGACTGTGTTTCCAGCTTGGAGTGTTTCTCAATCCATCACTCCAAACGATAGCTCAGATAGATTCAATAATCAGGAATTCATATTTTCTGATCTGGATGTTATGTCAGCTGCATTACTTCCTATAGCTGGGAGATCTAAAAATTGTAGTGCACAATAAGTAAGGTAAAGGTTTCCCCTGACGTCAAGTCCAGTCGTGACCGACTCTGGGGATTGGTGCTCATCTCCATTTCTAAGCCGAAGAGTCGCCGTTGTCCATAGACCCGTCCAAGGTCATGTGGCCGGCATGACTGCATGGAGCACCGTTACCTTCCCGCTGGAGTGGTACCTATTGATCTCCTCACATTGGCATGTTTTCGAACTGCTAGGTTGGCAGGAGCTGCAGCTAACAGCAGCTGCTCATGCCGCTCCCGGGGTTTGAACCTGGGACCTTTCAGTCTCCAGCTCAGTGCTTTAACGCACTTCGCCACACTAGGGGTGTGCATTTTTTGGGTAAATCCCATTCCATTTTGGGGTCTGGAAAATGTCATTTTTCAATCTGGCAATCCGAAAATCTGTTTTCTCTCCTGGAAAATCTGGCCCATTGATGCCAATAAGGGAACTTCCCAGGCTCCCCTTTCTGTCACTTTTAGGGCTATAGACCAAAAATGGCCACATGGAGGACACATTTACCACTGCAAGCCAACCAACTTTCAGAATGTTTAGGTCATCCTCTGATTTTTAAGAAATTCTTACACTTTCTACAAATAAAATGTCCTTTAAAAAAACCAAAAAAGGTATTCCATGGGAGGATCTGATTGAGATTCAATAGAACCTCTCCCTTTGGTTTTTGCTCCCCTGAAAGCCTGACCACTTCACCCAGAAGCATCCACACCATGGTTCAGGCTTCTTGTGTGAAGGACGTCATAAGAAAAATACAAGAGTAAAAGAGTTGAACATCAAGCAACTTACAGGGGCTCAAGGGAGTCAGGCTATCTCCTCCCTTCACTAAACCACCCCAATATTTAAACAAACGCTCACCCGCAAAAGCCCTTTCACAGCCCCCCTCAATGCATGCCTACCCACACATCCCTAGCAAAATATTTTTTAAATAGAAGGACTAAAAGATATTGAACTAAGAAAATTTACTTAAATTACCAAAGGAAAAGAAAAGAATTGAGGCAAAAAGTGATCCAAAGCAGCAATGACACTGGTTGATATTTTTTCTTATGTTTTTTAAATGACTGATCTTATACATTGGCATTTTACCGGTAATTGTGCAGTTCCCAGCACATGTTGCACTTGTGCTGCTGCATTTCACAATGTATAGTTTGCATGTTCTGTTTTATCCTGCTTGCATCCTACTTTTAAGTGTTGGATTTTACAGTATAGATGTTTGTTTGATGTTGTTTCTGTAAATGCATATGACCATTGGTTGGAGCATTAATAAATTGATTGATTGATTGATACAACAAAGGAGCTAAGCTAAAAGTCACATGAGCAGCTTTTGTTTTTGTTTTTTTATTGGCTCAGGCAGCAGGACTCATAGTGAAACCTGTGCACACATGGTTGCTACTCCACATGTAGCTGAAAGAAACTAAAAGCAGCTATTTTAGTCTGGCGTGTGTTTTGTTGCTGCTGAAAAAAATGGCTGCACTGCCCATGCCGTTATGGGCTATTCAAAGACCGAAATGGAGAATTATTTGGAGCCCATTTTGCAAAATGGAATGGTGGTTTTATACAATGTGCTCTATATTGAACTACCTCTGTAGCAAGTTCAGAAACTCCAGTTAGTTCAAAACATAGTGGCCATTTAATGTGTATTGAGAGTTTATGTTCTTTTCAATTTATGTTTTTAACTGTGTTCTGTGTTTTAACTGATTGCATGTGCTGTATTTTCATGCGTTATGCCCTGCCTTGATCCATGGCCAGAGGGGGAGGTGGGCTGACAAATACCAACAACAATGATAACTCTATTGTAGTTTATCCTACATCTTGTTTCACCATATTTATCAAATCTATATAGGAAAGAATTGTATAGCCTTATCAACCTTCTCTGACCTGGTGCTCTCCAAATGTATTAGGTCTCAAATGCTAATGAAAGTCACTGGCCAGGTTGGCTGAGAGTGACAGAAGTCGTAGTCTGACACAAGTGGATTATGCATGTATTGGAAGGCTAGCCTATATGAATGTTGCTGCTTGCAATGCATGCATATAGATGTTTTGTAGATAAAATGTCTATGTGAGAAATGGATGTAATATTGGTCTGAGAGGACTCAGTAAAATGAAATTTGCAGACATGTTTCTACAATGTTAAAATTATGAATTATTTATACGAGGGTTGAATGAAAAGTAATGCCTCCACCTTCGTAACTCCTCAACTGATGGCAATACTGGTATGTGGCAGGTACTGGCTTGTTCAGTAGACTCTCCTCTACAGTTCAATTTGGCAGGAAGCATTAGCATTGAACGGTTGTGTTGTTAAAGTGTGAAGTATGGAACCCTGCGCAGATGGTCAGTCAACGCGACTTAAGCAATGGGCAGTCACTGAATTTTTGACAGCAGAAGGAGTCACCCCAAAGGAGATTCATCAGAGAATCCATCTGTTCCTGGCAATAAAAGAAGATCTGTGGGGACATCATTATACTTCTGATGAAGACGCTGAGAGAACTGTGAAACGCTGGTTGAGGAAACAGAGTGTCGACTTCTTCCGTGATGGCTTCAGAAAACTTGTTCATCGTTGGCAGAAATATATCCAATTGTCTGGTGGTTATGTGTAAAAGTGAATAGTGGTAGTTAAAGAGCACATTCTAAGGATTATTTCTGCATTTGATTTATTAAAATATTCCCATCCAAACCCAAGTAACGAAGGTGGAGGCATTACTTTTCATTCAACCCTCGTATATTTATTAATTTACATCTCACCTTTCCCCCATAATGGGACACAAGGCGGCTAAACATATCTCAAAAACAATCCAAGTTAAAAACAATAGAAAAAAATCTGAATAAAATTATCAATATAAGATTAAACAGTCTGTAAATTAAAACATTAAACATACATACAAACTCTTTCAAAATCTTTCAAACATTGCCATACAGTATTAACAGCACAACCTCACTAGTTTGTAAATACCTGATGAATTAGAAATGCTTTAACCTGGCAAAAATAGGACCACCCTGGACTGTCAAAAGAGGGAGTCCCAAAGCCACTGGAAAGACCTTCTTCCTTTCCCACCACTAAGATGGCCTAAGAAGGTTTTGAGTCAGAGATAATCATCTCTTCAAAAGATCTTATAATTCTAATAGTGATTTTTGATTTTGGTGTGTGTAAAGGTAAAGGTTTCCCCTAACATTAAGTCCAGTCATGTCTGACTCTGGGGGTTGGTGCTCATCTCCATTTCTAAGCCAAAGAGCCGGCATTGTCCGTAGACACCTCCAAGGTCATGTGGCCAGCATGACTGCATGGAGCGACGTTACCTTCCCGACGGAGCGGTACCTATTGATCTACTCACATTGGCATGTTTTCGAACTGCTAGGTTGGCAGAAGCTGGAGCTAACAGCGGCCGCTCACTCTGCTCCCAGGGTTTGAACCTGGGATCTTTCGGTCTGCAAGTTCAGCAGCTCAGTGCTTTAAAACACTTCGCCACCAGGGTTGTACCTTCAAGAAATCTCTAAGGCTGGATACACCCTTTATCCCAGAATCTGATCCCAAATTATCCAATTTGAATTGGATTACACGAGTCTACAATGCCAGAAAATCTGGTATAAACAGATAATCTGGGATCAGATCCTGGGATATAGAGCACTGTAGTTCTAGCCTTAGTGTGACTTGTCTCACGTCACCCAGATGGTTTCAAAAACCAAACAGGAATTCACCCTTGCTCTTCCAGTGTCCTAGTCCAGCAGTAAGTCAGGCTGATATATGAGACTGGGGATTAAATATAAATAATATTGGGATGAACCACTGCATTCTTATCCATCCTGAAGTTTAGCTATTTTGGATTACTCAGCCTACAGTTTATTTATTTTGGGTGACCCAAAGTTTGCCTACCTTGGATTCTCACCTCATAGGGATACAAAAATGAGGCTAACATATAATTTATTCTTTAAATTGCCTGAGAATGGCAATTTCACAATGAAAAGAAGCAGTTGTGCCAACCATCCCATGTTTCTATATGCAAACTGTTCACTCCAGATTGGCTTGTTATCAATTCAAAGTAAAGAAGTTGTGACTCTCCAGATATCATTGCACTATGATGATGTTTAAGGCCCCTTCTACACTGCCATATAATCCAGATTATCAAGCAGATAATCCACATTATCTGCTTTGAACTGGGTTATATAAATCTACACTGCCATATAATCCAGTTCAAAGCAGATAATCTGGATTTTATATGGCAGTGTAGAAGGGGCCGTAGTCTGATGGGAAATGGAATTCACACTACTGAGTTAAAAGAATATCATGGAGAAAACATCACTTGAAATAATATGATTTATCTACTGTGTATCACATACTGCTACTCTAGGATTATGAGGAAAATAATTTATGTTAGTTTAGTGTTTGCTCATTTATTTATTTACTTTTATCTTTTGGTTGTGAGAGTCATGAAGAATCTGCAAACATTATCACACAATAGATGAATGGGCAACATAGCTCAGAATTGTCTGCTCTGCGTGAGAAGAAACTTGCCTAGATTTGTTGTGTTTCTAATTTTCAAATTGAAAGGAAATCTGAGTCTATATAACTGCATTTCCATATATTAATTCCCCAATTAACCTTTCATCTCTTTCTTCTTCTTTCACTGTCAAATTTTATGTTAAAATCTTCTTGGGGGCAAGATCTTATTTCTCTGTAGAGCAGATGCATGGGGTAATAACAACTGGCAACAAGCACTTTATTTATGGACAGTGAATATATTTCCATTTGTTCTCAGCATGTGTTGACTCTACAGGACATTCAAGGTAGTAAAGTATTTATATCCCAGGAGCAGTTTAATATTAACTATACATTTAAATAATTTCTCAGCATAAGTACTAAAAACCACTTTGCATTTCATTTATTCTTTACCACACAAAAGTCTAAATATAGGCAATTACAAAGCACACTGGATGACATTTTCATACACTATATCTCTGTTCCTGGGTGCTTATCATACTTTCTTCTTTTGGCTTTAACTACATATATCTTGTCTTTTTGTAATAATAATAATAATAATAATAATAATAATAATAATAATAATAATAATAATAATAATTTATTTTTATACCTCGCCTCCATCTCCCCGAGGGGACTCGGGGCGGCTTACATGGGGCCAAGCCCGATAAAACAAACAGACCAAAATAAAATAACATCGGAAGACACAAAACACAAAAATTAAAATGAACATTTAAAACATAAAATATAAAATGATATAAAAGGTACCATACTGTCTTTTAGTTTTTGTTAACACTACATTTTCCTTATTCTTTCCAGTGCCAATTCACTTGTTTTCAGTGTCAAAGATTCACTTTTATTTATTTCTAAATTGCAATTAACAATTCCCATTGGTTTCAATGACACTACTATAAGTAACTATTAGTGTAGTGAAATCAAAATTGAATTCATAGTGTTTCCTTTAAAATGAGGGTTTTTTTTTCATTTTTAATAAAAAGAGAGGGAATTCAAGCATAAATAGGGAGATAGGACCAAAAGAAAAATCTCAAATTAGCCCAAAACCATAGCTGAAGAAGGAACTAATCATGTTGCCTTAGTTGTTCAATCTATCTGTTTTATACTTTCTTTGTTATGAAAGAATGGTAAGGACTAGGGCTGTGCAAAACTATCATTAGTTCTCATAAGTTATTAGCAATTTTTTAAATTCATGCAAACAAATTGTTATTAAGAAACATTCACCAATAATATTTATTAAGATTCCGTAAAATTCAGAAGTTTAATTTTCAGTATAAGCATTAAGCAATTTTGACAAAACCAAAGAGACCATTGCTATTGTTTAAATTAAGACCCAGGCTGCTTGCCGGTTGCCATAAGAAAGGGCAGCTGGGGTGGGAATAGCTCAGCTGGACAAAGTGAGAACACAGTATTCTGGGAAATGTAGTTTGGGAAGTCGAGGCCTCCTGCAGCAAAACATTCAAAAGAACCTGCCATAAACTACATTTCCCATAATGGAGTGTTCAGCACCAGAAAGCCCCAATGAGAGGTGCATCAGCCAGCCATTTAGAGTCAGTCTAGTAATAACAAATGAAATTATTGAATCTGCAGAGGTCTAAAGTAAGTAAGTAATAGCATAAATCTGTGCTAAGGTGAAGTCCTGTGGTTAATTGTGTCATAGAGACACACTGTTAAACAAATATTCAAGGGGATTGCTGTTGTGGCTTTTTGGGGGAATATTTTTTTCTATACTTTTAAAAATCCCCAAAAATCAGTAGATGTGTGAATCTTTGTGAAACTTGGGAGGGGAGATTATGTCCTGGTTATCATGTGCATTGTATATAAAATTAATTTAGATAGCTGTTATAGTGTTTTTAAAATAGATATTGTTTGTAAAAAAAAAATCAAACATTCCCTGAAAATCAGTGGATGAGTGGAACATTCTAAATCTTGGTGGACTAACAGTGGAAAATGTGTTGTATAATTATAGCAAGTTTTATCATGATAGCTCTAAAAATGAGGGAGAAATGAGCCCCTGAAGTTTTCCCACTTGCTCAATTACTTAACAAAAAAGAAACGGAAAATTTGTTACTTTATTATAGTTACAAAAAATTAGGTCCATAATTTCAGGAATACCCTCAAAAACTATTTGCACCAAATTATCTGCAAAAAGACTGCAGTGAACTCGATTTAAAAACAACCAATTCATAAAAGGCCTTCTTAGTCCCATACAGAATGCAAGAAACTTATGTTATGTAAGTTCATATATTTTCTCAATTCCTCCAAAGATAAAGGACTTAATATTACTGTAACTTTGATGCTGTCCACTAACCAGAAATAAATAAATAAATAAATAAACATACATCAACACACACAGTTCTTCAGCTATAGTTTCCTAAATTGTACAGTCATTTTTGTTTTGTTTCGATTCATGTTTGATATAATAGTTTGTATTTCTTAATTTAATTTTAGTTGTTAAGTTATAATTTGTTTATAAGTGTTGAGTTGTCAACTTTCACAATTATGTCTTTATTACTTGTTATGTTCAGGCATTGAATGTATGCCTTTTTATGATCGGAATCTGCCCTGAGTCCCTTCAGGGTGATAGGGCAGAATACAAAGAACGTTTTTATTTATTTATTTATTATTTTATTATTATTGTATGTGAAATTGTATAAGGGCATTTCTATAAAACAGGCATTGCAAACTATCTCTCTGTGTGAAATAATTCTTCTAGTCCTTAAATTTTACAGTGGTTCTACTGCTCTCATATCTAATTATAAACAGTGTGTCCTAATTTCCCCAAAAGTAGGATAAAGTGAAAAATAAAATAAAGCTCTTTGGGAGCTTCTTGGCTGAATTTATTCCTTAAGGACTATCACTGGTCACATAAATATAGAAATACAAATTGCACACAAAAGAAGAAAGAAGAATTAAACTTGCTTTCCACTAACTAACTCTTTAAAACACATTACATTATGAAACCAACCCATATTTGTAATGTTCTAATCTAATCTGGTTCTAATGTTCTTTACAAGGACATATTTTAATTGACATACATATTCTGCTGCTCTACCCAAAAGTCAACAATACAGGGGCATAAATATAATTGCCTCCAACCCCCTGAATTGTAAGGGCTGCCTTTGCATTCAACTCCCATGTGGAAATCCTTTGAAACATGTTAGGCTCCTTCCTACGAGACAAATTGCAAAGATACTACCAAAATCTATCCAGTAATATAGAAGGAAATAAGATTCATTTTCTCCCTGATTTGGAAACCCAGTCCTCTCCTAAAACTACTTCTACACTGCCATATAATCCAGATGACCAAATCCAGATAATCCATTTTATATGCTTTGAATTGGATTAAGGACCTCATCACAAAATGGAGCACACCAGAGTCCATCACATAACACAGGGTTACTTCTGGCGGAGCTCCAGCCTCACAACATTCTAGGACAGAGCCTTGAGAACTCAGGTGGCTACCTGTGTTCTCATTAGGTAAACTGGAGTGGTAAATGTGCAGGGGGAAGCCAGGTGGCAACACTTTCCCTCATTTGATGGGGAAGGCAGCTATGTGGGAAATGTGGGGTGTGGATAATGGTTTTCCCCACTACCTGCTGGATTTACCCTGCTGCCCCAAGTATACTCCTACTGTCCCCTGGTTTGAGGACCTCAATGTGATGGGGTCATATTTGACTCTACACTGCCATATAATCCAGTTCAAAGCAGATAATTTGGATTTTATGTCGGTATAGAAGGAATCTAATATATCTCAGTTCTACTACAATAGATCCATTGACACACTTTTTGAATACTGACACTTGGTCTACATTGCCCTATATCCCAGGGTCTAATCCCATATTATCTTCTTTGAAGTGGATTATACAAGTCTACACTGCCAGTGTTGTGACTCAGCAACAGCATAGCCTGCATAGCCAGAGTGAAGATGAAGAAGGGGATTCTGGGTTTCAGATGCAAGAGCCAGATGATGGGATGCAGGATGAATTTCAGGATGATGGCATGAGGATGGGAATTATACAGGCTGATTCAGAGGCTCGAGAAATGCAGCTTGAGGGTGAACTCTTGAACCAGCTGATCATAGATAACAGTCAGGATGACATTCCCATGGGAAATAATGAGCCGGAGATGTCTCAGGCCCCAGTTCAGGTGCAAGATAATGAGGTGGCCAGCCTTGAAGGCCTTGAAGGAGCGCCATCACTATCTAGAGCAGATCGCTTGCAATGGAAAGGAATGTCTCAGCCTCGTCGTAGTTTGAGGTTGGCTGGAAAGCGAGAGGCCTCTGAAGGAAAGAGAAATGCATTTTTGGGTTGCTTTTAAAACTGTGTGTTTAGAGACAGATCTTTGTCAAAGCAAATTCTTGCTTCATCCGAGTGGATGTCCAAGCTTCCCTGCCTTAGAGATTCTCATGTTCCTGGATCTTTGTAACCTATGGGCCTTTGTTCTTTTGGATTTACTGACTCTTGTTTTGCCTATGGATTAATGGATTTACTGACTCTTATTTTGCTTATGAACTATTGAATTTTACTGACTCTTTTACAACTACTTTGGGAATTTTATATCTGCCTGCTTTGATTTATATATTTGCTTTTGCTCAATAAAATTACAAAAGACTATCTTCTGTGTGTGACTTGGTGTCAATAGCAAGGTGAACTATTCTGAGGTGAGACAGCCAGATAATCTGGGATAAAAAGATAATATGAAACCAGATCCTTGGATATAGGGCAGTGTAGATCCAACCTGAGTCAACTCATGCATAAGTGTCATTTATTCACTGTGTCTACTTTAGTCGGTATAGATAATATTCAGGTTTATGGCTTCTGTTCCAAGATGACTGAAGCATGGATGTAATGCTACACACATACACAAATTTCTCATGTGTGTGTGTGAAAAAGTATGCATATGTGTGTAGTCATAATTATTATCACCTTCAAAGTTGTTCCTGTCAGACAGGAAAAAGCTAGAACTTTTAAAAAAGAATTAAGAGCAACAATGACAAATCAATCAATCAAATTGTCTTGTATTTCCCATAAAAACATATATTAGAGGTTTAATGTGAAATGCAACCTCCCCCCAAAAAGGAGAGAACTTAAAAAGCCATATAACAAATGCAAAAACATCCACTACCTTGCAAAGCACAGAGAAAACTTTCAACATTTTTGTTTATTTGTTTGTTTGAGTATGGAACAAATGAAGATTTAAGTCCCTAGGTTGGAGCCCTGACAATCCTCTTTTTTTTGTGTGTCTGAAATCAATACATAACATGTGGAAGGTCCCATTTTAAACCATTATTACAATCCCTTTATTCTAAAGAAGGTGCTCATTAAATCCCTTGTTCAATTCTTTAGTGTTGATCTGTCTCAAACCTTTTGATATTTGTTTTTTGTTGAAATCAATTAGCAACAAAACAAAATGGGAATGTTCAATCAATATAAAATGTCCCACAAGCCCTTCAGACTAGATTCTCTGGTTCTCCTTCACTGCAGAGCTTAGACAGGCCTTACTTAAGAGCTCAAAAGATTTTCCAACACTTCGTTGAGAGACTTACATGGTAGGGCTCAATAGCTTTGGGAAACAAAATATTACAATCCGGGGGAGGAAGGAAAATATTTCTTCTGCTCTTTTGTTTTATTTTATTTGTGCCAAAGGTACAATATTGTATTACATGAGGAAGAGGGCATAGACTCACCTCCCTGCATGAAGAATAGAGGTTAGTCCTAATGAGAAACAGGTAGGCTAAAAAAGAAGAATGCATGACAAAGTACTACATTACAAAAAGTGCTCATTATATTGTATCTTGTTAATGATATTACACCCAGTGTTATTCAATGAGAAAAGATTAAATCTTTATTTTTAGCTATGCAGTGAGTATATTTAGCAGTGTTGCGAGTTCCCTGGAATGAAATGAATGGAAGTTTGTCAGCCTAATCCATGCTGCATTTTTGTTCACCTTCTACTTGTAAAGGAAAGTGCAGGAGTATCACAAGATTTTGTGTGTGTGTGTGTAGGGACCTCTTCACACGTGCTGCCAAAATTGCCAAGTATCACAATGGATTGTGGTGACTGTACCAGCACCTGCCCAGAGGGTGTGAGGACCTGTCACCCCATGCCCCACACCATCCTGTCTTCCCCCTACCCTACAAAGCAGGCTCAACCCATTTTTCCCTATGGAAAGACAGGAAGCCTCCCATCATGCATTGCTGACAATTTGCCATCGTCAGCAGGCTGTTTCTTTTTTGCACTTTTGCTGTGGACCTGCCCTAGAATTACTTTTCCAGTGTGCGATGGGAGCCGGTGGGCTCCATGGCAAAAGTGCAAAAAAAAAATCTCTGCCACCAAATTCTAGCCCATGTGAAGAGGTTTCCATTTCCATTACTGATAATCCTTTGTTTAACCTCCCATATTTCACCAAATCAATTTTTCCATTTCTCCACTTTTTGACACAGCCATTTAATCTTTTTTGGTCTGGATCAGCGGATATCCCATGGAGCCCTGTCTCTTGTGCTGGTCCAAATTTGAGTGCATATCCCATGAGGATGAGTCTGCCCATGGCTGGAGGTCTCTCCAAGGATAAATAAATGACCAGTTTACCAAAATAAAAGGTATCCTTATAATACTACTATGTACAGTAGAGTCTCACTTATCCAACACTCGCTTATCCAACGTTCTGGATTATCCAGTGCATTTTTGTAGTCAATGTTTTCAATACATCGTGATATTTTAGTGCTAAATTCATAAATACAGTAATTACTACATAGCATTACTGCATATTGAACTACTTTTTCTGTCAAATTTGTTGTATAACATGATGTTTTGGTGCTTAATTTATAAAATCATAACCTAATTTGATGTTTAATAGGCTTTTCCTTAATCTCTCCTTATTATCCAACATATTTGCTTATCCAATGTTCTGCCAGCCGGTTTATGTTGGATAAGTGAGACTCTACTGTATTCTCTTTCATGGATTCTGCTTTACTCTGCTTTACCCCCACTTTACTCTGATTCACACATTCGCTGATCCTAATATGTACACATGAACATGTTAAACCTTCAAAAGGAAAAGCAACATATGTAACCCCTTTAATGCATCTCCAATAGGCTTGTGCAATCCAGGTAAACTATGAGCCATTTTGTGTCCTGGCTTTCAATGAGGGCCCAGATTCATTTTTTGAGAGTCTCCCAAATATGGGAGGGCAAATATCTGTTTTTGTTCTGGGGGTGTCAAAAGATCTGTCAGCCCATTATGTGGGGAGCTTCCCAGGCTCCTCTTCCCATCATTTTAGGCATTTAAGTTATTTGTTTCTACTCTAGAGGAGAGGCGCTCGGCTGCAGACAGGCGTGCATGCTTTAAGAAGGCTTCTTGTTCTTAAAGCTGTTTTTCTACTCTAGAGGAGAGGCGCTTGGCTGAAGTAGAGACAGGCGCACGTGCTTTCTCTCAACAGCACCAGCAAGCCACATAGCTTTCCAAGAGGCATTTTAAGGAGACCTAGGGAAGGAAGAACTTGTAGCTCAATAGAGCTACCCTCCCTAGACTACCTTAAACATCCCCTGTGTTTTCAATGCCTGCAATCTCCTTTCTAATTTCTGGTTTTGCTTTCTTAACACTGTTTCTACTTCTACTCTAGAGGAGAGGTAGGCTTCTCTTTTTGTTTGCTGGGATTACTATTATTAATAATTACTATTTTTAGAACTATTTTCTGAAGGAGAGGAAGGGAAGGAGACAAAGAAGATAAAAGGGTGATTCTCCATCTACAAGTCCCCAAACACATGCGCCCACACAACCCACTGTCCCTCAGGTCCCCAACTCCCAGTCAGTACCTCTACATAAAGAGAATCGGGAAAATAAAGGAAAATCAAAAAGATTCAACTGTGATGCCGAATAGGGAAGGAGGAGCTGAGATTGGCTCCCACTTGCTTTCGTGTCAGGTAGGTTATCATACCAGGAGGGCTCTTACTGTTACGGGCTCCTGAAGTACCAAAGGTACTGAAGAAAATAGAAGAAATGAAATCCTGCCAACTCTAATGTGCAAAGTGCCACTATTCCAGAACCTCTAGACCAGGGGTCCCCAAACTAAGGCCCGCGGGCCACATGCGGCCCATCGGAGCCATTTATCCGGCCCCCGTAGTGGGTGGCTCCCTCCTCCGTCAAGAAAGGTGCATGTGGTGTGGAGAAGGAGGAAAAGGTGCACACATTTCTTGTCAACCTCTCCTCACGGGCACCTTTCTGGCTGCTGCTGCCGAGGAAGGGCCGCATGGGGCGAGGAAAAAGCATGCGCCTTTCAGTCCTCGCCTCACGGGCAGCTTTCCAGCTGCCGCCGCCAAGGGAAGCAACGGGAAAGGTGCGCGCGGGGTGAGGGAGGAAAGAAAGGTGCACGCCTTTTCTTCGCCCTGCACGCACCTTTCCCGCTGCCTCCACTGAAAAAGAGCCGCACGGGGCGAGGGAAAGGTGTGTGCCTTTCCTCCCTCACCTCGCGGGCAGCTTTCCCGCTGCTGGGGTGAGGAAAGCAGCGGGAAAGGTGCGCGCGGGGTGCCTTTTCCTCGTCCCGCACACACCTTTCCCGCTGCCGCCAAGAAAGGGATGCACGGGGCGAGAAAAAGGCATGCGCCTTTCCTCCCTCGCCCCGCAGGCATCTTTCCCGCCGCCGCCGCTGACGAAGGCCTGCACGGGGCGAGGGAGGAGGGAAAGGTGCGCGCCTTTCCTGCCTCCTCGCTCGCCTTGCACGCTCCTTTTCCGCCTCCTCCCTCACCTGGGACGGAGGAGTCAAAACAACAATGGAGGCATGCCTGTGGCAAAAGGTAGAAACCTTCCGTTTTATCTTGCCACGTAGACTCCCTCCTTTGCAGCCCTGTCATGGATTCATTTTTCTTGAAGGCTAGCAATCTCTTCCAATCCTGAATTATTATTATTATTATTATTATTATTATTATTATTATTATTGCCATTGTTGGTCAGGGGTGCTTTATGTTTTGGTTCACAAAGGGAGAAAGGGGTTGGACTATATGGCCCAAGGGGTCTCTTCCAACCATGTTTATTATGGTGTTGTTGTTGTCATTGGGTGGCTATCTGTCAGCAGTGTTTCGATTATGGTGTGGTGCACAAAAGCAGAAGGGGTTTGGAGTAGATATCCCAAGGGGTCTCTTCCAACCTTCTATTATTTTTATGATGACGATGACAATGATGATGATGATGATGATGATGATTAACATTGAGGCTGTATTTGTTCCCTTTTTGTTTTGTTTTTTACTTCAAAATAAGATATGTGCAGTGTGCATAGGAATTTGTTCATAGTTTTTTTTCAAAAACTATAATCTGGCCCTCCAACGGTCTGAGGGACCGTGAACTGGCCCCCTGTTAAAAAAGTTTGGGGACCCCTGCTCTAGACCCTTGCTTCCCTCTTCTATTTCTATGAATATAAACTATATTTTATTCAATTTTATTCTTATAAATATATTTTAAATATAAGACAGGTGGCTGTAAACTGTTTAACTGTTCACAATATGGTTATGCTTGTACTTTTGGGCTTGAGCCTACTTGCATCCATTCTTGGCCAGAATGTAATCAAAGCCTCTGCCTCTGTCTTTGACTCTGGTGAGTGTTCTTTAATCTGGAACTTTGTTAGCAGAAATGCTTGCCAGGCTGAACTCATTTAATTGCAGTCTAAATTTCGACTTCATTATAACCAATGTTGAAGCCAGATTGAAAAAAAAAGTAAATTATCTAACTCACCCAGAAACTACTATAGTTGGGATGCTAACAGATACTCCAGTACCTTATCTAAGTAAGGAATAAACAGGTACTATTGTTGTTGTTTCTGCTGCTGCTGCTGCTACTGCTACTACTACTATTACTACTACTACTACTGTGGTATCCACTGGGTTTTTATTTCAAGAACCCATGTGGATAATTAAATCTATAGATGCTCAAGTCTCAATATATACAATGGTGTAATAAAATGATGTGCAAAAAGAGGATTTGCTTTTGGGTTCTTCTTTTTTTATTTTCAAAGCTTGGATGGCTGAATCTATGGATGCAAGTTTTGTGGATATGAAGGGCCTGAAGGGCATTTTAATATGACTATATATTAAAATAACCATGAAGACAAATCTTTTAATTATCTCCCCAACCCTTTCACTTATTCAATGTCTTGTATGCTTCCTTTACCTTTTTTCATGTTAGTGCACATTGTCTGATAAATCATAGAATATTTGGGAAACAGCTTGTGAGGGGAAAAATAGAAATCTGTTAGTTAAATGTCAAATGGAATGAAAGAGGTGTGAGTTTGAAGGCTCTCCCATCTAGCTTCATTCCCTCCTCCTCTCTCCATGCCTTCCAGCAGTGAAAAAAGCTCAAGTCTGTTTACACTGTGACTGCTTCATTTACAATTCAATTAGAGTGAATGGCACTGGAGGCAAATTACTGTGAACAACATTTCTGGATTCATTTACGAAGATGCCTACTCGACATTGAAGGTTCAGTTACCAGGAGTTAGACTCCTACTACAAAACCCTGGGATGTCTATTGGGGTTATATCCTTTTTAATCAGTAAAGTGTATGCATGATGTGCTTTGAGCCCATTTGTTTGCAGCTCCTGAAATGTTTGATGTAAATGCTTCAGGGCCTACTTCAAAAAGAGAAGAGGAAAGGATGGTGGAGTTCTTTAACAATATAGATTTCTCAATCACAGAAGTGTTGTAATGCAAACTGTTAGCACAGGTCAATAGCTCCCAAACTTTCCAATCTCAGGTGACCTTCTTTATTGACAGAGGAAATTTACTGCATGTTATTGGCATACCACAAAATCCTGGTGCATGCATGTCATATTGTAACCCAATAGCTGGACTGGCCAAAAACATTTTGCTATCTAAAAGCAAAGACATTTTGCTCTCTCAGCTTTATTTTGACCCCACTGAGACTTCAAGATCCATTACATGAAAAGGTGGATGAGTTATATTGGGACCCGAGCTACAGAAATCGCAAACACTACTAGTTGGATAAGGATGTAAAGAACTTTTGGAAACAGTTATTTTCCCCATCTAAAAAGGGGTTGATAGATTGATTAATTGATTAGCATTTCAGGACATTCTTGGGAAATACAAAAAAAGCAAACAAAAAAAAACATAGATAACTGCTCCCTAACATTCCATCCAGTTGCAGTCTACTACCCTCAAATCCACACCATTTTACCTGACTTTTCAAATTATGGTAAGCATTCCAGTTTGGGACTTTTAACTGGTTCTTCCAATAAAACCCTTTTGCTGAACACAGTTTGTAGAGGCAGGCAAGGCACACTGCATTTAAACGAAGCTATATGCTGAATCTATCCTTGAATTTTTCATCATGAGATTCCTGATAGGTTTCAGAATACTGTGATTGTGGTTTGCTATATTAGGTAGGCTAATACATAGATTTGGGGAGGAGGAATGGGAGGATCAGATAACTATGGCTAGAGCTACACTGCCATATAATCCAGTTCAGAGAAGATAATATGGATTTTATATGGCATTGCAGATGGGGCCTAAGGCTGAATCTACACTGCCCTATATCCTAAGATCTGATTCCAGATTATCTGCTTTGAACTGGTTTATATGAGCCCCCTCACTGCCATATAATACAGATTATCTGCTTTGAACGGAATTATATGACTCTACACTGCCAGATAATCCAGTTCAAAGCAGATAATCTAAATTTTATATGGTGGTGTAGAAGGGGCCTGTGTCTACATTGCTAGATAATCTGGGATATGCATATAATAAGGGGTCAGGTTCTGAAATATAGGGTAATGTAGATCCAATCTATCTGAAAATTTAATATCTCTCTTTAACAACTTTATAATAGTTTCCTTCTCCTCACCCATTGTTCCTTGGATCCATTTACAACTGTGAAAGGTGAAAGTCCTTTTTTGTTTTTGTTTATTTAGTATAGATTGTGAACACCTCTAGAATAGATTTGCTAAAGAACAGAACACCAGACGATGATGACTTGTGATTCAAACATGTCGTTGCTCGTTGACTTGTCAGAGGCTTAAATCCTTGCTGCCACTCAAAATGGGAATAGAGGAGGATATCAGTAGATGGTTATCTAGATGTTCTTATACTGGCACTGCGATTTCAAAGCATGAGAGCCATTTTGTAAGTATCCCACATAGGCAGAATCCTTTACAAATGATCAAGCAACACACATTCATGCAGTGCATGTTGATGTAGGCATTATTTCTATTCCTATATAAAAATTGGTGTCACAGATGACCACCTGAAAATGTGTTTTAGTAATCCATGTCCAGCAGTTAATGCCAGTTTGGCATTTCATGATCTCATATTTGCAAATTTTGAACCAATACAGTTCATTGTATTTGCAAAACCTAATTCTTTAATCTTTCAAGAGAAAAGATAAAGTAGAAAGAACTCTGAGGGATTGAAGGTCCAGAAAATGTGACTACCATGTGATTATGCAAATGCTGTATCTAACTGCCAAATAATGCAGTTAGAACTGCAATATATAGTCAGTGTTAGATGCATATAATGCAGTTTGAACTGCACTGAACTACGTTATTTTATGAGTCTACACTGACCATATAATGTGGTTCAAATTGCATTATTTGGCAGTGTAGATGCAGCCATATTGGATGAGCGCGCTGTGTTTGTGTTCCACAATTTCATACTCAATATGTTTCTAAATTGGCACTTTTGTGTTGTGTCAAAAGAAGAAAGATGCAGACTTATAAGACATTGTCAGAGTTATTTGGCTACCATCTACAATTTTTGCTATTGTGTTGGGTTTTCATCTTGGTTTTGATTGATTATATGATTACCATTTCTGTTCTGTCACCACCCTTTATTGGTAATCCTTTTTTAGACATGACAAGAAGGCAGGCTGTTTTCAAAATAAATGATAAAGTCTGTTATTATGATGTTTTTTCAATGTCCACATGCTGTAGATATACTAAGGATGTACATTCTTGGAGTTGCAGTCACACACATGCCAGCAAGAAACCACATTTCCCATTTCAAGATGGTCAAACATGTTTTGGATTGTTCAAAGTGGTTTCATGCAGTTGCTAGAATGTTGTTTGTACAAAAGCACAACTATTGAAAATGTATAATAGTTGTAATAATAAACTAGAGAGCCAGCATGGTATAGTAGTTTGTGCATTAGACTGTAACCCTAGAGACCACGGTTCAAATCCCTGTTAGTCCATGAAACTCATCTGCTGATCATCAGCCAAACACATACTCTTAGTCACCAAGGAAGGCTATGACAACTACCTTTGAAAAAAATATTGCCAAGAAAACACTGTGATAGGGTCTTCATAGTCACCATACCCCAAAATATACAACAAAAACAAAATAATAAACTGCATGAAACTATTATTGTTTGCTTCCATCTTTCCTTATCTATCAGTATTTTTCAAATCTTTCCCATCAACCATATTTTTCTAATCAATTTTGTAGCCGCCAAAGGTTTCATGGGCAGAATTACTGGGTTGCTGTGAGTTTTCCGGGCTGTATGGCCATATTCCAGTAGTATTATTTCTTCATGTTTCACTTGCATCTGTAACAAGCATCATCAGAGATTTGTTCAGAGGTCTGGCATTTAACAGGCATTGTTCACACAGGCATAAGCTGATGGAGGCCTCCAGTCCCATTTTTCTTTCTTTCCCTCTTCTCGTTCATTCTCTTTCCTTCCATCCTTTGCCCTTTCTTTCATCTATATTTTATGTCTGCATGAACAATGCCTGTTAAATGCCAGACCTCTGAACAAACCTCTTAAAACACTTGCCACAGATGCAGGCAAAATGTTAGGAAATAATGCTACTGGAACATGGCCATACAGCCCAAAAAACACACAGCAACCCAATTTGGTAGTCTTTCTTTGCTTCTTGTGCACATTTGCTTTGCCAATGAAAAAGGGTTTTTTTGCACAAATTGTAGATAGCTCATTGAAAAGTAAAGCACTTCTTGTCTTGTTCTTATCATGGAGAAGAGAAGCTATTGATTCCTCAGGAGCATGACACCAGGTGCTAAGAATAACTCTCACATTGAGGATGGGAAATTTTATTATTCTTCACTCCTATTAGATATACATATAGACCACAAATTCCTATAATATTGTGCAATCCCGTTTACATTTTGTTAATCAACACTTAAAATAGTGTTATTGCCAGGGCCGGCCCCACTCATGCGGCAGCTGACGCCGCCGCCTCGGGCGCAGGCCCGGGGGGGCGCCGTCAGGCTGGGCGGGAGGCGGGGCACCGCCCTGACGGTGCCCCGCCTCCCGCCCAGTGCGCCCTGGCCCGTCTGGCCTGCTAGAAAAGGCCAGACGGGCGAGCGGGAGTAGCGTGGGAGGCGGGGCCAGCTCTGACGCCGCTCCCCCCCCCCCGCCCAGCGTGCCTTGGCCCTGCCTCCCACGCAGCGTGGGAGGCGGGGCCAAGGCACGCTGGGCGGGGGGGGGGGGGAGCGGCGTCAGAGCTGGCCCCGCCTCCCACGCTACTCCCGCTCGCCCGTCTGGCCTTTTGTAGCAGGCCAGACTCAGCGGAGGTTTCTCCAGGCCGCGATTGCGGCCTGGAGGAACCTCCGCTAAGTCTGGCCTGCTACACAAGGCCAGACGGGCGAGCGGGGGTAACGTGGGAGGCGGGGCCAGCTCTGACGCCGCCCCCCCGCCCAGCGTGCCCTGGCCCCGCCTCCCACGTTGCGTGGGAGGCAGGGCCAAGGCACGCTGGGCGGGGGGGGGGGGAGCGGCGTCAGAGCTGGCCCCGCCTCCCACGTTACCCCCGCTCGCCCGTCTGGCCTTGTGTAGCAGGCCAGACTGAGTCTGGCCTGCTACAAAAGGCCAGACGGGCGAGCGGGGGTAGCGTGGGAGGCGGGGCCAACTCTGGCCCCGCCCCCCGCCCAGCGTGCCCTGGCCCCGCCTCCCACGCTGCGTGGGAGGCGGGGCCAGGGCACGGGGGGCGGGGCCAACTCTGGCCCCGCCCCCTCACTATTCGCCCTGGCCCCGCCTCCCACGCAGCGTGGGAGGCGGGGCCAGGGCACGCTGGGCGGGGCCAGGGCGCCGGTGGCGGGGGCGCTTTTCAGCACCCCCGCTTTACATAAAAAAATATCTCCGGCCGGCCCTGGTTATTGCTATTGCTTTATGGAAGAAAAGCTCACTTAAATAACTGCAGTACTGGTTTTATAACTGATAAAACTGACAGCAATGACATTGCTGAGGTTTTGTGCATTTATAAAAAATCAGGTTTAAAACAAGAACAGAAATAAATGAAATCATTTTTAATCTTCCTTCAGCAACATAGCTTTCATTTGTTTTGAGAATCATTTCAATTTTCTAAATGAGAACTCAAAAGCAAAGGCTTCTATACTTTCCATTTAAACAATGCCTGAGAAGAATCCCGATAACCTTTATATTAATTTAGAAGTGTGACAAGCAAAATTGAATGGAAAACCTAGATGAAACAACCATCTTTCTGGAGTTTGCCTCAAAATACATTTATTCAAAAATAATTAGACAGTAGTCAAAAGAAAATGGGAGAATTATTTGACAATGATGGAATAATTATTTAGATACAGGTTCATATTTATAGATGAAGAGGGTGAAATGCCTCAAGAAAAAGCAAAGAAGAAGAAGGAAAATAAAAGAATGAAAATAAAATAAAAGAAAATATTAGATTGACATTGCCCATCATTGATTATATTTGCAATAATAAAGTTGCAAACAAATATGATTCAGTTGTGCAGACAAAGTACATACAAAGAAAAGACAACATAAAGGAAAAAAATTAATAATAAATGATAGTGTTTGGAAAACTTTGGTGACCAAGAAATGAAGTAACAAGACCACACAAAACATATGGGTTTAAATAAGGGCAACGTTATTAATGTGACCAATTTAATTGTTTTAAATGAAATGCAAAACATAAAGCAACAGTAATATGTAAAGCATAATGGGGGAAGAGAAATCTGGTGCTGGAGAAGTGTTTTCTCCTGGATCTCCTTATCAACTTCCCTAGGTGAAATTACTAACACTCAAGCCATGTAGCCCCCTGAAGAAGACAAAATTCAAGAGACCAGACCAAGGATGGTAACTTTTCTCACTCCCTGAATACATGATATTCAGAGGCAGTTCCAGATTCTTAACTTTCACCAAAGAGATGCCAGAGATACTGATCTAATTTGATTCTTCCCCAAGAAATGTGTCAGTGAAGACTTATTTTAAGCACTAGCCATAGCCAATTGTTTAAATCCCATTTGGCAGTGTAGCATAGGCTAAAAAAAAAGCCCTTAAGGAAGGGTAAACATTTTCCGACCTGTCCTATAGGTAACTGACGTAATTATATGGCAAAAGTAGGTGGAGGAATGGGCCAAGGAAAATACAAGAGGGAGAGAATTAGGTGGAGCATCTTTTAAATAGACTTGTGTCATCTCTCCCTCCTTTCCATCAGACATGTTGTGCCTGATGTCAATAGTTCTGGTCCCATCCATCTGGGGGCAGAAAATATATCTTCCCCCCACGCAAAACAGGCTAAATGTGAAGGTATTTCCCAGGTAAATCTGCCTCAGTGATGATGATTCAAAACGACAGCAAAAGAATCATTGCTGCTGCTATGTACCTTCAAATAATTTCTCACTGATGGCAACCTTAAGGTGCACATATCACAGGATTGTCTTGATAAGATTTGTTCAGAGAGGGATTGATTTTGTTTTCTTCAGAGCCTGGGAGAATATGACTTGCCTGGTGTGTTTCCATGACTGAGCGGAAATTTACTATTCTCAGTGCAGTGCAAACTTCTCTGGTAGCTTGAGGGGGGGAGGTAGGAATTATTCCCCCTTTGTATTTTTGTTGCCTACCCCCTACATGGTGAATTTTGATAATTGGCTAAGGGAGTATCAATAAATAGGTATCACCTGGCAGGTAATAGGGGAATATTGAAGAATTTGGAGTTCAGCTTGGCATCCATTGGGGTGTAGGGTATTTATTTGGAATAGCCCTCTTAAGTCATGTGGCAGGATATGAGTGGGGTTGGGAGGAATATGCCTTTAAAGTAAACCTTGCAATTTTGCTCTCACTTGTAAACTACACAACTTGAGTGAAAGGAACCAATGTTTATATTTCATCAAATGGCTGGCTAAGGAGAAATCTAAATGTCTGGAATGTCTTCGGGGTTGAGGTGATTCATCAAAGGGAAGGTTGCAGGAGTCTGTGTTGGATTATGGTTGTATGTGTATGAAATGTAAATCAAGTGTTTCTGCTGTTTTGCAAGAGTGTGTGTTTCAGCAATGAAACAGTTAACAGCAGGCTGGTTTGTTGTGACTGCTATGATCTATCAGGCATGTTTTCTGGCCTTTGGAGGTTGGAACTTCCTTCATACTGAGGAATGTGCTTTTTATCTCTGTTTGTGTTGAGCTGTGCTTGCTGAGGCAAGAGGCTATAGAAGAATGCCAGCTCAGAGCGATGGCTTTTGCTGTGCTTTGTAAATATGCATTATAGATATTGAATAAATGTTTGGACTTCAGACTACTGATGTGTTTGAGTCTGACATTGAACAGAGGAATTGGCGTGGCAGATGATTGCAACCAATTCATCAGGGTGCTGGAGAACATGATTGATGGAGCTTGAAGAAAACCCACCAAGCACGCACCCTGACCTCCATGCTGACAGTCTGGACATCTGGCTTCATTTGGGCCAGCAACAGGTTCCTCACCTTTCTCCTTTAAGCACCAAAGAAATGCATGGACCATATTCTAAATAAAATGGCCCTTATTTCAACCCAATCTTGGTGTCTGTTCTCGTTATTTCCTTGTTGAACATCAAATTTTGCAGATCTATACATAATTTCCAGGCATAATGTTTTATTTAAATACAGTTTGTTCCAAATTCATTCATGATAGCAAGACTTTCAAGACAGGAAACATTGTAAATATTCTTTATAGTTATAGCTTGGAATCTCTCCAGCCTACTTCTGTACAGTTCTGGGAGCTCCAGATTAAAGCAGAACCCTGATTGCATTCGTGCTGCAGTCCTATTATGAGATTTAACTTAGACCAAATCACTTGCAGTTCCATGACATTTAGTTTGAGCTCACTGCAGGTTTAAGCAGTCTTAACAGTTATTATCTGTCAATAAAGCAGACACATACAGATTTAGATCTGGTAACCTATTTTTCAATACTTTTCCAAAACTATCAGTCAGCATTCTGAGTCTCTGAAATATGACTTCTTTTCCATTCTTGACCAGAAGTAGTCTAAGCAGGAAAATGTAATCTGATGTGTGTGTTGCATGAGGTGGTAATATTGTCATAACCTAAGCTATATATGTTTCATGCCTACATAAGTACCTTGTTTGCCAACAAAAAGGAAAAAAAGTGGTAAAATCACCATTCTATGAAAGTACTAAAAGAATGTGTAGAGACTGATACATTCAACAAAGCTCATTGTATCAGCATACATGTCTTCCAAAAATTGTAAGTAATCACAACTTGCATGTCCACTTTTAAAAAAACAATCAATTCATCCATTTTCTTGGTGAAAGTATCAAGACTATTAACCAAATATAATGCATACATATTCTTTTCAACAGCTGTTGTGATTCCGCTTTTAAATTTTATGCAAACCTCTCTCTTCTTACTAAATAATAGTAAATGAAATAGTAAGACATTCTATTTGTATCTTTAGGACTTGTTATATTTACTGTTAATCATTTCCGTTGATGCCATAGAACTGTGTGTAGGAAAAATCCCCAACAAAATGAAACAGATCACTGCCAGTCATGTCTTTATGATAAATTTGTGCCAGCAACAAATGACAGTATTTTTTGAAAATTATGCACATGGGAATTGTACCACAGTTAGAAAACCCAAAATAAGTGAAAACACTACAAAATTCTTTGCATTTCAGAACACTGTTCAGAAAAAAATACCACCAAAAACAAAATGATAGAAGGGGGTCTGAAGCAAAAATGGGAAGGGGATAATGTATTGTGTAGATGTGCAGGCTGATTTTTGCACACAGGGCACCTGTGGTGGAAAAGAAGAGTGCAGAGCTACATATTTCTCCATTCTATTTTCCTACTATATGGAAAGTCAAGAGTGTCTCAGAATTTGCGTGGAATTCTGGAGTATGCCAGCAGCTTGTGGGAAATGTGGACAACTTGATCAAGTCTTATTTAGACTAGTCCTTATGAAGCACCACTACAATCACTTTTAAACTGTGCTCATCAGAGCAAGTAAAGGGGGATAGATTGTGCCTATGCAGCTGGGAGTAGTGATGGCTTCTGCTACAAGAACACCCCCCCCCCCTCCATATAAATAATAAAATATGGCTTAGTTGTATTCTCTGTCTTTAATGTTTTTCCCCTTACAAACAACAAAGAAATCTCATGTGCTCTTCACAGGAGAGAAAATCCTCTAGTAGTCTCTCCAGAATTCCTCAGGCAGCCTTCAGGCTAACTGAACTTCCCAGAATATCTGTAGGAGGATGTCATTATGTTATGTCCCCCATGGGTATTTTGAAAAGCAGAGGAAGGTTAAAATCATTGTAAAATGGTGTAAATAAATAAATAAAGGTTAAATGAGGAGCATGCCATCTTACTGCCTCATAATGGGTAAAGCACAGCAGATAGACTGTTTCATACACAAGTTATTTCACAAGACAGTCTTTGGAAACACTTCTATGAAATGATAGAAATGAAATGTTCAGACAGCCCTATCTAAAACCAAGGAAACCTAGACTCATCTCAAATCCACCACTGGCTGTCTCTGGGGGCACATCTACACTGAAGCCTTAACATGATTGAAAGCATCTTGTTTTGATGATACATGGTTCAAATGTGTAAAAGCATGCACATCAGAGGTCTTAAACTGGGAGAAGCAAAAAATTACAGGGTATTCCACATACCATGGCAAAATCTATTAAGGGACAGCCACTCTGGCAATCTGCATATATACATTGGCTTTGGAAAATCAAACCGAATCTTCAATGTCCATGAAGTCTCCAGTGCATATAAGCACCATTCTGCCCTTGATCTGGTTCCTGATCAGGTATAAATTTGATTCACTTCCTCCACTTACTTTTTCATCCTGTATTACTTGATCAGTGTAAATATGCCCCAAGACATCGAGGAACTTTTAGTAAGCATCGCCAATTTTCTGTCCTTGATTCAAATTTGACTGATTTTAGGCAAAGTTGAAGGATACTCTGAATACACTTTGTAGCAGTCTGCACAACTTTATTGAGCCAATTTTGGCCTAATCCCCTCTCCAGATGAATACTAGCTACAGATACAGATATGTTTGGGTCACAAATGCACTAGAGTAACCTGCTTGGTGTAGTCATGTCCTGCAACTGCATTTTCTAGTTCTTATATATACTGTGGAAAGACTCTTGAGTCTGCCAATGAATAGATTTTTCAAGTATCCTTGAGTTTTAGTTTTATGAGAAGGAAGAAAATAGTTTTCTCTCTGTTCTCTCTAACCATTAATAATTAAACTTCTATCCTTTTCTCTCCCTAAGACATTTTATTTCTAAACTATAAAGCTCCAAACTCTTTATCTTTTACTCCTGGGATGTTTTGATCATTGAATTTGCTTTTGTGTGCATTTTACTACTCAATAAAATATTCCCTCTTTTTTTTCTTTACATGACACACCTAGATCTCTAAGCAGCATTCCAAATATGGCAAACATAAAGGCATTACAGCTGCTGGTTTTTGCTACCATGAGACGTCTAAATAAATAAATAAGTAGATATGTCTAAATAATACTATAATTAAATATTTCTCAGCATATATAGGCAGATCCCAGGATGCTGTATAAATGCAGTCAACTCAAACAATTTTAGTAATTAATGTCACATTGCAGGAAGTTGGATAGATACTCCTTGTGGTTCCTTCCAGATTTAAGTTTCTATAGGTAAAGGTTTCCCCTGACGTTAAGTCCAGTCATGTCTGACTCTGGGGGTTGGTGCTCATCTCCATTTCTAAGCCGAAGAGCCAGCATTGTCCATAGACACCTCCAAGGTCATGTGGCCGGCATGACTGCATGGAGCGCTGTTACCTTCCTGCCGGAGAGGTACCTATTGATCTACTCACATTTGCATGTTTTCAAACTGCTAGGTTGGCAGGAGCTGGATCTAACAGCGGGCGCTCAAGCTGCTCCCTGGATTTGAACCTGGGACCTTTCGGTCTGCAAGTTCAGCAGCTCAGTGCTTTAACACATTTCGCCAATTTCAAATTAAAATAATAAAAGATTAAAGAAAACATAGAGTTAATTTTAGCTATACATTTCAAAGCAGAAAAAATATTTTAGATATAAAATATATTATCTGATTTAATTGGAAAATTGTGACAGATTTTGAAGGATGTGGCTTTATTTTCCAAAACTGAACTTGACTTTTTTTTTCAAGGAACACATATCTATTTCAAATTAAAATAATGTTTTATCCAAAAATCCTCTGTAGTCATGCAGGCTTGCCCTTATTTAGTATGATATACTCTTTTAACTGATTCAGAATAGATTCAGAATGGTTGTTCCAGAGCACGTTTGAATGAATAGACCCAATAGAGTTGTCATCAGAATACTTCTTTATGTTTTAAAAGCGTATGGCACTTTATCACTATTATTCATTTCCATGACACAGCACTTTATGAAACCTGTCCCCGCTGGTTTGCTTTTAATTACTCTGATTTTATCTGCTTGGATTTTAATGTATTGTCCATTATTTTATTTTGTGTATCGTTGAAATGTTTTAAGTTTTTGTCAAATATGTTGTGTCGTTGTTTTGAGCTTGTCCCTGTTGTGAGCCACCCTGAGTCCCTTCGTGGAGATGGGGCGGGATATAAAAATAAAGTTTATTATTATTATTTATTATTATTATTCAAAGAAACTAAACATGCTATCAGGCTATTGAAGAATCTACTATCCTATGTCCATTTATCTGTAAGTAATCACTTATTAAATATAGATTTGTTTCTATGCAGGAAGGTAGAAGATCACAGTCTAACTGATGTAACAAAAGTATATCTGTCTGTCTACTTTAAAAGAAAACTTGTGAATTCAAAAAGGTTTCCTCTGTTATTGAAGGCTGAAATAGCATTCCTGGTTGCATTTCTTCAGAACTATCCTCTTGTTTTGACAATGTCTAGTACTGGATACAAAGGATAAATTTAGATTGAAAACTTAGGGCGGATCTATAGTGACCTGTTATCCTGGAGCCACTCTGATATGGTGTATTGCTTAACTCCAGGAAGGTTTACATAGCTACCTCTGTTCCAGCCATTGCAGGAACAGGAGGAAATCCCAACCATCCATCTACATAAAACCCAGTTTGTTGCCACAGGACAACCATTCTTAGCATTTTCTCCCATTGGGTTGCTGTAAGTTTTCCAGCTGTATGGTCATGTTCCCTCCCATTTCCTCCCATTCTTCATGTTATGGCAGTCTCTGGGAAAACATGGCTTCTGCCACCTCCTGTCTCCTCTTCCCCATATCACTCCACCCAACATCACTGCACACAGCAACTAACCAACAGGACCCATGTCACACCTGGAGAACACTAGGACACAGACAATGGGAGGGGACAGTAAGTATCATCCTGTCTGGAAAACCAGAATCACAGGCCGTGTCTCAGATAGCTCTGTGTTTAGTTTGGCCAACACAGAGCTGATCCAGTGAACTTTTTCAGCAAGTGATCAATATAGATGTTCCCATAGTCCTCATTATCCAAAATGGCTAAGGGCTAATTGAACCAATTGAGCCAAGTGAAAATGTGATGAAGCCAAATCCTATTCAGGAATAAAATTGGTTTAAAACTTAAACCCTTGTGATACTAACTGGAAACCACTGTGTATTGAGAAGGCAGTCAACAATTCATTCATGATGAGTATGGAGCTTATGGTTAATATAGACATGTCCTATGTCGAGCCCCTTCCAATGGTGACATAAAAAGTTAGAACTGGAAAATTATAAAACATGTATGAATCCACATGGGAAATAAAGTGACTTGTAAACACACTTCACTGCCATTTCCTTCCATTTAAGTTGTCCTTGAAGCTTTTACCACACCCCTCTAAAACAGAAGTTGAGATAGATTTTACTATTTCATAATAGATGATCTATTAGAGGGATCTCACTATTTCAATATGTTTATCAGATGGGTTTAGCTATTTTTCCCTTAAATGTTTTTTATGGTGCTATCCAAAATAATTTTTTATCCAACTAATGTATTATTTTCTACTTTCTAGTTTGCAAAAATATCTCTCAATTTAAAAAACTAAAAATACCTGTTGTCCATCTGCTTTAGAAAACACATTTTTAACTGACAACATCTTTTCAGAAACTACGAATACATTTTTATCTCCATCAGTATATTCTTGTGGTATTGTGTGACTGAGTAGTCTGGCTCATGTCCCATCCAAAATGCATGGAGCATCCTTGCTTGTACACTATCAAATTTAATTGTTTATTGATTTTATAGTAAAATAATAACAGATTTTAAAAATGATTATGGGTTTTCAGCATGAAGGCTGTGCTATTCCAAAGCCCTAATTATCACTAGTGAAAAATAACATCTTTTGATTAACTTTTTTTTTGCTAAGATACAAACATGTGGTTCATTCTTGGCCTTTCTTGAAAAACTACAAAATTAAGAGAACAAAAATTTACACAGACAGACAAGCAAAATTAATGCTTAATGTATCCTTTGGGAATGAAATTAACACAGTGTAAGTATATATATATATATATATATCTCAGTAGAATAATGCTATCATAATTTCTTAAAATTAAGGTAATAAATGCAATGTTGACAGCAGTATGCTCATTCTAAAAGTGTGACAGTGCCATTTAGTACATGTTGGGCACAATTCAGTCAGATTTACACATTTTTAAATGGCGTTGATTTCAATGGAAGTGATTAATACAGGTGCTTGGAAGTCCCAATGAAAATCAGTTAAGCTTAAATGCCTTTAACTTTAGCTGATTCATGTTTTTTTAATGTATGAAGAATTCCACTTTCTTACCATGCAATCTCAGGATATATTAGAATTAATCTAGTTTAGATTTTTCCTAACCTTACTAACCTACTAGTAAAATAAGATTACCCTCGAAAAATTAGATCCCTGTGTTAATTTGTCTTTATCTCAAATTAAGAAAAGGATAAACACTTTGATATCCCTTCTAAAAAGATTGAAAAATGAAGGCAGTGATAGGTAATCTCATGCAATCTAGATGTTTTAATCTTTGACTTCCGGAGTTCCTTGACATTTTCATTTTTGGCTGTAGCTGATTGAAGTTTTATTCTAAAACAAATTGTGAGGTTATTAGGTGACTTATACCAGAGTAAGGAATAACTCATCCTTTCATAGGATGAAAGGAAATGAGGGAGGGGATATTATGAGACATTATTATGGGAGAGGGGAATATTACTAGTCCCTTGTACTTCATCCACCATGCTGTTGCAGACTTAAATGACTATGGAGAATAAAGCAGGAGATGAATTTTGAATGAATAGCAGGGACTGCCTCTTGACCCTATAGGAACCTTGAATGCCCCACCTCCCTCCCCATAGATCATAGTAGTGCCCCCCCCAGGTCTCAGCAGCTGTTAGGGGGGAATTGAGTGAATCCCCTGCACAAACCTATTATCCCCAAAGTGGTGGGCAAATCATTTCTGTGGTCAGGAGCAGCCCTAGGTTTTTTCAGGATGTAAGCCAACCTAGGGCCGTCCCCCCCCCCCAAATTATGTCCCCCCACCCCAAACTTACCAGTGGCGGCGGTGACCTTTGGGTCACTCACCGCGGAACAAGGATGTATTTTGTATTCTCACAAGATCTCATGAAATTTCTGTGAGATCTCGTGAAATCTCGTGAGAATACAAAATACTTCCTTGTTCCACAGCGAGTGACCCAATGGTCGCCACTGCTACCACCACCACCACTGCCCGCCACCACTGCTGCCGCTACGAGTGCAGCCAGGAAGGGTTGCACCCGAAGCGGCAGCTTCAGGAGCCTCAATGAAGAACCGGGCCTGTGGTAGCAATACAATGCACAGGGCTAATCTGGGTCCATGCAGCATGGAAGCACTACAACAAAAATGGCAGGTGGCTCCAAATTCTCCCTGAAGCAAATCAGGCCTTTGGACCAGTATAAGCACTTGGGCCAACTCCAGTATGGAACCAGCCATGACTATTTTCATAGCTATCCTATGTTTATGGCCTGATGTGGCTTGGGTACATGGGATGGTACACTCACTGGCTATTGTCCATTGTGCATTGCCTGGAGTGGTTCCGGCTCGGGTGCCAGAAAAATCAGGGAAGGGAGTTATGAAAGAAGAAGGTAAATTCCTCCCCCAAATACTCTGTAGCTCCAGCTGAATTTCCTCCAGGCAATGAGCAATGCACACCAGTTATGAATCATTGTCATAATTGGCTGACAAAGGGAAGAGTAAAGGTGGCCATTCAGTGGTATTGAGCCTGACTCAGTACCACCAGATGGTCAAGACTCCTTTCCACCCCAGCAATAGCTGGGGGTGGTCAAAATTATCCTAGGGGTGTTACAGCATTCAACACGTTGAATTGAACCTAATATAGAGGGTCCATGCAGAACTGTGTTTTTATGCTACACATTGCAATATTAGAGAGAAGTTGGTTGCTATTCGAACAGCAACCACATACTTCATTCAAATCTGAAGAAAAAATACTTTGTTGCATCAACTTCTTCCAACAATAGCAAACCTAATGCTTCACTGTACCACTGAGCAGCTTAATAAGACAATTAATAGCTGTGAGAAAACTAGACTCCATAATAATTAGCCTGATGCCCCCTAGAATTTACTTTGAAAAAATAGTTATACAACACAAATATATATGTGCTCTGAGGTCGAGATGCAGTGGAGTTCTCCTGTTTATAATTATCACAGCATATTAAAACTTCTTTTTATGAATGTTCAAGTACCATATAATAAACACTAATTTATAAATCTATATTTGTTATCACATTAATCTTCTCAGAGATTGTGAACTCAGATGCCCATTATTTGGGTAATCTCTATTAAAGTTAAGCTATTGATCTGAGCAGAGCATTAGCCACCAGAGGGTTCTCCCCCCCCCCAAACCCCTAACAAATAACAGATAATTGATTTTGTTGTTTATTTATATCCTTGCATATTTCTTTTTGCTGAACTTAACTACTGTGACAGGCCTTCATGCTTGTTTTACAGCCACTCAAATGAGAACATTTTATTCAGGATTTCCCTAACATACTTCCAGTTGCATACATATGCACAGTATCTGGCAATTTATTTTCCTTACCAAGGGATCAAACTCAAAATTTCAAAATGGTGATTCATCTAGTCTTTATTTTAACACTAGCTTGGGGACCCAGTGGTGGCTGGGTTATTAGAAAGTGGCATTGTTTGTTTTGGAATGTTAGGTAATATCACTGGAATTTGATTCAGATCCATCATTGGCTGGATTCAGTGCTGTCTGGATAAGGGTGAACAACAACTCCCAGATTCCCAGGGCAATCACCCCCAAACCCTGCCAGTATTCGCAGTTGGCTATTGTGTCTGTGTGCCAAGTTTAGTCCAGATCCGTTGTCAGCTGACTCAGGGCTCTCTGGATAAAGGTGAATTACTACTCCCAGATCTGAGGTAAATTACTCCCAAACCAGTTTGAGGATCTGTTCTCTTGCTGCATTGCATTTCACAGATTTCATTTCACTTACATATTTCAACCCTTCCATTTAGATACTATCCCAGGGTCATCTGCTCACTGCTCACTATTTCAGGGTATGTTACACTTTCCCATTTATTTTCATTTGCTGCACAAGAAATGGCCTGCCTGACTTACCAGCCAGGGAGGTTGCGGCGGCTGGTGCACCTCCCCCAACATCCTGTCTCCTGAGTTCTCCTTCCCAGGAGGCCCTGCGCCCTGTGCCTTTTGGCACGCTTGGCTGAGCAGCCAATCAGGTTGCTCAGCCTGTGCCCGGACCAGCTGCATGCGGGCCCTGCTTTGCTCTGCAAGCACAGGCAAAGCAGGGGCAGAACAGCATTGGGCTCCGGTTGCGTCTCAGCTGTCCCATCCCTTTCACCCTGAAATTGTATCATTTTATGCATTTATTGTTCGATTGCTCAGCATTAGCTTTTGTCACAACTTGGGGGCATGTGGCATGGGCCCTGGATCCCGTTTGTGTACCCCCCCCCCTTTATTGGTGAGGGGGAAGTGTCCTCATGGTGTAGGGGTGTGGCAGTACCAATGTCCCAGGCTGGAACCGGTCAGCTCACTGCCAGGGACACCTATCATTGTGAAGTGGCATCGGTCAGCATCGGGCTGTCCAATTCTTGATCTAGGACCCATGCATGGCTGCCAACCCTGTTTCTCATTGTAACTATTAAACAAGTTGTGGCCTTTGGTTATCCCAAACCTATTGTATCTGTCTTTCTTTGTGGGTTTCTGGTAGGGGGAGGTTGGTCGCCACTGCCCACGCAAAGTGTTGCAGCGTGGACCAAAAAAAAAGGGGGATATTCAGAAATGGGTTGTTATGTGAGTGTAACCAATAGTTATGCATCTGTGATTTTGTTTTCATATTCATGACCCCCATGAACACATAGACAATAAAATCTCTACAGATCCCACATACTGGGCAGCAATCACTGTTATCAACGAGGGCCTGTTCTCATGTCGATATGGAACTAACGGATACCCCACCCCCTTTTATACATGATCTTTAGTATGAGGGGAAACTGAGACAAAGATCACACATCGTACAAGCTTTTAAAGCTCCATTGGCGTGTTTATCAAATTGTTTTCTAACATGGGTGACAGTGGGAATATTCGGTGTGTTAGCAGTGGAATCTGTCTCCCCAAACCACGCATCACCCTCAGCTCTCCTTTCCCATCACATGGGGGAAAGTGTCATTGCCTGACTTCCCCCATGCTGTCCCCATTGCTAACAATGAGAACATGGGAAGCCTCATGTGTTCTCCTTACTCCATCATAGGATGTTGAGAGCACAGTTTAGCAACAGAGCCCTGACAGAAAAAGCTGTGTGTTGTGTGAAAGCATCCAGTGGGCTCTGCCCAGGAACTGTGCTCTCAGTGCTCTATGACGGGTCTAAAAGCCTGTGTGATGAAGTTATAAAAATGATGAAAGATTTGGTCCATCTTTTGCTTAGTTTCTACTGAAGTATGCCATTTACTGAGCACAGTAGGAAGTTGACTTCTACAGGATTTGATCTCATGTAAGTAAGATTAACGTTTACACATCTATTATATTTTGTTTCTGATCATCTTTATTCTGGAGCAAATAAATCTTCCCTGGTTGATTTAGAGATAAGTACAACATTAATCTGTAATTCTATTGGGGAGAAAAGATGAAACAAACCTTATTATCTTTATCAAAATTGCTCATTTACTGTAAATTTTGCTGAGTTATAAAGTTCCCAGAGAAGCTGATTGCTTTCTTATGTGAACAGAAGGTATAATATTTCTTCACTGATAACAAGCAATGGCGACAAGCAGGTATGGACACTGAGTTAGGATAAAACAACAAAACATGTGATTTTATTTTATTGAGAAGCTTATTTTATGGATAGAAAAAGAAAACAACAGTAACAGCAACATTTCTGAATTTAAAGGACAAAAGTATATCTTGTGGGGGAAACAAGAAATGCCTGGAAGCTGAACGTAGGTTTTCTACACAGATATATCAGAAGTCGAAATAAGTGCAGTATGCTATTGATTCCTACTTCCACAGCATCACATGGTACTTGGACAGAATGAGAAATACTAATGTGATATTATTTTTAAAACTACGTATGTATATCATTCTTTTTTAGAATGATACAAGGGAAGCATTTTTGACTAGTGAAACAGAAAACATACCACAAAGCAACCTGCCCACCTCTAATATGCTTCAGAGGATTGGGGGAATCCTGGTAGGGATATCTGACGTAGAATTAATTTGTAATAGGGTTTAAAGAATGAATTTACATATATCTCAAGTAAATGCCCAAGATGCAACAGAAAAGTAGTAATTGTTACTTTACTCATTTAATTCTGGTTATATCCATGTTTATTTCACTGAGAACCACTTTTTAATTTTTCTAAAAAACGAATAGCATAATTTTGTACTTTAAGCTTGTGTTGTGCTTTCTACTAACTACCTGACATGTCTTTTCCTCTCTCTCTTTACCTCTCTAACATGCACACATACATACACACAGGCACTTACTTATTATTCATATAAATTGCGCATTACAAAACAAAGGCCGGGGTTTTTAAATAAAAGTTATATGCTAACTTAATATTTTGATCTCCAAGATAAAGTCTATATCAGACGGTTCCTTTTCTTTAAACAACAATGGTACTGAGGAAATTGAGTTTTCTACATCAAAGAATTTTACTTGTGCATGAACAAAATATTTAAATATGAAGCGTGTGTTTTGAATTCCTGGCAACACTGCTTCCAAGTTATTATTCATTAGGGTTTATTATCATTGAGTATTTCAAATTTACATCAGCCAAAACATTAGCTGTCAGTTGCATGAAATAACACTGTTTCAAAGAATGCCTTGATCCAAAGATTCAAGCAAAGTGTAGATGGCAGCTCCAAAAGATCTTGAAAGGCATTTCCCCTCAGAAGTACAGAAAAATAATGTTTATGTAAAAATAATTCTTTTCCAAAATCTTTTTGTACTAGTTTCATTAAATTAATAAAATGTGGAATCTTAGGACTTGGTAGTTTTACTGCCCTTTCAGTTCCAATACCAGTTTGCTTCTTCCCCTTGTTTCTTCCACCAATAGCACCCCATTGTGTGACATTCCCATAATCTACTTTGGTGTGATGGATCCCTTTCACTTCTGGGCTGGCATGTTGACAGCAAAGTGATATTAGAGGCTGAGGGTTTCCTCCCCTCCCCCTTGCTATTTCCAAGCTGGCCATTTTCCTTATGAATTCTGCAGTTGCACCAAAAACAATAACAACAAATAAAGAAACAACACTAATGCTAGAAGACAGGATTGTGAGAATGTGCAGAAGTATAATTGCAAGACCACAAGATGGTGAATTTGTGCTATTCTGCTACTGAAGAGTCCTTTCACACAGTTACATTCTTCAGTGCTATAGTACTAGGCCAGGATTCAAAACTGTGTGGCTTCCAAGCTGTAGATAGTCCATGAAAGTTATTTATGTGGCCCCAGACCTCCCTGTAAACATACATGAGAAAAACAGATTTCAAAAATAGGAGAAGCCCCTGCTGTACATAATATTCATGCAAATATTTCATCCCTCTGCACACCATATAAAACATACAGATGTGATCTGTAGTCATCTCGGAAGTTAGAAAATGGGAAATCCTTTCCTGACAATACCCGAAATAACATTTCGTGTTGTGTTGTTGAGGGCTTTCATGACCGGAATCACTGGGTTATTGTGCATTTTCCAGGCTGTATGGCCATGTTTCAGAAGGATTCTCTTCTGATGTTTCACCCACATCTATAGCAAACATCCTCAGAGGTCATGAGGTAAGCAAGGGAGGTTTATTTATCTGTGGAAGGTCCAGGGTGGGAGAATGAACTGTTGGAGGCCAGTGTGAATGTTGTAATTAATCACCTTGATTAGGATTAATGGCCTTGCCAGCTTCATGGTCTGGCTTGTTCAGTAAGGCCTTCGACAAAGTCCCTCACGACCTTCTGGCAAACAAACTAGTAAAATGTGGGCTAGACAAAACTACGGTTAGGTGGATCTGTAATTGGCTAAGCAAACGAACCCAAAGGGTGCTCACCAATGCGTCGTCTTCATCATGGAAAGAAGTGACAAGTGGAGTGCCGCAGGGCTCCGTCCTGGGCCCGGTTCTGTTTAACATCTTTATTAACTACTTAGACGAAGGGTTAGAAGGCACAATCATCAAGTTTGCAGATTACACAAAACTGGGAGGGATAGCTAACACTCCAGAAGACAGGAGCAGAATTCAAAACGATCTTGACATACTAGAGAGATGGGCAGAAACTAACAAAATGAGCTTCAACAGGGACAAATGCAAGATACTTCACTTTGGAAGAAAAATGGAAATCAAAGATACAGAATGGGGGACGCCTGGCTTGACAGCAGTGTGTGCGAAAAAGACCTTGGAGTCGTTGTGGACAACAAGTTAAACATGAGCCAACAATGTGATGCGGCAGCTAAAAAAGCCAACGGGATTCTGGCCTGCATCAATAGGGATATAGCGTCTAGATCCAGGGAAGTCATGCTCCCCCTCTATTCTGCCTTGGTCAGACCACACCTGGAATACTGTGTCCAGTTTTGGGCACCGCAGTTGAAGGGAGATGTTGACAAGCTGGAAAGCGTCCAGACGAGGGCGACTAAAATGATTAAGGGTCTGGAGAACAAGCCCTATGAGAGCGGCTTAAAGAGCTGGGCATGTTTAGCCTGCAGAAGAGAAGGCTGAGAGGAGACATGATAGCCATGTACAAATACGTGAAGGGAAGTCATAGGGAGGAGGGAGCAAGCTTGTTTTCTGCTGCCCTGCAGACTAGGACACGGAACAATGGCTTCAAACTACAGGAAAGGAGATTCCACTTGAACATCAGGAAGAACTTCCTCACTGTGAGAGCTGTTCGACAGTGGAACTCTCTCCCTCGGGCCGTGGTGGAGGCTCCTTCTTTGGAGGCTTTTAAGCAGAGGCTGGATGGCCATATGTCGGGGGTACTTTGAATGCGATTTCCTGCTTCTTAGCGGGGGGTTGGACTGGATTGCCCATGAGGTCTCTTCCAACTCTACTATTCTATGATTATATGATTATATGATTCTGGGAGAATCCTTTGTTCGGAGATGTTAGCTGCCCCTGATTGATTCATGTCTGGAATTACTCTGTTTTCAGAGTGTTGTTCTTTGTTTACTGTTCTGATTTTAGAGTTTTTTAAAGACTAATAGCCAGATTTTGTTTGTTTTCATGGTTTCCTCCTTTCTATTGAAATTGTCCACATGCTTGTGGATTTCAATAGCTTCTATGTGTAGTCTTATGTGGTAGTTGTTAGAATGGTCTAGCATTTCTGTGTTCTCAGATAATATACTGTGTCCAGATTGGATCATCAAGCGATTTGCTATGGCTGACTTCTCTGGTTGAGTTAGTCTGCAGTGCCTTTCATGTTCCTTGATTTGTGTTTGGGCAATCCTGAGTTTGGTGGCCACTATGTAAACTTGTCCACAGCTGCATGGTATACGGTAGACTCTTGCAGAGGTGAGAGGATCCCTCTTGTCCTTTGCTGAATGTAGCATTTTTTGGATTTCCTTAGTGGGTCTGTAGATAGTTTGTAGGTTGTGTTTCTTCGTCTGCTTTCCTATGCAGTCAGTGGTTCCCTTGATGTATGGTAAGAACAGTTTTCCTCTACGTGGATCTTTGTCTTTAATTCCATGGCTTGTTCTTGGCCTTGCAGCTCTTCTGATGTCTGTGCTGGAGTATCCATTGGTCTGTAGAGCCAAGTTTAGGTGGTTTAGTTCACCTTGGAGGAGGTGGGGTTCACAGATTCCTTTTGCACAGTCTGCCAGGGTTTTGATTGTGCTTCTTTTTTTACTTGGGTGATGGTTGGAGTTTTTATGAAGGTATCTATCTCTGTGGCCCAATTGTTGATTGGGTTTGCGGATGATTAAAACACCTAGAAATTGCAGTTTTCCTTCGTTTTCTTTATCCATTGTGAATTGGATGTTTGGGTGGATGCTTTTGGGGTGGTCCAGGAACTTGTTTTGTTCTTCTTCTCCATGGCTCCAAATGATGATGGTGTCATCCACATATCTGAACCATATAGTGGGCTTTTTGGTGCTGTTTCTAGGGCTTGTTTTTAAAAATATTCCATGTAGAAATTTGTTATCACTAGGCTAAAAGGGCTCCCCATGTCTACTCCATCTTTCTGTTCATAGAATCCATTGTCTCACTGAAAGTAGCTTGTGTTGAGGCAATGGTGAAACAGGGCTGTGATGTCTTCTTGGAAATTCTGGTTGATTAGTGTGATGGTGTTTGTTACCAGGACCATAGTAAATAGAGACACTACATCAAAGCTAGTCAGTATGTCCTTGGAGATGAGCTTGAGGTTGCTGATTTTTTCTATGAAATTGGTTGAGTTCTTGATATAGTGTCTGGTGAACCCAATATAGGTTTGTAGCTGTACAGCCAGAAATTTTGCCAAGTCATATGTGGGGGATCCAATGGCAATTACGATGGCTCTGAATGGGGTGGAAGACCCAACCAACCAACAAAATCGTCAGAAAACTAACACTCTGATCAAGAACTCCCGCATTAACCTCTACATATGCCAACAATTGTGCAAATCGGAAGCCCTCCTACCTAGGCTCTATGGACTCCCAAAAATCCATAAGAACTCCACCCCGCTCAGACCTATCGTGAGTACAGTACAGTACTATGGAAAATGTTCTTGTTCACCTTCTGTTTGAAAATATAGGAGTTGCTCGGGAATGTAAGAAATTGTAGTATATCTCAAAATGCTTTTAAGATATACAAACATTTCTCACATTCCCCAGCCATTCCTCAATCCCCCAACATAGATTTTATTGACTGAGAGTGGTGGAAGTTCCGAATTTAGCAACCCTACAATACCTAGGATAGCAGGAGTAGCTTAACCTTACCATAAAGGATGCTTGCTTGTTTTGTGTTTATAACAATGTCACAGCTATTGTGGATGAAGTATTAAAAAGTGATCATAACTAATACTGTTTTTAAAATGTTCCATATCCAAAAGTTGGATTTTCATCCTTTCTGATAATCCCTTCTCCCTACCTACTAAATGCTGTAATGGCATCTCTGACACTTCAGAGATCCCTGCAAACAAACGGAACAGGTTTTCTGGCTCCATGAAAATTTGTGATGCACCAAACCGTTTAAGCTAATTTTCTCCTTGTCTAGGAGGGCCCTGTGATGATGACATGGTTTGATGTGAGTTTTCAGCTGTATATTAGGAAGATAACAGGTTTATGAACTATCATTAGGACAAAAATAGCATTTTGGATTGTTTAGTCTCCCTTCACCTGCCATATCAAACATTTTGAGCATATGTTTTGTGATCTGCTTTGCATCAATTTACCAAGAAACGGCATCTTCTAAACGAGGCCTGTCATGCTCATTGCTCAGATGTAGATCTGTTTCAAACAGAAATAGAGGATGAGAGGGAAAAGCAGAATCCTCTTTACTGTACAGTCCTGAACAGGCTTTGATAATAGGATGAAGCACTTACAGAAATTCTAACATGTAGACATGAAGAAGAAAACCTTTGAATGTTTCATTAGGGTTTTCTGTTTTTCCATTGCAAAAACATTGTGTTGGATGTCAGCTTGAAAGCTTCACCATAGAAATCATCTAGCCTAGTGAATTAGCAAATGCTTCTTAGAAGTACTTAAACAAGACAACCATGTATCTAACTATATATAAAAGGTAGAGCAGTGCAAGAGTTGTTTCACTGTGTTATCACATTTCAGCAGGACCTTTGCTCCTGATTTGAAAAGGATGCTATCAAGAAAAAAAATATGCATTTCAGCATTTTAATGAATTTTAAATGGGGTTTTCTCTGCAGATTGTTTAGTTGCTTTAAACACACATATACAGAGAGGGAAAAAGATAAATGGTTTTTATGTCTTTAATATGTACTAATTTCAATAATTTGTAAACTACCTTGAGCTCCACTATTGGGGGAGAAGGGGTGAAAAAAAACCAATAAGTATATCTAATGTCCTGTATGGGAGATATGTATGGCTCAATGTTATGAAATCATGGGAGTTGTAGTTTTAAAAAGTCTTTAGTCTTCTCTGTTAATGAATGCTGTCACAGCACAAAGCAACTCCTATGATTCCATCACAGGAAGGGCGCATCTATATTGTAGAGTTTAATCAGTTTGACACTATATTCTGTCATGATTCACTTCATAGGAGGTATAATTTTGCAAGATCCTTTTATGCCAAAAAGTATTGGTGTCTCACCAGACTAAAAATATCAGAATTCCATAGCATTGGCAGTTAAAGTGGTGTCAAACTGCATCAATTCTACAGTATTGATGAACCCAAAGCCATCACATAGTGCAGAGCAGTGCAGAGTGGCTGGAAATGATGATGAGCTCTCTCTCTTGCATCATTTTAAGTCACTACTTAATAATCTGGAGGATCATGTTGTGCATGGCCCATTAGGTTTGTGTGAGTTGATTTATTTATTTATTTATTTATTTACAGTATTTATATTCCGCCCTTCTCACCCCGAAGGGGACTCAGGGCGGATTACAATGAACACATATATGGCAAACATTCAATGCCAACAGACAAACAACATTCAGTTTTAGACAGACACAGAGGCATTTTTAACATCTTTCCAGCTTCAAGATTCCGGCCACAGGGGGAGCTGTTGCTTCACTGTCCATTGATGGCTGTTCTTCCTCATTCTTTTCCTCGTGTTTTGCTGGCAGTTTTTTATGGTGTTGTAGATTAGTTAAATTAGCCTCCCGCGTAAAGCATACCTAAATTTTTCCTGACAGATGCTTTATAGCAGCTGGTTACTAGCCAGCTGCGCCACAGCCCGGCCCCACTGATGGGTGTACTGGTGGGTGTGCATATACACACATTTAAGAAAATTTAACTACTTGAGGCTGTGAAGTTGATTGGAGCAATGATATTCAAAAGGGATTGACCAGTACATTTCTACTGAGTTGCATTTGTGAAAAAATGGGCACCCTATGATAGGCCCATAGGTCTGAATACAAAAATAAGTTTTCAATATATTATGTGAGTATGAACTTTTCAGGAGAGAGAAAGAATGGAATGCAAAAGTGAATGCTGACTGGTGGAATGTTTAGGAAAAATTGCATGGGACGCTTGATGAATAGTAGTTAGATTTAGGGTGGAGTTCAGTTCTTCCCCGAGATCAAGACTAGTGCAATAGGCAAATGTAATTGAGAGAATAGGGTCGGAATGATAGTTGTTTGTTTGGAAAGCATCTGATTTATCTTGAGGGGAGAGAGTGTGGTGCTTCAAACATAAATAAATAATATACTGTTTATGTTTAGCTTCTCTAAATAGAGTTTTGTTTACTTTTGACACTCTTTGACCTATGGAATAGCTGTCATTCTGAGAACTGTGTTTCAGACAAATTGTTAATTGTTCAGGTGGAAGAGTGTCCTGTTGGGAATAAAAGTAACATAAATCTTCATAGGAACCTGGAGGGGATATCAGTTGACCATGAAGTTGCTATGAGGGGAAACCTTTACAGCATGAGCTTGCAGTGAACACTATGGAATTATTCACTTCCAGTGGACTAAGTGTAAAGTCCCTTGCATTTGACCACAGTTGGTGACACTGCTACGGTTGAGTGAAAATTCCTGCAAGTGTTGTGTATACTAGTGAGACAGGGGATAGAGCTCACAAATGAACGGTGGAACAGCAACGTATGGTGTAGGCAGTAGTGGGATGTTACCTGAGATCCTTATTTTCCCCGACCAACCCCCCTCCAAAAAAACCCCAAGCAGCATGGTAGTTCAATTGACTTTTATTATCATTATTTTTTGTGTATTTTCAGCTATATTTGTTTCCTATATCTCTATTTTTGTCTCAATTCTTAATATCCACTTCAGGTCCCTGTGCTAGGAAGAATGACAAAAAGCATAGTGTGTCCTCCTGACATGCACCTGCTACCAAAGGCTGAAGACTATGAGAGGAAAGGATTATTTATATTTCAAAATTGCTATGCAAAATCTTCTCACCAACAATCTCTCAATTCAATGAAGAAGAAGAAATCAAAGTGAAAATTGCTGTAGTATGGAGGCAATAGCAATGGAGCTCATTTGCATGATGATTTTTTTAATGATTCTGAAGAAATGCAAAATAAAAGAACAATCTTTCCCAACATAAATATTTTAAAAAACCTTTGACACCCACCCCGTTCCCGCCTCTACCACCATTTGATCTTTTCTTTCACAATTCATCTACACTGACGCTGTAATGCTGCTTGGAACTATTTTGGGAGGAATCAGTTTCACTGCACAGGTGATTTGATTGACAGGTCTGGAACTATTTTGAGACCAGGAAGGTGATTACATTGACTGTGGAAACCTCAAACCACTATGTGAGTTTTTTCCATTGCTGAAAGAGATGTACATCAACAATGGGGAGACTTTTTTTTAGTGAATCATGAAGAGTAGTACCATAACACTAAATAATTTAAATAGTATCATTCATTCTATATTTTATATATATTTAATTAAATCCATTTTCTATCTTAGTTACAAAGTTTCAAATCTTAAAATAACAGAAATGACTGTTAATTGGTAATTTATAGTTATAACACAACATCTGTTAGAAACACTTGAAAATTGTCTCAATACACTTTGACAGAAATCAGGCTCCTTCGATAACCTTCAGTGGACACTCAAGAGTACAAGTCCAGTCAATCTTTCTTGCCCCATTGTGTTTCTTATGTATGTTTTCAAATGTTAAAGAGTTGAAAACTACCTATACACACACACACATTTCAAATTGATATATCTAAAAATCAAGATCTATAACACATACATATTATCACATTTTTGAAACTACATACATACCTTTAATCTGGTACCTCATTATTAAACCTTACTTGATAGTTTAGGAGAAATTAAAATATAAACTTTTAAAGCTATCACAAATTATCACATTTGTTGTATATCTGGAAATATCATAAAGTGTATTTAAACTTAAGTTTTTCTTATGGAGTTTTTTGGGATTACAATTCCCCAAATGGATGAGGCTTAGCATAAGACAAAAGCACAGCCTTTAAAGACACTGACACAATGTTCACCATAATGAATATAAGTAATATAATGAGAATTTATATTTAATCTGAGTGTTTGTATCTTATCTATGGCTGAGAGTGTGTGACTGTGCTTTTCAGGGGGGTTAGACTATGAGCCTGAACAAATAGAACCTGCAGTCCTCTCAAACACTATAGAAAATGGCACCCCCTGTGGCAGCACAGCAAAAAGCTTCTTCCAGGAAGGGCCCAATGTATGGCCTAGCATAAGGTGAAAATACAGTGAAATATTAACTATGAATATACACAGTAGAGCCTTGCTAATCTGATTGACTGGATTATCCGAGGCAAATTTCTTCCCCCCTCCCCCCACTCTCTCTCTCTCACTCACTCACACCACTGGGTTCCAGTGCTGCCGGAACCCAGCCAGGTGAGTGAGTGAGGGACAGATGGCGGACTAGTGAAGGAGGGCAGCAAAGGCACTCCCTCACTCGCTCGCTCCTTTGCCAGGCCAGGCCCCAGGGCCTCCCAGAACGGGGCGCTGGGAGGAGGAAAGAGTGCCTCTTCCCTTCGCCCAGCATCCGGTGCCCCATTAAGGGAGGCTGCGGTGCATGCTTGCTGCCTAGCTACACGCACTGGGGCCTCCCTGAACGGGGCACTGGGTGGAGGAAAGAGTGCCTCTTCCATTCGCCCAGCGGCCAATCGAGGAGGCCCCGGTACATGTTGCTAGGCAGCAAGCATGCACCGGGGCCTCCCTGAACGGGGAGCTGGGCGGAGGAAAGAGTGCCTCTTCCCTTCGCCCAGCGTCTGGTGCCCCATTCAGGGAGGCCGTGGTGTGTGCTTGTTGCCTAGCAACACGCATCGGATCCTCCCTGAACAGGGCGCTGGGTGGAGAAAAGAGTGCCTTTTCCCTTCACTCAGTGGCCATTGGAGGAGGCCCCGGTGCGTGATTGCTGCCTAGCAACACGCACCGGGGCCTCCTCCAACGGCCACCGAGTGAAGGGAAGAGGCACTCTTTCCTCCACCCAGTTCCCCATTCAGGGAGGCCCCGGTGCGTGCTTGCTGCTTAGCAACACGCACCGGGGCCTCCCTGAACAGGGCACTGGGTGGAGGAAAGAGTGCCTTTTCCCTTCACCCAACACCCAGTGGCCTTTGGGGAGGCCCCAGTGCATGTTGCTAGGCAGCAAGCACACAGTGGGGCTTCTCTAAACCGGACCTCCCTGTTATCCAGGGAGTTCAGTTATCCAAGAGTGGGCCTGCCCCATTATCTCGGATAACTGAGACTCTACTGTAAATACGAAACCCTATATAAATACATATTTTAACTAGGAATATATAAATTTGAAACATGACATGATGTGAAAATCCCACCCCAAACCAGACAATTGGTCACATACTGAAGATTTATACTTCCAATAGTGTGTCTGTACCTTGCTCTGACGCCAAGAGAGTATGACTGCATAGCTTCCAGAACAGAACAGATCTAATGCCTTCAAGTTAGTTAGGCCATGAGCCTGAGCAGGTAGAACCTGGAGGGCCTCTCAGATACAGGAGGAGACCACATAGCCTCCTCCAGAATGGTCCCAGTCTGAGGCAACAGCAGTCCAAAGGAATGAAGCCCAACATGATGTCTGAACAAAATGGAGACCTCCAAATGAAGGCTCCCTAATAGCCTGGCAAAGGCTTTAAAGATGAACATGAGGCCTAAAACAAGATGGATGCCTCCCAATATAATGGAAAGATTTAAAGCCTAACATCAGATCTGAAACAAAAAGACCCCCCCCCCCCCAATTGCATGAACTTAAAACCTAACATGAGGCCAAAGCTTAACTCCTAACATGAGGCATGTAATAAAATGTAGGCCTTAGTCTGTGATGACACAGTTAATGAGTGGAATTACCTGTGCCTTCCTGGAACTGAGAGAGTGTGACTCCCTCCAGACAACAATTCATTAAGCATTATTTTAAATAAAGGAGTTGTCTGCTTACCAAGAGTTTTTTCTAAAGTGGGGAGGGAATGCAAGTCTCCTCTACTACAGAATGTGCCTTCCTTCTGGAGGAGAAACATGCTTAGTGTAGTCACCCAAACCTCCAGGCCAACCCTTATGGTTTGATGGGGAATCTGGGGGGGGGGGGTGGACCCCTAAACACTTGGCTACAGAGGCACAGGAGACGGGTAAAGAAATGAACGTGGTAGCCAGGAGTGTAAGTAATCTTTTACCTACCCACCTCGCAAAGGGTCAATTACCCCCGTCTGCCTGCCATGCCCGTGGGTCATTTTTTTGCCCAGACCTCTAAGCACATAGTTCAAAATTATACAAAGGCCGGAACATAACCTATATTTTTTGTGGAAACAATGTTTATATATTTTATAATTCAGCACATACGGAGGGCTTTGGTATAACATATATAGCCAGCCATTGGAGGCTTTAATAATTTATTTCAAGGATATTAAAAAAGGACACTGTATGCTGAAATATCAGTTCATTTTACTTTTTATTAAGAATAGTGTTCAGATTGGTTGAGACTTTAGGGCTATAAAATGTCCTTTTATCTCAAAGAAATTATCATTTTAGTTTAAAAGCTATTAATTGAAGCCTAGATTAAAAGTACGAGAGAACATGAAGTCTATCTCTCCTTCCACATTCTTTTCCTGTCTTTCTGAAAATAAATGTTGCAGGGTAAAAGGATAGTATGTATGTATGCAGAAATGGGTGAAAGTCAAGCTTAACGATAAGGGAGAATAGTTCAATTTGGAGCTTCTTTTGAATTTAGGTACATCTTATGCACTTGGTCTTTTAGAAAAGATAACCTAAATCTTAATCTTTTTTAAAAAATCCTCCCTTGTCCTTCACTACACATATATTTAGTATCTCTTTAGCCTACTGACAATGCACTGTGATATAGGGAAAGAAGCAATCTTCCTAGGATAGATATGGCACAAGGGAACCTCTTACATCACAAAGCTGACAGCTAAGCCTCCAAATCCATATTTAAAAGGTTTATTTAAAACATAAGCTGCAAAGAACGTGAATTGCTGCAACACCCCCTCCCCAACACACAGAGTAATTTAATACTCAAGAATGTTAGACATCATCTTTCTTTTTTATGAACTCAGTCTGTTGTCAAACACAGGACCCCACACCACAAAAGATTTACAGTGATTTACTACTTTGCGGTTCACTTTTCGTGGATTCGCTGTTTCGCGGTTTTTCAATAAACTCTAAAAGAATATTATAAAGCATTAAAATTACAATTTACACCCTAAGGAAGGGAGGAAGGAGAAGTCAAAAGGAGAGAAAAGGAGCCCAAGAGGCAACAGGAGGAGAAAGAGGCAATTTATCAACACACGATTGGTTGATAAAGACTTAAAATAGTGTATAACTACTAAAATAATGTATAAATATTAAAATAAATATAGTGTCCATACTTCGCAGATTTTCACTTATTGCAGGTGGTCCTGGAACCTAACCCCAGCGATAAGTGAGGGAACACTGTATAGTTTTCTAAGGACATTAAGCCATAATGAAATGAAATAGTGTCATTCATCTTTTGAATGAGGTTTTCTCACCCTGCAATGAATCATCAGCAGCCCAACCTTCCCAAAGACCATCTCCCCGGAATTATAATTCCTTTTTGTGTTAAACCCCAGGATAGGTGCTGATCTGAACCAGCAAAAAAATCTCAACCTCTCCCAAGAAGGTCCATTTTTCTACACCTCTGACAAAGTTCTTTAATCGAAATTGGTCTGGATTGGCATGGGTCACATGGAGATCTGGGTGTCTTTAACCCAAAACTGCAACCAACTTCGATATAGGTCTCATGGAACCTGGGTCTCTTTAAAATAACCCATTCAAGCCCCAGTGCAGATCTCATGGAACCACATCCATAGACCAGGAATCTCCATTGTTTGGGTAGGTAACTTTAATTTTAGGCTGCAGCCAGCCACCATAGTGGGTCACATGGAGCCCAGCCAGACATCAATACCTTTTTTTTTGGGGGGGGGGGGGAGGAGCAGTGTTTTATATTTTTGTCCTGTATCTGTATAACAAAGAAATCCTGCTCCAATAACACATTTCAGTTAGGAATGTGAAATAAACCTTTTTTTTTAGTTTATTAGTACAAAACTGACCACAGAAGTAGTTTTCCCATTTGCCTTGAAAGCAGATTGCATGAGCCGAGACCTATACATATAGGTACATATTCCTGTTCCTTTCTACATTAAAATGTATTTTCTGCTCAGAAAAAACACACACATTTACACACAGAAAACATGTGTTTCAGCAAAGAATGAAAAAGCCCATGTATTTCTCTGCTGATACATACTTTCTGAACTATAAGCAGCAATCATGAACTGAGCAAATGTCCAGTGCAGCTGGATTTCTCATCCAACAGGGAAAATAATGCACAAATTATTCATTCTGACATGCAAGGAAAAAGAACATGAAAATGTTCATCCATACTTAATGATACCTCAAACAAGTCAGTTTTGAACAGGGATGGTAAATTCATACAAAATGTGTCATGCTTCGACTGAAACATGTAGGTATAGCATACTTAAAATGTGCCATGTGTCTGTTTTGTGTTCATTAACTAACCAGTCTGGTTCCTTATAGATTTGAGTATATGCTAATAGAAATAGTGCCTAAGGGGATGAAATACACTGCCAAGTATAAAAGAGATATACTCAATGCTGGTATCACTAGCAGTTACTACAGAGGCTTTACAAAAATAACTGCAGCCATACAGGAGGATATCATATTACAGCCAAGCATCATTCTTTCTGCTGGTGATGAATTAAACATTTAAAATGCTTTGACTTCTATTTGTTTATACCACATAATTTAGAATAGAGGGAGCTATCTAGAGGTCTGCAAATATTTAGATGGGGTCCTTGGGAATGAAACAGCCTGCATATATTCTTCTTCTGCCTTAATGACTATTTCCTGAATTCCTTCCCCTTCCCCAAGTAGATCTGAATGATGAGATCTGATGAATATATGGTAAAAATACAGTTGATGAGTATCACAATAACTAGCAGGAGGTATAGAAATAAGCTATACTGAGGAGGATCAGGCTTCTGGGTGAGTAGTCAATTAGAACTTCTGAAAGGAATGGTTGCTTGCCTGTAACTGTGTTTCTTTGAGTGGTGATCTGTGAAATTCGCACATGTGGTAGTAATTGCCACGTGCGATTTCACAGATACCACAAAGAAGAAAAATGCCATCCACTGCCACTGGAATGCCCTAGTCTAGGGAAAAGTAGGATGGTCATATAAATAGAAATAGTCAGCTTTGAATTAGAATTAGCCCACCTGTTTATGCATGTCCAAAGTGAGAACTTCGAGTCATTCCCTAACTTTGGCCAATGTGAAGCAAGGCACATTAAGCAGCCTTGCCAAGAATGATGGGTGAATTGATAAGCAGCTGTGCCATTCACTCTCACCTCACTTTACCTGGATTGTGTATATGGGCCCTTTCAGAGAAGGATTTTTCTTCCATTGCTATCTCCCCCCCCCCCCCAAATCACCATCATAAAGGGGAAAACAAAAAAAAAGCACACTGATAAAAAAGACACAGTATTATATTAAGGAAAATCACATACGTATTTTCCTTATATGTACACAAGTACATATATTTACTTGTGTAAATGTGTATGTGTTAGGGAACAATTTCATGCACACTTCCTTTTTTTACAACACTCACAAGGTAACAGGGAAGTAAAACAAACTGACAAGATAGTAAAAACCAAAGAACCTCAAATGAACTGTTTTCCACATTCTACTTTCCACCTTTTGGAGGCACAAATTCTCCCCTGCCCCCTCATTTTGTCACTACTACATTCAGATCTTCTGTTACCCACCTCACATGCAATATATTAAACTTGGTATTTAGGGAATTTTATTGGCTTCCATGTTTCACAGGAAAGTGGGCAACTATGTCGGAGTTGGAGAGCCAATACCTCCCTTGGTTCCTCATTGACTGGACATCCCCACACCCACAATCACAATGTTTAAAAATACCTCAATTTTCATTAAAGTTTTTTTTTCAAAATTATAATTTAAAGTAATACCTTGCCACTTATTTGAAAATGACTGCCATGACAATGGAAATTTGAGAAAGGGAGCCTGAGATGGGATTTTTTTTTTGCACTTTCTTGGGAAGGGTTAATTTTTGAATCAAAAGTCACTCCCAAATTTGCCAAAATGTTACATTGGAGAGAGTGTTACTGGAGGACTTCAAAGATAATAGAAGTGGAATCCAAGTCACGCACTTTCCCTTTCTCACACTTTACACAAACATATATGTACACCAGGGACACCTCTGCATATACATTTTCCTACATATTCTTTTTCATACAACATCATGTACAATGAAAAAGCTAACACTGTTTCTGACAATGCTATTATTTTATTTATGGGATAGTTTAAGGTATTCACATATCCATGCATATTCTCAGAAAAAAATACCAGATGTTATGTTGTAGAGTTTATTTTCTTGTTTGCCACTTTCAGAATGAATGCATCAAGAAGCAGGTCTCAACTCTTGTGGAGAAAGAGTCCTGATACATGGGAGGATATATTATGCATATACATTGTATGTTCATGTTACCTGAAATGCCATAGCTATTGGTGAGTTCAAGACTAACAGAGGATTACATAGTCTTCAGAAGAATTGTGTGCCTGACAGCAAGAGAAGAACTTTGGTTCAGAGTGTTAATTGCTGGATTTGAGTAAAGACATTTTGAGAAGAGGTCAGCTGCAGAGTACTGCCCTGAACCTCTGAGCTAATTAGTTTAGACACTAGTAGAATAGTTGTCCGTTAGTGAAATGAGATATGAAAACTCAACATATGCACTATTACAAGCAGCCATTATATACAAGAATTAATAATTATTAATATTTCAGAGTATTAAGAACATAGATAACACTAATACATTAAAATATAGTTATACAGATTTTAAAATTAAAAGAAAATGTTCTTAAAATTTCTCTGTTTTCATCATCCATCCTTATCTTCCTTAGATACAATTGTGAATTGTCCCCTAGACTCAAAGATATATGAAATGGATTAGAGCATATTTGAAAGCCTACTCTGTGGCAATGGAGGCAGCATAGAAATTGTTTCTTGCTGCCATCATTGCATCTGCAAAGAAGCATCCAACTGAGCTGTTTTGAGTGTTCAGATGGCTATTACAAACTGATCCTCAAGGAGAAAGCCCTTACCATTCAGCAACCCGCTGTCAAGAATTTCCAAGGCAATTTGCAGATAAAGTTGCTAAGATCCATTTCGTCTTGGATCCAATGGATGTAACTTTGCCTCCTGCTTGTCCAGTGTTGATGGATACTTTCCAATTCAATAAAATTAGATAGAAAAGAAAAAAAAAGATGCCAAAGAGGGGAGTCTCCCAGGCTCAGTATTGGAGGATTATATGGCTTATGGAGGATACAGAATATAGGCAGAAGGTAATATTCATATTATTCCCACAGATATGGATCTTCTTCCAGGATTGACTACATCAAAATAGCCATGCCGGGAAATTTTAGGAGTTGGACTTAAAGAGAAAGAAAGAAAGAGAGAGAGAGAGAGAGAGAGAGAGAGAGAGAGAGAGAGAGAGAGAGGAAGGAAGGAAGGAAGGAAGGAAGGAAGGAAGGAAGGAAGGAAGGAAGGAAGGAAGGAAGGCAGGCAGGCAGGCAGGAAGGAAGGAAGGTAGGTTAGTTTCCCTAAAATACAAAATTTGTTCTTAGGATTGTAGTCTTACTGTGGGAAAAATAATAATAAGAATAACTATGTGCTGATAAATGGCTGGGAAAAATATTGAACATTGAGAAATCAAACAGAAAAGATTCATCCATTTTTTAAAAGATATGATCTTTCTGTTGAGCACAATTTGATTATTGAGGTTAACATTTCATATCAGACAGGTTACTGCAAAAGGAACCAGATTAGTAAGGACACTGAATTATTAAATCCTTAAGGTTCTGTTGTGAATATGAACTTCAACTATTTGGGGCTTCAGGTAAAGCTTAACTGCATCCCTATAATGGAATTATTCAATTGAATTCATAATTCTAGAAGCAAATTATCTCAGTATTAGTTGAACTGATGTTAACTGATATATTTTGTGGCCCTTTAATGAACTTGTGAAACAACTTTCTTATCGATCTCAAAAATACACATAGCCCTCAGAGAAAAAAAGAGAGAGAGAAAGAGGGAGAGGGTGAGGGAGAGGGAGAGGAAGAAGAAACAATGGTTTCATGCTATGGTAATTATGATGGAGTCATGATAATGGACAACATATCTCCTGCCACTTTCTTTTGCTCTCTCAAACATGTGCTTCTCAAATGGACTATCCTGTTCTCTATTTTTTTCCTCTGTCTAAAAATTTCCTGTCTTATAGCCCAGCTTTGAATCCAATTCCATAATTATAACGGTAAAAGACAATAATAAGAGGAAATGTTCTAAACATGGAAAATGGAGATGGAAAATGAGAGGGAAGATATACAAAGGGAAATAAGTAATATAGCAAAAAAAAGTATAATGTATTAAGGGAAGCAATAAGGAAAATGTTACAAAAATGGTACAGAACTCCTGCACAACTTTCACGTTTTTTACCAGGGATGAAGGACAGGCGTTTGCATGGTTCTGAACAAAGAGGGGTGTTTAATCACATGATACGTGATCGAGTGCAAGAATATTGGAGACTGATTGAAGGAGAAATCAATATAATGTTAAGTCTACAACTAGTAATAGTTAATAGAAATGTACTACATGCAAGGATAACAGGAGTGAAGAATATACAAAAAGAAAAAATGGTTGACAAATTAATAGTGTGTGCACAAATTGATTAGTAAGGGGTTTGAAAGATAAAATAAATGTAGAAATAACAAATGGAACAATATAAATAAAATTGAAAAGGTTGCAATAATCGAGTGGATGTGGGAACCAGTAAGGAACTATTTAGAGAATGTGCTAAGATGTGGAGTGGAAAAATTAAGATTGAGGTTGATATTTCAAATGTAACTTCTGTAGTTTGCTATATAAATTTCATGTACAAGGAGGGGAGGGTGGGAGTGGGATAAAACTATAAAACAACAATAACAAATGAAAAAAATATAATGGACTACATGATGATATTGAGTAGAGCTAAAAACATTATTTCGTTAGATAGAGAATGTTTTTTAGACAGAAATGCATTGGCAGTGATTCTATTGCGTAAGACACAGTTCTAATGGATATGTTGTTGCACCCCTAGGCTGCGGAGCCATCTCAAAACCACACTGGAGCCCCAGAATATAAGCAAGCAAGCTGTTTATTGAAGATTATATGCAAGCAATAGCAAATCGAAGTTCAAAGTCAATAAAATGGGTTTGAATCCACAAGAACAAAGTACCTGAAAATCTTAAAGCAAGAGTCTATAAAAGTCACTCAAAGAACATAGTCCAAACCAGATATCAAAGTAAGTCCCAAGAAAGGTATCATGAATAGTCTGAACCAGATTTCAAGGATTAATCAAAGTCATGAGTCAAACTGAAAACACAGGAAGCAAAACTGGAATATAGGAACAAAACTGTTGTGGCTCAGTCTGATGAAGGAGGAGGGCCAGCAGTGGGTATAAAAAAAGGCAGGAAATGCTTGTTCTTTCGCTTGCCATGTGTCTGTGGCTGATACATCTTGCCCATGCATTTCATTGACTGTTTATGTTGCCTACATTGTGAGTATATTGCTGTATATGCCATTGACTGATTGTGGATTGGGGATCCTGATCTGTGTGTATATATTAGTCATGGGCCCAGTATCTGTATCATTTGATTATTTTGTGTTACCATTTTGTTCTGTCCATTTGGATGGCACGAAAGGGTGCACCCTTTTCTGGTATAGAAACAAGTGAAACAAAAAGAAAAGGAGTAACAGAAACCATTTGATCCCCTGTTTTCCGGATCGCTGATCTGCCTGTTGGCCCAATCAGCAGAGGAGAAGAACGGCATCCACCTTGCCTGCTGCCTGCCTTGCCATGCCTCTCCCACCACTGCTCTGCAGACTGAGGGGAAAGCACCACAGAAATAGTGGAATCTTAAGCCCTGTCTTTAAACTCACTTCTCTTCTGCAGATGGAGAGTTAAACTTCTCAGAATTAGTGGAATTTTAAGCCTTGTCTTTACACTCACTTCTCTCTTGCAGATGTAGAGTTAAATTTCTCAGAATTAGTGGCATCTTAAGCCCTATTTTTAAACTCATTTTCCTTCTATAGATGGAGAGGAAAACATCCCAGAAATAGTGGTATCTTAAGTAACTCTGATGCTTTCAATCCATGTCATGATGAAGGATGTAAGCACAAATCATGCCATGTTTTTAAGGAGATTGTATTTATAGAAAGAAAGAAAAAATCCCTAAAAATTAGGGGATGACCCAAATGTTATATAACTTGGTGGGCAGAGTGGTAGATGTGTCCTCCATGTGCCCTCCTTTTCATCCCTCTATTCCTAAAACTGACGGGAAGGGGAGCCTGGGAGCCATGCTGGCCAATGGTCCAAAAATGTTTGTTCTTTTGGACCCAGAATGAAAAAGCTCATTCAGAAAGGCACCCATTTTTGGGAGAGGCACTTGAAAACGAAAACAGGGCTTTACGAATGAAACAACCTGAAACTGATAGCGATTCTATACAAATGCTCGAAACTAGTATATATTTATATAGAGAGCAATGTGTTTAGATTAAAAGCCTCCTGAGTTTGGATGATTAAACGCCTCCTGAGTGTGTGTTGCTTTCCCCATTGAGCTGGCAACATGGAAAGCTTCCCATGTTGCTAGATCTATGCCAGCTCAATGGGGAGAAGCCACACAGACTGTATGTGCTCCTTGCTTTTTTTTATGGAATTGTTCTGCCAGCTGGCAAGGCGACACGAGGGCTCCCTTAAGAGGAATGCCGCCGATGGCTATGTGATGAGGTCCATAAAAAACAGCCCCTCAAATTGGTCAGCAGCATAATGTCATTGATACTATCTAGATTTGATATAAAATATAATTGATACTGTGTAATGTCACTGATACATGTAATGTCACTGATATCTAGACCTGATATAAATTATGAAGTGACGGCCATCTGTGTTTACTGGTTCAGTACAACAGCAGATCTGAAGATCTCTGACCTCAAAAACACTGCTACATTTAATTATGATTGTCAGTAGTTCCATTTTCATCCAACCACACGGGAGAAGACCTGTCTATGGGGTATTTTGCAATATGTTGAAATCAACATGAACCTAGTGAATGTGAAAATACTTAATGGATATAATCTCTAATGTACCATATGTCACATTGTTAAAATGCTCTGAGTCAGGTTTTGAAAAAATTGGCTTCTTGTTCAGATAATGCCAAGGCATACAAACTGACATTAAAATCAATTCATCTTTACTTACATTTATTAAAATTAGATTTAGATCACAATGTGTTGGAAAAAAACATTTCTTGCTTCCTTCCTTTCCAAATAAGCCTTTCCAGATTTTAATTGTGATTGCTTTACAGAAAAATATGCAGCCATTTATTTGGATGTTGCTGGAGCCATATATATAATTTTAAAGCTATAAAACTACAAGAACTAAAAGATTTCAGGAAAACTGATCTGTTTGTGGATGGAATTCATGGCATTACTTTGTTTTCTTTTCCCACCTCTCAAAAAGTCTATTTCAGTCACTGATGCTGGCAATAAAAAAAAAGGGATGTGTTTGCGAAAGCTCATAATGCATTTTCCCACTTTGGCATATGTTTAATGCTTAATTATAATAAGATGATCTACAGCAGGTAGAAAGAAATGCAGTAGAATTGTGCTGGCTGCTGTAATGGGAATTCCAAGCAGAAAAGGAAGATAAATTAGTTCAGTTTCTATGTTCAAAATTCTTGATTCAGCACTCTTAGATTTCATTATTATTTTAATTAACTCTAGACATCGTTATTTCATAATGTTCACCTGGCTCTGTGTGCTTGCCTACCAGTGCTTTCGCCTCCTAAGCTCTGAATTATTGATTTTTTGGGTACGACAAATTACTTTTAAACAGGCCCCTAATGTGTTCTTCTAATGACAGTGTAATGAAATAATAGTTGTTGCATATCTTTCCTGCTCAGCTGAAGGTCTCTTAACAAGGATAGTAAGTGTCCCTTTGTTGTATGCCAGAGTACTGGTGCTTGTCCCAATTTCTTGCCTGGTTTGGTAGCATTGTTTTAAATTATTATAATGGGTTGTACATGCACTCTGGGACCCAAGGAATAGAAATTAAAACTAAAGCAAAGAAAAGTCTGGTAACAAATTTTAAAATCAATCTAGTACTCAGACAACAACATGGCATGGTCTAGCCCAGGGGTCCCCAAAGTAAGGCCCGGGGGGCGGATGAGGCCCTCCAAGGTCATTTACCTGGCTCCCACCCTCAGTTTTATAATATAATATTTTAATATCATTTTAATAATATATTCTATTTACATATAATATTGATAATAATATTATAATGTTATACATTATAATAATACCATATAATAATATTAATTTTACAGTATAAATATAATACATATAATATTACAGTATAGTGGTATAGTTCAATATAGTACTATATAATGCTAATATTGTGCTATGCTAATAATAGAATATATTGTATGTACATACAACTGCTCTGAGTCCCCTTCAGGGTGAGAAGGGTGGGATATAAATGTAATAAATAAATGTAGTAAATGAATAAATAAATAATTTTAGACTTAGGCTCACTCAAAGTCTGAAATGACTTGAAGGCACACAACAACAATCCTAATTCACTTGACTATCTCATTGGCCAGAAGCAGGCCTACACTTCCCATTGAAATCCTGATAGGTTTATGCTGGTTACAATTGTTTTCATTTTAAAATATTGTATTGTTCTTTCATTGTTGTTGTTGTTTTGCACTACAAATAAGACATGTGCAGTGTGCATAGGAATTTGTTCGGGTTTTTTTTTTTCCAAATGATAATTTGGCCCCTCCACAGTCCGAAGGATTGTGGACCGGCCCTCTGCTTTAAAAGTTTGAGGATCCCTCGTCTAGCCCCTGCAGTTAATGCTACCTATTGAACAAAGCTCATCTTACAATCTATTGTGCCTTTAGCAGTTGCTAGAGTTTTATTATATTCACTGGACAATTAGTATACTTTGACACAACTTTAACTACCATGACTCAGTTCTATGGGATCATATGACAAGGTTTTAAGCTAATGATTGCTGGTGCCTCACCACACTACAAATCTTAGGATTCCATAGCATTGAACCATGGCAGTTAATGTGGTGTCAAATTCCTTAATTTTACACCAAAAATGCTCAGTTAATGTCTTTACCAAAGTTTTATTTTTTTTTCGTGTCAGGAGCAACCGGAGTTGCTTCTGGAGTGAGAGAATTGGCCGTCTGCAAGGACGTTGCCCAGGGGACTCCCGGATGTTTTGATGTTTTTACCATACTTGTGGGAGGCTTCTCTCATGTCCCCGCATGGAGCTGGAGCTGATAGAGGGAGCTCATCCACACTCTCCCCAGGTGGGATTCGAACCTGGCAGCTTTCAGGTCAGCAACCCAACCTTCAAGTCACTTAGTCCACTACGCCATCTGGGGGCTCCTTTTACCAAAGTAGTCAAGAACTAGTACTCTGAAGGCCTTCAGCCTGCTCATATCAAGTTTAAAATGGGAGAGGAGATAGTAACCACAACAACAGCAGCAACAGCAGCAGCAGCAACAACAACAACGTCCACAACAACAATATAGTAGCTCCAGGCCGCATGCACCCGGCCCAACATGCTGCTGCCGAAGCAAGGAGAAGGAAGAGGAGGAGGAAAGAGAAGGAGGAGGCGGTGGCAGAAGATGCTTGGCGGTGGTTTCCTAAAGCATCAGTTCCTCCTCTTCCTCCCCATTGCCTTCGTCTTCCTCACTCCAGCGGGAGCATATTGGACCAGGTGCACACGGTCATGGCACAGCTAAATTAAACAGAGAGAAGCATCCTACAATGATGGTAAAGCATCAAAACATCATGGCATCCCCTGGACAATGTCCTTGCAGATAGCCAATTCTCTCACACCAGAAGCGACTTGCAGTTTCTCAAGTCACTCCTGACACACACAAAAACACCCCTGAAAGATGCCCAACCAAACTTTAAGGATCCCTAATGATAGAAAGTCTGCCACTCTCTTAAGCAAACTCTTCCATTGTGAAACAACTATTACAGGAAAAAAAATCATCTTCTTCTTAATTTTTACATGGAATCTGATGCTTTCTGTCATACTTCTAGTGCCTAGAGCAGCAGCTCACTACATTGATCCCTTCAGATATTTAAATGTAGCTATCAAGTTATTTCTCAGACTTCTTTTCCCAGGCAAAATATACCAGCTCCCCCAGTTATTCCTCATAAGGCTTGTCTTCCAGACCATTGATCTTGGAAGACCATCTTGGTCTTCCAAGATCTTGGTTGCCCTTTTCTAAACAAATTCCAGCTTGAGCGGTGGTGCCCAAAACTCCAGATGAGGTCATACTTAAGCAGAATCAAGTGGCAAAACTAAATTTTTGTTGATATAACTCAGAAGAGCATTGATTTTGGGGCAGCTGCACCACACTGATCTCACATTTAGCTTGTGATCTACTTAAGGGCCTTTCCACACAACCATATAACCCAGAATATCAAGGCAGATCATCCACAATATCTGCTTTGAATTGGGTTATCTGAGTCCACACTGCCATATAAACCAGTTCAATGTGGATTTTATACAGCTGTATTTTTACAGCCTAAGGCTGAAGACCTTCAGATCCTAACTGCTACTTTCAAGATAAGTGTCACTCATTCAGTACTTGAATATTTCATTTTCCCTGCCAAGCTCGGGGAGCCCCTCCAGCCAAAAAGCAGTCTCAGCCTCGCCTACACCACCACCATCTGCTCCCAGCTCCATCTCTGTTGCTTCCTCCTCCTCCTCCTCCTCCTCCTCCTCCTCCTCCTCCTCCTCCTCCTCCTCCTCCTCCTCCTCTTCCTCCTCAAAAAGGCATCAAAAACCTCATCTCATGGATAACAAAATATATTGATCTGAATGGTGATTATGTGGGAAAATAATGTGATACATTTGCTATAATCCATGTACGTTTTATTAAAATATATTCATTCTTTGTATATATAAAAAAACTTGTAACCTTACTTTCTGGATATCCCTTGCAGTTGTTGTACTCCAGAAACTTTATTTTTGTGACCGCAACCTATGTTAAATTGGTGGAGGCTCTACAAGATATTCACTCATTGAGAAACTAGAGCAAAATGTACTATAGCAAGATGTCCCTTTAGCTTTAGTTTAATAAACTTTTCCCATGTGTTTATGATAGAACCAATTAGGAAATTACATTTATAATCCTGGAACAAAAATACTCCAAAAAAGCAGGTGTTTCTTTCCACAAAGAAAACAGGAGAAGGACAGTTGGTGGGAACAACTCTCGACAATGTGATGACAAATCAATTGAGAACTCCTGAATAAAATGGATAGTTTGCTAGTATGTGATAAAGGTAGGAAAATCATCCATTTGATTTCAAAACGGAGTATGCCTAAGCTATACTCTTCCAAACACTTGACGCATTCAGTGGAATTAAGTCTTAAATCACTGAACAATTGGCAGGTCCACAAGAAGGAGCCATAAGGAGGTTTAGATAATTAAATTATTGTGGCAGATTCACTATTTCTTAGTTAAAGTATGGAGGATCCTTTTCCTGGTAAGATACCCCAGGTGTTTGGTTGGTTGTGTGTTTTTGTTGTTGTTGTTGTTTTTGGGAAGGGAGGAGAAGTCATTTCAGTTGGTTGGGAAGCTAGTGAAAACTATTTTTTGTGGGAAAATACCCAATCCAAACTTGTAATTAGCATTTTGCAAGATTAAATATCAATCTAGGACTTTTCATTAAAAATAAATACAAACAAACTATACTTATTCTAATCTGAACTTCATAATACCAACATAACACTCTTGTTCAATGAATGCTTTCCTCATGTACAAACATATCAGGTAATGCATAAATGAGACAGTAACAGGTCTGTAAATATTAACTTAAACACTTTTAAAAATAGAGAGAAGACGAAATGGCATGCAAGAGCTATTATGGTTGTGGACCAGAAAAGTGACCCTGTAAAAATGTCATCAGCACGTTCCATGTTATATATTCTCCATCAAAGGTTTTATATCTAATGTCTTTGGTTCATAAGGCAAGCAAGATTTGTGTTAGTGCTAGATCAACTTACTGTACCTTGAAATCACACCAGCTTTTGTGCATAAATCTATGAAGGCTATTACAGAGATAAGTGAAATCTTTTGTGATGCCTTTAATCAATCTTTGGAAAGACCCCCCACCTCCACCCCTTTCTCTCTTTCAATCTGTGGAGATTTCTATACCACTAAAGCTAATGAAGATTCAAGTGAACAACCTCAACTTGCATTTTCTGGGTAACCACTGAAAGGCAATAAATCTTCAAAGAAACAAACAAACAAAAATAATGACATTTCAACTCTTATAATGGTGTCAGGAACAACTCTTAATTGGTTTTCTTTTTGAAAAATCTACTGAACCATTTTGGGTGAAAACAATCCACTTTGCACACATATAAGTTCCCCACCCACCAATGAACATAGAAAATGTTCATATATTATTAGATTGATCTTTTTATTTATATTTTGTTATTATAATCATATATGCCACTTCCTCATCATTTTAACTTGATGTGTGGCATTTAATAAAATATCAGTGTTATTTAATGTTTTGTATTATTGTTGTAAACATTGCAGACTCTTAGTGATTAAAATATATATAAAGAATCAGAAACAAGCAATTGCATGAGAAACTGTATCTCAATGGCAGATTTCATCTGTCAGTGCAAGAAATCCCAAATTAAGTACCTGATATCCCAGTTAACAAAGGACAATGGACAATGGGTGACAAATTTGAGAAATAACATTACACATCTATATGCAGATCAATATCTCATTTTAATAAGTCTAATATTTAATGGAACAAGATAAAAGTCTCTAAGGAGGTGATTTGAATTCACGTTGTCTCTTAGTTTCTGCTCAGAATTACAAACTAAGAACTCTTCTACATGGTTATTATAACATGGGCTCACCCTGAGTTGGCTCAATGTTGCCTCCACAACTTGTCTCCACTTTTGGTAGATATTTCAGGTTAAATTGGATTAATCGGATTCAGCCCAGTGTTAGTTAAATCAGGGGATGCTCTAAAGTTCACTTAAAACTCTTAGAGTAACCCCATGTCTTTGTGACTGTGTGGACAGCAGGATCAGATTCTGATTTGGGCTAGTCTTCTGTCCTCATGAGGCACTGATGCCATTTCTTTCCCCCTGTGCTATCAGTTTAGGAAAAGAGGACAGGTTTTGCCTGTGTCACTGGTGTCAAGGCTTTCAAACAGCAAAAAAAAAAAAATCTCCATGAACTTCTGCCCATTGTGGGTATCTTACATTAACATCAGCAGAAATGTTTGCATGACCAGAAGGAATGTCTTGTGAGCAGGGGGCATTTGTGATGGCAGGAGCTCACACAGATTTTTGTGGCTGACTAGGAGCAATGAGGTAATGGTTTTTTGTCATCAATGTGGTCTCAGCCTAGCTGAACCATATAACCTGTGACCCATTACTCTAGACGATTTGGGAGATTGTGTATGGCCACCTTCAGGGACAAGAAAGAGCATTTCTGATCCAGTCTGGCAATGGATTTACCATCTGTAGAAAAGGCCCTATAAGCAATCCTTCTGTTACACTTTAAGCTCTCTGAGAAATCTTGGACTAAAAACTTCCAAACTACTCCAACTGAGAGGGACGTGGGTTTAAAAAGAGAATTTTCAAAAATACTTGTAATGACTACAAGTCCCATATGTTTTGATTGACCTAAGTTGCAAAAGGCCTATGTTTGAGAAAAGCCTGCGCTTGAGAGAAAATGCTGATGTTTGGGAAAAGAGTTGTTCCAGAGAAAAGAAGTTACTTTCAAAATAACAATACATCAAGTCAGAACCAGTTCCCATGCAATTTTGAGCTTATACAACAATAGCTCCATCGGTGATGCCTTGCCAGTATTATATTGCACTTTATTGACTATTTTAGCTGTGAAACTACCTCTCCCCATTTTTGAAATATTCTGCACTTTGGCCCAGATCCATGTATTAGTTTCCTGTTTTTAACAATTTATTCTGTATGTTGATTTTTATGACTGTTTTATTGATGCTGATGTTTTGTTGTTGGGATATTTGTTTTATTGTCTTGTTGTTGTTTCATTGTTGTGTTGGGCAAGGCCCCATGTAAGCCGCCCCGAGTCCCTTCAGGAAGATGGGGCGGGGTATAAGAATAAAGTTGTTGTTATTATTATTATTATTATTATTATTATTATTATTATACTTGCAACAAGGAATAGATAAGGAGGTACTGAGATCAGGGTCAATAACATGAAAGCACCATTGTCTAAAGAGTCACATGGAATTGATTCCAATGGAATTGCATGACGGTTAAGATGCTTGTGACGTAGCCAACATTAGACAAATGGGGTAAATGATCTTTGTAAGCCAATAAGGATATGCTTGCTAATTTCTGTGGAGGTGATAAAAACCCTTGCAACCATTTTGAAAATTCGGACAAATCCTTCGATTGCATGTATGCATGTTTTTGTCACATTGCTATGGCCACAAAATAAATAGTTCTTTTGCAGTTTGAAGATCCAACTTTCTTGGTGTTTTTCCTCGCCCTCTCCACAGAAAAGGGGCCTCCTGCTTTTGACTTTGGATTAAGAGGAGTATTTTTACATCTTTTACATCTTTTCCCCTTCACAACTGGAGATAGGATTTATCGTGTTGTCGAAGGCTTTCATGGCCAGAAACACTGGGTTGTTGTGAGTCTTCTGGGCTGTATGGCCATGTTCTTGAAGCTTTCTCTCCTAATGTTTGGCCCACAGCTATGGCAGGCATCCTCAGAGGTTGAGGACCCCTGGCTGGCATAGCCAAGCGACAGCTGCTTGGCTATGCCAGCCAGCATTCTGATTGGCTGCTGCCTTCTGGCTTGGCAGAGGCAGACCAATGGTTTTTCCAAATGGTGTTTTTCAGTTCATATTCTTCTCTTCTGGAGAGTGCACAAAAGGAGCTGACTAGATTTTTAGTCAGGAATGTAATGGCTGTCGTGTTCTTCAAAGTTTGACTATTTAAAGAAGGAATGAGGCATATTTAAAAGGACTGTTCGTTGTCGTCTCACTCGTTCAGTCGTTTTTGACTCTTCGTGACCTCATGGACCAGTCCACGCCAGAGCTCCCTGTCGGCTGTCACCACCCCCAGTTCCTTCAAGGTCGAGCCAGTCACTTCAAGGATACCGTCCATCCATCTCGCCCTTGGTCGGCCTCTCTTCCTTTTTCCTTCCATTTTCCCCAGCATCATGATCTTCTCCAAGCTTTCCTGTCTTCTCATGATGTGGCCAAAATACTTCAACTTTGCCTCTAATATCCTTCCCTCCAGTGAGCAGTCGGGCATTCTTTCCTGGAGGATGGACTGGTTGGATCTTCTTGCAGTCCAAGGCGCTCTCAGGATCTTCCTCCAGCACCAAAGTTCAAAAGCGTCTATCTTCTTTTGCTCAGCCTTCCTTATGGTCCAGCTCTCGCATCAATAGGTTACTATGGGGAATACCATTGCTTTCACTATGCGGACCTTCGTTGCCAGTGTGATGTCTCTGCTTTTCAGTATTTTATCAAGGTTGGCCATTGCTCTCCCCCCAAGAAGTAGACGTCTTCTGATTTCCTGGCTGCAGTCTGCATCTGCAGTGATCTTTACACCTAGAAATATAAAGTCTGTCACTGCCTCCATATTTTCTCCCTCTATTTGCCAGTTGTCAATTGGTCTGGTTGCCATGATTTTGATTTTTTTGATGTTTAACTGCAGCCCGGCTTTTGCACTTTCTTCTTTCACCTTGGTGATAAGGCTCCTCAGCTCTCCCTCACTTTCAGCCATCAGAGTGGTATCATCTGCATACCTAAGGTTGTTAATGTTTCTTCCAAAAATTTTAACTCCAGCCTTGGATTCGTCAAGACCCGCACGTCGCATGATGTGTTCTACGTACAAGTTGAATAGGTAGGGCGATAGTATACATGTTTTAAAAGGACTGTTACATACTGTTGCCCTCTGTATGTGTTTGAACTCTTGAACCAGAATAAAGATACTGTTATTGTTTCACTCAAGCCTAACCTGACAAGCCTTATTACACAGCAGACTTTATCTTGATTTAAAGACGGTGATAAAGCTTTTGTTTACATATCCATCTTTTATTTACACACACCACCACAGTATGCCATCAAAAAACCCTAAATACAACATACAGTTATGTCTTTTACTCCTCTAGAATTAACATTAGTAAATTTGCTTACTGTATTATTCACATTTAGCAGATTGATTGGTCTCATATTAGTCTCATATTTAATTTGTGCTCTACATTTTTTAAAGAAATCTGAACTAATAATTGGGACCACAGGGCTTAACTGTGAATGGCTTACAAGTGTGATGGAAGCAATCCACCTAGATGGGAAGAAAAATATACCATGTAAAAAACAAAGGAGAGGAGAACCACTAAGTCTCTCTAGCATTGTCTGGGGGGGAAATCAATTGTGTTCAATCTACACTTGAGTTTATTTGACACTGTTTTTCTTTTTTTAAAAAAAGATACTTGCAATCAAAAGATATGTCGGCACCATCAAGAGAGATCAGCAGGTCAGGAGAAGAATATGATACAAGTATACAGTATGTAAGAGGATGCAGAATATTTCCTAGTGAGTGTTGGAATGGCAGTTACTTTGCAAGTGATTAGAATTCTTGTTGAAGTACACAGGAGGTGATGAGGAAAAGAGATCAAGCAAACATTGAAGAGTGTGTATTTTAAAATGCTGGGTGCAAGAGGTTTTGAAAGTGTGCTTCTGTACATTTGAATTTTCTATATAACAGTCAGAGCATAGCAATATCTAAGCATGATTTTGAACTGGCATACCTCCCAGGGCATGTCCCTGGCAAAATAAATCTATTTTGTGTGGTTATCTGAAAGGAGTAGCTGATCTGTGCTCTGTTTCTTACCTTGCACAAAAGTATTAATAAAAATATTTCACATTATGACCCAAGTTATTTTGTTGTTTGCCACTGAACTATCTTAAAAAATGCTTTTAAGAACCTGCTCCCCAAATACCCCTGAAACTTTCATCAATATCTTGATCAGGAAATAACATTACCATTGGGCGGGGGGGGGGGATCAGTTAAAAGGACTGAATTGGGTCCCACTATGGAGGAAAGGCAGGATATAAAATAAAATAAAACAAAAGTTATTGTTGCTGCTCTCACAATGCTTGACTAATTTTCATTCTGGTATCAGTGATTTAAAAATGGGGGAGAGAGACTCCACACAGAGTTACACATTTGGAGTTCCAATATAACCAAAGATAGCAACAATACCTTGTTGTTCAAGCAAGACTTAATAATAATAGAAACCCTATTAAATGCCTCCTTGTTCATCAGAATTGACTGGTAAGTCAATTCAGTTTCAGAACTTGTTGAACTGCAGCATAAAATAAAGTGTGCTGCAGACATCCAGGTACAGACAAAAAGGTTACTCCACTAAAACTCAACAGCTTATGAAGGATCAAACTGTCTTGAACCATTTACACAGAAAAGTTTGTGTTCACCTATCCTATTTGCCAAGGTGCTACAAGAAAGTTGTTTCACTCAGTTAGAATTATAGAATCATTGAGTTAAAAAAGGCCACTACCGTAGGTCTATTTGACTCGAACCTCTGCCATAAACCCATAAACCCCCAGTATCACAATGGGTTAAACCTCTGCTGACCTGAAGGTTGCCAGTTCGAATCTGGGTAGAATGCAGATGAGCTCCCTCTGTCAGCTCCAGCTTCCCATGTGGGGACATGAGAGAAGCCTCCCACAAGGATGGTAAAACATCAACACATCCAGGCATCCTCTGGACTTACATCCTCACAGAAAGCCAATTCTCTCACACCAGAGGCTACTTGCAGTTTCTCAAGCTGCTACTGACATTAAAAAATACACCCCTGAAAGATGCCCAACCAAACTCTAAAGACCTCTAACAGCTCTTACAGAAAGAAAACTAAGAAAACTAAGCTCTTAATCTGTCGGGGGTGCTTTGAATGCAGGGGGTTGGACTAGATGGCCCATGAGGTCTCTTTCAGCTCTATTATTCTATGATTCTATGACAGGGAATCTGATGCCCTCTGTCATACTTCTAGTGCCTAGAGCAGCAGCTCACTTCATCTTTTACATTAATCCCTTCAGCTATTTCAGTGTAGCTATCTAGTTATTTCTCAGTCTTCTTTTCCCAGGCAAAACCTACCAGCTCCCTTAGTTATTCCTCATAAGGCCTGTATTCCAGACCACTGATCTTAGAAGACTATATTGGTCTTCCAAGATCTTGGTTGCCCCTTTCTAAACAAATTCCAGCTTTTTGACATTCTTCTTGAGCTGTGGTGTCCAAAACTCCAGATGAGATCAAGCTATAGGTAAAGGCAAGGGGGTAAGTAAAGGTAAAGATTTCCCCCTGACATTAAGTCTAGTATTGTCTGACACTGGGGATTGGTGCTCATCTCCATTTTTAAGCCGATGATCCGGCATTGTTCATGACACCTCCAAGGTCATGTGGCCAGCATGACTGCTGAAAACAGAGTGACTTGCGAGTTTTGTACCTCTCTGATCTCAGCCAAAAACGCCAATGTTCTTATGGAAACTTACAGAAATATTGTCCAAGAGCTCCAAAATCAGCTAACTCGGGGCAACAATACAGAGAAGACTCAGCTACAGCTGCAACCATACCAACAATCCAAAACATGGTTTGATAAGGAATGTCTTTCCACTAAAAAAACGCTTTCCACTGTCTATCAGAGTTTTAAATTCAACTCCACTCCAACTGCTGCACAAGACCTTCTGCTGCAAAATAGACAATATAAACAGCTACTAATGCGCAAGAAGAGAGAGGCCATAAAAAACAACTGGGAGCGGCTCATTGATGCCGTCAAGGCTAAGGTTGCAACCACTTTCTGGCGCATTACATCTAACATATGAAGTAGGGATCAACTCCATGGTGGAGCACCTTTACAACTTGGACTACCACCCTCCAAAATTGGCAGGAAGGCACCTATCTATCCTGCTTTACACTGACGACGCAGTGCTACTATCCAGAACCCAAGTAGATCTGAAAAGAGCCCTGAGAGCCCTAGCAAATATTGCAATGCAAAGCAGCTTCACCTTAACTTTCAAAAAACCAAAATTATGGAGTTTGTGAAACGACCCAATAACCATACATGGAGACTAGATGGACACATCAAACAGGTCTCAAGCTTTAAATATCTGGGGGTATTCTTTCACTGCACTGGAAATAGGAAAGTACATGCTGATTATGTAGTGGAGACAGCGCAAAACAGCTCTCACACTATCCTAAAGTTTTTCAAGACGGGAGGAGGCCACTATATTCTCAAAAACATCTACTAAGCATGGGATGGGACCAATCTAAAGTCCACATCAGACAATGGATCCTGGACACAGAGCGACAATCTGATTTAGCTTGCTCTCCAGTCTTCAACATTAGTGCAGATAACAGATATTCCATTGCTCCCATGGCTTATTTAATAAATCTGGAGGTGCCTAATCATTGTAAAGCCTTCACTCTTGCAAGATGCCATGCACTCCCATCGGCACTACTAGAGGGGAGGTACCGGAAGACCCCTGCTCAGGAGAGACTATGCCCTTGTGAGTTTGGCCATATCAAAACAATCGAGCACGTGCTCCTCCGGTGTATGTTTTATAGAGATATTATAATCAATTTCATCACTCCTTGGCTTTCAAAACAACCAGGCCACACTGAAAGATACTACACCTCCCTGCTGCTCTCGGACTCCTGTTCTGCAATAACCTATAGTGTCACCAGGTTCTGTGCGGCAGCAATCTCCATCAGATGGACGATGACTGACCCCGCAGGGCTTGTAGCCAGAGCAATTTGTTATAACTGAAATGCTGCAAATGCTCCCTCTATCTCCCTCCAGAGCCTCTTAGTGGATCGATATTTACTATTAGCCGACCCTGCTAATAGTCTGCTTTTAATTTGTTTTTATTATAACATGTTTTTAACTTGACTTTTATGGGAACTGTGATTCCCCTTTTTGGGCACCTGTGCCCAGACCGTAATAAATTGCTGAACTGAACTGACTGCATGGAGTGCCATTATCTTCCCGCTGGGGCGGTACCTATTGTTCTACTCACATTTCCATGTTTTCGAATTACTAGGTTGGAAGAACTTCCAGGTTGCCAAGCTATAGCACTTCGTTAATAGTTGATCAGTTGGCATTTTTGGCTGTTGGAGCTGCCCTGCTATAGCCATGTGACCATTATGAATGGAAGGGATATTTAAACATATTATGACAATGTTTTGAATAAGCTTGTTGACACTTTGGAAATGATAACCCTGCAGTAATAATAGTCATGATTGCAACTTGGGACTTTGTGCAGCATTGAGATACCTACAGAAGATGTAGGTAATGTGCAGGCAGTGCTCCTTTCTCTGCAAGAAAAATCTAATGTGTGCATTTTGTGGAGAAAAAGATCTTATTTTCAGAAATGTTTGCCGAAAGCAGCATTTTCTTCATAGAAAGAAGAATCCTGTTGATAAATGTTATTTCTGTGAAAATGTTTACTGTTTAGAAATGCAGAAATTACCATTTGCAAATTTTGCATAGACTACATTCTGAACTTTGGTCACATAAAAAAGCATATTCCCTGCAATTACCCATTTTCCTTCCAACAATGGTATTTCACCATATAGTCTGAGCAACCAGATTTGCAAATTAAGCTTGTGTTTACCCTGTAAGGAAGAATTACAAAATCACAGATATGTAGATAAGGAAAATCACAGACATTTTTATCAATTGTGTAATCATTTCTTTTTCAAATATATGATAAACATACGTTGAATTTGCCATATATAAGCATTCTTTCTCTTCCACATGGATAACATCATATTAATACCCTCAGGTTACACCAGATTTCTTCTATTAAATCCCTCTGTCATCTTACTTCATGATCCAACTATGACATATCCACATGAAGATCAGCTGTTGGCACTAGAATCTACAACGGGCTTCTTGACATTGTGACTCATGAAGACATGTTTGATGAGGCAATTTCCCTCTCTCTTTCCCTATCTGTTACATTAATTATGTAGATTACAAGTGTATTGAAGACAATGGCAAATCTAGTGTTGTGCTACATATAAGGTTCTCTCTAAGCATTCAACCAAATAATAAAGTGCAGTATTAATATTTATGTAATCACAAGATAGGATAAATTGTGAATAAAAATAAAGAAGATCAATGTTCTGTTACTAAAGAATAAGGTTATAGAAAGTCACAATATGCCCCTGATACTGAGAGCAGTCTTGCATCGCAGATGCATTTCTCTTCCACGCCATCTTAAATAAGATACCATTCTAAAAAGAATTATTGGGATCAAAGTTTGATTGGGCTGCTGAGTCCCTTTCTACATCTATATATATAAAAATGTTCTGACCATTTCTAACTTAAAGTAAACAGCGAAACTTAACACCCCAAACCCATGAAACTTGGCCACAAAAGACATGGTCATCCCCGCTGTGTTTAGACATCAAAAAAACAAGAAAAATAAAGTTCTATATAGAGGGAGAGGAATAATTTTTCCCATTGCTGCCGGTTAGAAGGCTAAGCTCTGCCCACTTTGTCTCCTAGCAACCCACTCAGCTATTTAATAGCGCCCAGGGCCACTTCAATCAGGCCTCTTCCACACTGCCTATAAAATACAGATTATCTGATTTGAACTGGATTATATGGCAGTGTAGACTCAAGGCCCTTCCACACAGCTATATTCAAACTGGCCAACCAAGGATTCTGCAAGGTAGAAAGTGGCCAGGCTTGCAAGCAGCAAGGCTATTCAGTGCTATTCAACCTGGCCAACCAAGATTTCCTCTAGATAGAAAACCCCCAAGCTCTGAAGCCACAAGGCTACTCTGTCCCATACAACCAGGCCTAGAAAGGATGCCCTATGTAGAAAGCGGCCAGACTTTTAAGCTGCAAGACTATTTAGTGCAGTTCAATCTGTCCAAACAAGGATTCCCCTACTAGCCAGGCTTCAAAGTGGCTCTTTGATTGAGGGTGCTACTCTAGCTACTCCAGAAAACGGCCAGGCTTTGAGGCTGCAAGGCTGTTCACTGCTATTCCACCTGGCCAACAAATGATTCCCATTAGCCACAGCAACGCGTAGCCGGGCAAAGCTAGTTGCCATATAAAATCAAGATTTTCTGCTTTGAACTGGATTATATTGAAGTGTAGACTCATATAATCTAGTTCAAAGCAGATATTCTGGAATATCTCAATTGATAACCTGGATTATATGGCAGTGTATAAGGGGCCTAAAGCAATGACATCTATTTAAGCCATTTTAAGATAGAGGAAAAATGAGGAATTGTATGAAACTATAAATAAACACTTCTGTTCTGAACACTTTCAGGTCTTATTGATTTTAATGGATTTTCTTCCAAATAAAGTTAGACTGTGAAAGAAGCACTCTTCCTAACAGAGAGTATTGTCCTTCCTGAGTCTAATCTTTCGATCAATATGAAATCTCCCACTGTAATCAATGTAGACACACTGGAAAAGAGACACCAGCCAAATTGCTTTCAAATGTATGAGCTATTTATTCAAAGTGATTCCAATCCTTTCTATAACTGCTTTGATGAAACCCCTGATAAATATTCATAAATATTCATTGTGTCCTATTACAGTAAATGGACATGTTAGACAATGCTGAAAGCTACACCAAAGTTATTACCAAGAATTCATGTGAGTAACCAGGAACAAGATAAGTTATGTGGGTTTGTTCTTAAGTTGAATTTGTATGGAAGTCAGAACAGGTAATTTTTAAAAGTGTAACTGTACTATTAAGTTTTGCATAACTTAGAGAAGGCACCCCCTGTTATTTGTTTTGCTGTTTGTTCCCAGCTCAGAAGATTTCACCTCACTTTCTGTCATTGTGATAATTGGATCTTGAAAAAAAAATGGCTTGTTACAGAAACCAGGATTGGTGATAAAGTTTCATTGGAAATACTTTTCCTCCATGAAAATTCTTTTAGGGGTGTATTTCCCTTCCAAGGGGTAGATTTATCTCAATTCCTGTTGTTTCACGCCCATTTTTAACTATGAGTCATTTGCAAGTCAGATGCTTGTAACTCAGGGACTGCCTCTATTTAACTTCAATCATAAACAAATTTGCACGTCATCTATGTCTCCATCCAAAATATAATGATGGGTAAATGATAGAGAATTCATAGAGATATGAAACAGCGCTGAGAAATTATGCCAGTAACTTCACCATTTTGTCTTTCCATATCAGTCTCTGGTCTCTCAGAATTTGAGTGTTGGTGTCTACACACAAGGCACTGATATGAGCTGATGCCCTGCATGAACCTAGCTAACATGTAGATACTGGGTGTGGGAAAACACTCTAATATTAGGGCTTCTTTCAATTGTTGAACTTCCTTAGTATGAATAATATATTTATTTATTTACAGCATTTTTACCCTGCCTTTCTCACCCAAGGGGACTCAAGGCAGCTTATAATATCTGGAGAAGCTTGAATCATTTCCCATGTTCCCAGTCCACTCACCAAATATTTGGTCTATATAATCACTCACTTCTACCACAGGTACACTAATATGGCAGTGGCTCTACTCCAAATGTCTCCAAGTCTCCATTTACCTTTAAAATATTAATACATTTAGTATGTATAATTAGAGAAGGTTTTGTACAATTGGCCATCAACATTAGTGAGTTCAAATTTTGAAGATTTGATTGCACCATATGACATGATCTTTGTTTCTGGGTTATAAATGTCATTAAAAAGGTTTATTACACTAAAAAAATTCATTGTTTTTGCAGGACATCTTGCAGCACATTGCTATATTTTTTTCAATTACTATCTTGAGTTTCAACAAATTCAACACAGTTTGAGGCAGCTACAAAAATGAAGTTTCTGGATCATAACAATTTCTTTCAAGGTAAGTACTGCCCAATTAAACAGAAATAATACTTTCAAACCAGGAACAGATTTTTTTAAAAAAAATTTGTTAAAGGTAAAGGTAATGGTTTCCCCTGACGTTAAGTCCAGTCATGTCTGACTCTGGGGGTTGGTGCTCATCTCCATTTCTAAGCCGAAGAGCCGGTGTTGTCCATAGACACCTCCAAGGTCATGTGGCCGGCATGACTGCATGGAGCACTGTTACCTTCCCGCCGGAGCGGTACCTATTGATCTACTCACATTAGCATGTTTTTGAACTCCTAGGTTGGCAGAAGCTGGAGCTAACAGCTGCCGCTCCCGCTGCTCCCGGGGTTTGAACCTGGGACCTTTTGGTCTGCAAGTTCAGCAGCTCAGTGCTTTAACACACTTCGCCATCGGGGCTCCAATGTAAAAAATTGTTACATAGTGTTATTCATGGATTTCAGTAATATTCCCCCTCCCTCTTCCCAGCCTCCTTAATGTGGCTTGAGGCTAGCTGAAGACTGCCAGACTTCCAAGCTTCAGGTAAGTGATTATGTTCTGTTTGGCGACTCCCATGAAATGTGGAGAGGGGATTGGAAGGGATTGGAGGTGACAGCCATCCTGTTTCTCTGGGCTGTATCCTAAATTTCACTAATCCAGCTGTCTTCACAAGCCCTAATTGGACAACCTGAGTCATGCTTGAGAATTCCAGTTTTTTCCTTAGTTTAACCCAGGGAAAAGCTGCATGAAATGCCTGGGTTAATGTGGATTATCCACGAGCAGTGTTTAGTTGCCATACAACTGGTCACTTTGCACACTGGTCAGTGTAGCAATGCCCTTAGATCCATTTCATATGTACTGTTTTCAAGCCAGGTTTTACTCATACTTTAGCTATGCATTTCATTTTTTTCTGCCTAGTATAATACCTTACATTTCTTTCTATTGAAATTCATTTTCTTAATTTTAGCTCAGCTCTCTAATCTGTCAAGGCCATTTTGAATTCCGATCCTGTCCTCTGGGTTTAAACTATTCTTCACAATTTGATGTCATCTGCCAATTTAAAAAGCATTCTCTCTATTCCATCATCCGAGTAACTGATAAAAATGTTGAATAGCACTGGGTCCAAAACAGAACCCTGTATCACTCCAGTAGTTTCTTCTATAAAAGAGGAAGAAGAGTCATTGGCAAGCACCCTTAGACTAAGGCTAATTCCTGTAAAAAGGGGTCTACACTAGATAGTCAGTGCTAGATCAACACTTTTTAAATTTCATCCTCAACATATCTTTTGAAAGAATTCCATTCTGGATCTGGAAACTATAAGTTACTAACAAAGAGCTAGGCAAGAGGCCCTTTACAGGATAGAATAGTGCTACAATTATTCTACCACCAATGGAAACACCATCTATGTTTCCATTGTACAGTCCAGATCACCTGAAGTACTCTTTAGACACCGGTGGTGTCCTGAGAAGAATGGATCTACAAACTGAGTGTTGTAAATAGTTGAGATCAGTTCACTATAACATACCATACTTTGTGCTGATGGTGCCAAATTAGATTTGAGGCTATCCAGTTTCATATAAAGCCAACATTTTTTTAAGGTAACAATTTCTGTTCATCTTTGGATAATTATTCTTGTGACCTTTTTGGAGATGCTTTCTCTGGGGAAGCAATTACATTTTTTCTCATTTAGTATGAGACCCCGCTTAACACTACATTCAAAATGGTGTAAAACTGTGTTTAAATCTTTATAAAATCTATTATAATTACACCTTAATCATAAGTATTTCAGTACTCCATAGGGCACACAAAACTGGCATCAAGATGAGTGGAACTTTATCAGTCTAAGTGGCCATTAAATTGCTGCCTAGTTCCCTCTCAGTTTCAAATCCATTTTTTAAAAACTCTGCATTTTTATTCTTATTTAAAAGATGCAGTGTCAGTAATCTAGACAAAAGAATATGAAATCTCTTTCATTGACTGAAATGTATGACCCACCAAGAAATCTATTACAGCAGAAAACACCACAGTTCTTTAATTGTGCTGCTTTGAAGAAAAAATATCCCTCAGCTAATATTTTTTGAGGAAGTGAATGAATTCTGGGAATATTTTGAAAGCTAGATTAACAGATGGGACTTAGTTTCTAATAGCTAATAGTCATGCTTCATCAACATGACATCAAAGATGGGAACTGAACAAGTTGTCCATCATTAGTTCAATAATAGTTTCTTTTAAAGGTGCCTTTAAGAAGCACTTACTTCAATGCTATATTAGGTACTATCCATCAATGTGTCCTTCATCCCATGAAAACCTGGATTCTCTGTGTTAAGGACACCAACGAGAAGGAAGATCAGAATCTACATTTTAAGAATGAGTTGTGTGACAGCTGTAATCATTATCTCTTAAACATTGATCTATGTCCCCAGGAAAGAGTTTATATTAACTGATGGAGACCTGGCAGCTTTTAGAGAATGAGGCATGGTGCTGTCAGTGGGGACCCTGAAATAAGCATAAAATCTTGTTTTTAAATAACATCTTTACAGTCTTTTAGATGGGTTGCCCTTTTTTTGAGTACATCACATATATCCAGGGCAGAGTGTGTGTGCTGAGTCCATTCATCAGCTAGTCAGGGTGAAGAGAGGAAAGATGATTCTGTTGACTGGATCAATGTTTCCCAAACTGTTACTGGGGTATTTTTCTTGGATCAGGAGAACCACAACATGGATGAAGGATTCATTAACATTGAGAAACAAAAGATTATTACATTTTGAAGGAGATGGTTTGAAATATGATATACATGCTTATCTTTAGTATGACAAAATATTATCAGATTCAAACTTTAAAGGTAAAGGTAAAGGTTTCCCCTGATGTTAAGTCCAGTCGTGACTGATTCTGGGGGTTGGTGCTCATCTCCATTTTTAAGCCAAAGAGCCAGCATTGTCCATAGACATCTCCAGGTCATGTGGCCGGCATGACTGCAGTTAATAAGATGATCACTGTTATGGGTGTGGAATAAATATAAGAACTACTGAAAATTGTACGGTTTAATGGGCTCAAAATATAGGTTCACAAATTCAAAGATGTTGTCTAAGATGTATAAAGGCAGTTCTAATAAATGTTTAAAATGTTGTGACATTTAATCATATGTGGTGGTCTTACCAAAAGGCCAAGAAATACATATGTTGTTGGAAGAAAATCTTATGGTCAAAATAATTATTTTTTAATTGTTGGGAATGCTGGACAATCAACTAGACAGAAAACACAGAATATTACTATAATATATTACTACTGTAGTGAGAATAGTCTATACACAGAGATGGAAAGCAGCATTAATCCCAACACAAAAGAATACTTGATGAAGATTTATGAACTAGCTGAAATGAATATATTGATAGTGCTGATTAAGGAGAAATTCCTGACTACTTTAAGAAAAATGGTAACTGATTTATAATTTTTCTGCAGCATGCCATTATACCTGTAATACAAATATTAACAATTAGGGCAGTTATTTTTTCAGCCATTGAAAAACACATAGTCAGTTACTGGCAGGATTTGGCACAAATGATGGCAGGCAGTGGGGGTAGGAGTGGGGACAATGGATAGCAGGAGGTAGAAGTGGGCAGGCCAGTAGTGGATGCGGGAAGCAGGGGGCAGACATTAAAGTACAAATCTGTCAAAGCATAACAATAGGATAAATAAATCTATCTGCTTTTCTTTCTTTATTATTCACATTCATTATCTAAAACAACAAGAAACATCTTATGTTGTCCCTATCAACTGCTGCATCTATTTTTTTAAGCCTTAGAAAGATTCTGTCTATAAGTTAATGAAATAGCTTTCTTATTTTGTAGGTGACCAGGGAGTTGCTCATTTGGCTCAGTCGACTATATTTCAAAAAAAAAAAAATAGAAAATAAAAAAAAAAGACTTCAAAACTCTTTGGTATTCAGCTACACAGAAAATCACAGATGGGTGCTATGATACAGCTGCAAAATTAGATAAGGGTCCACAGGAGTTCTACATTTAATTAAATAAGAAACAATTTTGAGTAGTTGCTGCAGTCCGACATTTCAGAATCTGCCAGGTGGCCTTGCTGTGTTACATGAAAAGTAACCTTTCCATTCTGTGGGATGATGATCCTTTAAAGTTGTATCTCTTCTGGCAGCATTCAGTTGAAAAGGCTTTTACAAATATGATATATGCATTTTGTTTGAGTCTGATCAATAACTGAAGGCTATGACTAAGATATATGGCACAAAGGGTTCTTGTACTGATGTACCCTATCAAAGTTCTTTTGCAAACTCATTTAAGATAGATGAGAAATGATGATGATGGCCAGTTAGACTTTGTTTAATTATGAGCTGGTCATTGACTGTAATAAAGTGAACTTGAACTTGACTTTGTTTAAGAAACATTTCTGAAAAGTTTTTCATTTATTTGAGATAAATGCGCCATGAAATCTATTTCACACCTCAATTTCCAAAATCCTGAACACCCCCCCCCCCAGCAAAAAAAAAAAAGTATTTACTGTCAAATGTAATGTGCTGAGGCAAAAAGTGTGCTCTTTGTAATTTGGCCAAAAAAGTGTGCATTCCTGTTGCTGACTGCTTACAATTCTTTCATTATAAACTATCAGGTTAGAACACCAAGGCTTCCAGCAATTGAAAAGAAAACCTTGAGATTCATCTATGCTATATAATGAATGGACATGAAGTCATAAATAGGGCTTCCTGGAAGGTTTTTTTTTTGGGGGGGGGGGGGGTATATGTCAGTGAGCACCTCACACACTTTGGGTGAAGGATGGGAATTTGGAACTGCCACTACTGTGAATTTGGAGTTGGAGAAAAATTTCTTGTACTTGGGACTGGTCTCTGGGTCTTTGTCCTCAACATGGAACATGTGGATTGGGGGCTTACACCCTCCAGCCAGCTATCTAGTTTTTAGGTAGCCTGGGTGCAACCCTGAGTCTCGAGATTTCTCTAGGGGCCCTATGGTGTTTTACCCCAGGAAGGCTTGGATATGTGGACTGAGTGAGACTTATTACTGTGGTCACTCCAACACTAGCCACTTCATTACATTCATTCAATTCTACTGATCCACCAACTTAAGAGATGGCAACCTACTGTGTTCATCACATAATGTAGGCTTCAAATGTAGGGTACAGATATTTTGGCATTTTAAAGTGCTTTAAAGGGTTATCTTTTCAGACGCTTTCTAAGGTGGTTGGCAAGTGATGTTTTGTAAATTATCTGCATAGAGGGAATAAGAGGGAATAAGGGAACTTTTTTATATATAAATTATCCGCATGGAGGGAATAAGGAGAATACAATGGCATGACAGAATTGACCAAAATAGCCAATCCTGTCATGTGAAAGTATTCCCCTTATTATCCACTTTAAAATGAAAAGGTTACACAATTTGTGGGAGGAGCTGAAATGCTCTGCCATTACCTTTTGCTCACCTTTTGCTCAGAGAGAGAGAGAGAGAGAGAGAGAGAGAGAGAGAGAGAGAGGAGGAGAAGGAGAAGGAGGAGGGCTGGTCTGGCAGCGGAAGGAAGTGGGGCATTAGCTTCATCTCCATAAATCTCATTTCTTTCCCTTCTTTCCCCTTTCTTTTCTTTCTCCTCCTTTCCTCCTCTCTTTTCCCTTTTCTTCTCCCCTTTTCCCCTTCACTCTCTTTTTCTCCTTTTCTCCCCTTCTTTTCTCCTCTCTTATCTTCTTTCTCCTTTCCTTTCTTTCCTTCTACTCTCATCTCTTTCTTCCTTCTTTGCCCTCTTTCTCCTTTCCTTCCATTTTTCTCCTTCTTTCTTATTTCTTTTCTTTCCATCTTTCTTCCCTTTTTCTACTTACCTTCCTTTCTTTTCTTCCTTTCTTCTCCCCTTCCCTCCCATACCCCTCCCATCCTTTCACCTTTCTTGCCTTTTCCCTTCCCTTCTTTTCCCTTCTTTCTCTTTCCTTCCCTTCTTTCTCCCTTCCCTTATTTTTTTTCTTTCCTTCTTCCTTCCCCTTTATGTTCCTTATTTCTTCTTTTCATCCCATCTTTCTCCTTTCATTTCCTTTCTACTTCTTCTTTCCCTCCTCCAAACATTTTGTCATGCTTGTCCCCCTTTTTTCATTTCCCTTCTCTCCCTTCTTTCTTCAATACTTTCCCTTCTTCCTTCTACCCCTTCATCCCCTCCTCTATCCCTTTTTTCATCCTTGTATCCCTTCTCACATTTTTCTAACTGGCTGGATCCCACAATAGTGCCATTCCAAACATTATCTTGTGCGTTCTTTTTAAAAATATACACATTGCTTCACTTGAGCTTCTCCATTGTCATTGTGTTGCATCTGTGAGCTTTGGTTGCTATACAGCAAAAGAGCTGAGGTTTTCAAGGAGCTTCAGGTGCTGAATTCAGAACAGGAATTGAGCCAACGTGGTCTAAGGGGGTAAGGAAAAAAGGGGGGGTCAAACAGAGGTTTTTCATTGGCTGCAGAGGGGTCCCACCTCACTGAGTGAGGACAGAGTTCCTTGGAACAGCTTCCACTAGACTAGAAGTGATTGGAGGACAGGGGAAGCTTCCTTTCCTAGACAGAGCCCTTTTCCAAGAAGGGCACTCTGGGGAGTACACTGAACTTTAATTTAACTCTTGGAAATGTTTCAAAGCTTTAGGCCCATCTCTTCCTTCTTCATATGCATGTTAACTGCCAGGAGCTGCACTGGGTGAAACAGATGTTCTGCTGGTGATTTTGGTTCTGATTCATATGGGGTCTAGTCCTTTCTTACAAATGATTGTCTGACTAACAAACAGGATCATTAGTACAACTGATTTCTGCTGCTAGGGATAGCTCTTGGATGTTAATTTAGTTTGGGGAACCAGGGCAGGTAAATATATCAGTGCATTGATACTGTTGAAACCACTTCAACTGCCATGGATCAATATTATGGAATGATGGATGTGTGTGATGAAGGTAGTAAAATCATCCATTTAATTTCAAAACTGAGTATACCTAAGCTGAATGGTAAACCTCCTCTCCCAAACACTTGACCTGTTCAGTGGGATGAAGTGGTAGGTTTCTCCCTACGTTAGTTTTGTTCACAAAAAAAATATTCAATGTATTACAACAAAAAGTATTTCATCTCATGTCTTGTGTCTGAACTTGTTATTTTTGTGGTAGGATAGCAACTACTTATAATCTTCAGTGAAGGTTTATTAAGACCGTGAGGATCATTCATATTATAGGAGAGAATAGTAGAAAAATAGAAATCTCAGATCTTATCAGTTGTTGTATGGCTAGCAGGGCCCAGTTAGATAGGGTCAGAAGGATATTGGGATGAAAAAAATATAAATGATGTGTGGAATAGGGATAAATATAGGTTTCTTGGAGAGTTTTACTCAATTATCTGGACACATCAAGAGGGCTTTCTCACTCCATAATGCTATTGTGTGTGTGTGTGTGGGGGGGGGGGGGGGATCCTGGATGAGGATTATGGAGAAGATTCACATTTTAGGCCTTTTGAATCAATCCATCTTTGTCATCTAAAAAAGAGAGATGAAAAAGAGAGAAGTGGTGCTGGTGGTTGGGAGACCAAATGATGTATGTGCTTGCGATGTTAAATGAACTTGTTGTTACATCAGAGACTTCATACAAAAGCAAATATAATTAATAACCTTTTCCCCATACCTTCTTTCTTAACCTTAGAGAGTGAAGCAATTTCCTTGGAGTGATTTTGGTACAGACATGAGATGAATTAATTTCTTCTCTACATCATTATAATTCACAAGGAAATCTTATTTCATTGCCACCATCATAAACACACAATTGAATTACAGTAACCAGATTCTTACATTAGATAGGTTATCCAGAGGAGAAATATAAGGAAGGGGGAATCATAGGCCCCTTCTACGCTGCCATATAATCCTGATTATCAAAGCAGATAATCCACATTATCTGTTCTGAACTATAATATATGAGTCTACACTGTCATGTATGCAGTTCAAAGCAGATATCTGGATTTTATATGGCAGTGTAAATGAAGCCTTACTATTACTGAGATTATATTTAAGACAGACCTTCGCAAATAAACAATCATTTGAGGAGTCTACAACTCCTGCAAGAGATCTTGTCTCCATTCCATGAGGGAGAAAAACACTGGCGTCAGAGTTTTGTGTGTGTGTGTGTGAGTATTCTGTGCATAACTAGTGGTTTTTCTTTTTTTGTGAAGCTAAATACTCAACAAGCACAGAGAGACAGGATGATTGATTGCAAAGACAATCCATCCAATGTTACAACCATTACCTGTGGAATATTGCAGATATAATCATAGTTTTCCCAGTGAGAAGCACTTTAAAGATATGTGCAGGAAAAAATCAAAAATGTACACAATCTCACAGTGACTGACAAAATCATTTTATCTTGCACTGGAGATTTTAAAAATGTTATTGTTTGATTTGTTGCTTGAATTCCATTCCTAATTTATAATTATTTATGTTCACCAAACTCAAACTCATACCACTAACATTTTTTAGTTATTATGCTTAAAACAGACATTTTGAGGTTCTAAAAAATGCATATTTTCCTACTCATCTTTGAATTTCCTTCATATTTTTTCTTAAAAAGTAACAATCTTTTTTTTCTTCAAATTTGACAATAGACAATAATCCTGTGACCTATTTATGATACTACTAAAATTTTAGTAGTATCAAGCTGAGGCACCTAATTTTACCACAAAAAATGAGAAAATGTATTGATTTGAGTATAAGATGAAGGGGGAAATGCAGCAGCTACTGGTAAATTTCAAAAATACAATAAAAATAGATACCAATAAAATTACATTACTTGAGGCATCAGTAGGTTAAATGTTTTTGAATATTTGCATAAAACTGTAATTTAAGTATGACTGTCCAACTCTGATTACCTATATACTTGAGTACAAGCTGACCTGAATATAAGCCAACCAGGATGCTCACTCGAGTATAAGCCATGGGGGGCTTTTAAGTCCTAAAAAGGGCAGAAAATTTGGCTTATACTCAAGTATAAGTATTTTAATGAATATATTAATTGTATATTTCAGTAACTTGTCAGATGTTTTAGAACTATAAGATTAAACAGCAACAACAACACATTAGATTTTCCAGCTCCCATTCATGCTTGCGTTCACTTTAAAATCCATAGTTATAAAATATTATGTTCAATCATCATAAAAAATTACAAACAAAGTTATGAGGAGAAAAGAGTATAATAGGCTTTGTTCAGCTCTAGTAATATTGTTATTAATATCATATGTAATATTTATTGTTTTTGAAGCCTTAATTATGGAATTTGGCAATCCATCCATTTATAAAATATTATGTGCAAGTGGAAAATACAACATAATTGGATAAATGTGTTAGACAGCTAACACATAAAAGAAAGTCGGTAAGACTAAGAGAGGATTTGAGGAGATATCTCAAGAAAATGGCTGAGGGGCAATTGAATGCTATGCACATTTCCCTCTGTTCACAGTAGGGATAGAAAGAGTATTTAAAAATGACTGTATGGAGTGCCGTTACCTTCCTGCTAAAGCAATACCTATTGATCTACTTACATTTGCATGTTTTTGAACTGTTAGATTGGCAGAAGCTGGGGCTAACAAGGGGAGCTTATCCGGTCCCATGGATTTGAACCACCAACCTTCCGGTCAGCAAGTTCTGCAGCTTAGCGGTTTAACCCAATGTGCATTTTTCAAATACTATTCAAAGAGCTGGACTTATTCTGTGTAAAATTTGCAGGTACATGCATGTACATTAGAGCCCCGGTGGCGAAGTATGTTAAAGCACTGAGCTGGAGACCGAAAGGTCCCAGTTCAAACCCCGGGAGCGGCATGAGCAGCCGCTGTTAGCTCCAGCTCCTGCCAACATAGCAGTTCGAAAACATGCCAATGTGAGTAGATCAATAGGTACCGCTCCGGCGGGAAGGTAACGGCGCTCCATGCAGTCATACCGGCCACATGACCTTGGAGATGTCTATAGACAACGCCGGCTCTTCGGCTTAGAAAGGGAGATGAGCACCAACCCCCAGACTCGGTCATGACTGGACTTAATGTCAGGGGAAACCTTTACCTTACAACATGCACATTACAGTATTTTAGTTTTCCCCAATAAGTCAGAGCTGGACTATATGACATATATGTGGAGTTATGAAGTAGACCATTTGAGTTGTATGAATAATTTTTAAAGCAGGAAAAAAATATATGGGTTTTTTTGTGTGTGTCAGGAGCGACTTGAGAAACTGCAATATATGGTTGTGAGATAGGATTTAAAGGATTTACAGACAGGGTTTTTTTTGTCGGGTATTAATTGATGCACATTTCCTTTTCACTTCCCTTAAGGTGGTTTGTTTCTGAAAAGTGCAGAATATAATTTAGCTGCATACATATTCTGAACAAAAATTGTACATGAGCTTGCCCTCTGTGTGTGCTCGAAGCAGCATTCTCTGTGCAGATAATTACATTTTCTGTGTATGAAAAACTCATGCCAAATTTTTGCACAAAATGTCTCCCGAAATGTGAAATTTCTCATCAGCCCAGGATTCTCTTTGTCAGGGTTTTCCAACACTTCAGGAAGATATATTTGATCATATTTTTAGATTCTAGATTGGATCTAGATTGGATCTAAAATAGATCAGATTAGGCTTTCAATTGTAAGGAAGAGGCAGGACTGGGAAAAGTGATAGTTCAACAAAACAAGGATATCAAGGCTGCTTATAAAACATAGAATATGAAGTGGATTTGGAACTAGTTAGAGGAGGCTGTCAAAAATCGAGACTAAAATCAACCATCAACCATAATTAAGTTCCATTTATTTAAATAAATTTACTGCAAATATTACTGTATGGATTTGACCCTATGTCAACTCAAGATATATTTTATACATATTTCAATTTTTTTAAAAAAAAATCGAGAAAAAGAGAAACATCTACACAAGAAGACTCTTAAATGTTTCTATGATATACTTTGTTCTTGCAAGTATTAGCCCGCTGAAAACAATGAATACCTGTTTGTGTGGAAATTAATTAATTTAATTTATCCATTAATTGCTTCACCTGTTGAGAACAAGTTGCATTTTTGCACCTCAAAGAGTTATTTTCTTTTCTTGGATACTTTTTTTGCAGATAAATTAATCCAATATTAATCTGGGTCTGAAATTCACACTGTATGTATTGTTGGTAAATGTATTTTTACAATTAATGGAACCACTCTTCCATTTCCATGAAGTTTGTGCTTCTGCATAATTTTCCCCATGTTTTGCAGTAAAATGTTTTCAGCTCAGGAACCAGAAAATGTCAACTTTGATTTAGAATCCTACTGTGAGAATCATTCTTTGAAGTTCAAACAGACAGAGACCTTAACACCTTTTAGCTTTCCAGGAGCCTTTCGGGTTGAAATCCTTGATTTGAAAATGAAAGGAAATGTGCTATTTTCTTTCTTTTCTTGCAGCATCTGCTGTCACATTCCTTAAATATGTTGGGATAGTAATTATTAGGAATTATTAGCAACAAAACCTTTTGAAAGAACTATTCTCTGAAATGTTTCACATTTCTAGGTAAAGATCTAAATGTTTTAAGCATTGCCTGGGATCTGTGCCAATGTATTGCATTAATCTGTATAGATGATAGAATTCAGTATTTTGAAAAGTAGGAGTTCTGGGGTCAGGGGGCTGCCATTGAGGTCGTGCTAGAGAGGCAAAGATGTGGTTGTATATGGCATCCCAGGGAGAAGCACAACAGAGTTTTTGCAACCCTGAAGCAAGATAGGCTGGATAGCCATCATGTCAGGTCCCCCGAGCTTAAAGTCCTGCTGTTAAATGGCAGGTCCATAAATAGTAAAACAGAAGCCATCTAGTACTTGATCTTGGATGAACAAGTGGACCTGGCTTGCATCATCAAGACCTGGTTGGACGAACTGGTGGATTGACCTCAACTAGATCTGTCCACCGGGTTTTGGAGTGCATCAGCAGGCCAGACCTGCGGGGCTGGGAGTTTGGGTTGCAGTGGTCTATAGAGATCCCATCACCCTGTTTAGATGCCCCATTCTGCAATCACCTAGGTTTGAATGTGTTTATCTGAAAGTGGGTGCTCAGGACAGATGAGGGATTCTGCTTGTGTACCAACCACTCTGCTGCACAACAGTGTCCCTACCTGAGTTAGCAGGGTGGTCTCAGGCCTGGCGTTGGAGTCTCAGCTGGGGGACTTCAACATCTATACTGAGTCCACTCTGTCTGGAGTTGCTCAGGACTTCATGGCCTCCATGACAACCATGGGGCGATCCCAAATGATATCTGGGTCCTCTCATGTAGCTGGACACACTTTGGACCTGGTCTTAAATGAGGATGGGGGAAACACTGGTGTGGAAGAACTAAAAATGTTTTCGTTGTTGTAGACCAGCCACCTATCTGATTGGCTTTAGACTAACCACAGCCTCTAACCTCTGCAGGGGTGGGGGACCCATTAAGATGGTCCACCCCAGGAAACTTATGGATCCGGATGGATTCTTGATGTCTCTTGGGGATTTTCCTGTCATGGTGGCAGATGATCCTGTCAATGCCCTGGTCAACCACTATAACTCGGAGGCAACCAGGGCAGTAGATTCCCCTGAATGTCATCTCCCATTCTGCAGGCTCAAGTCAGCTCCTTCGTTCACTGAGGAGCTGGCGATGATGAAGCAGACAAGATGCGGAATAGAGTACTGCTGGCAGAAGACTTGGAATCCATCTTACTGAGCATGAGCTAGAGCCTCACTTAAGGCCTACTCCGCAGCAATGGGGACAGCCAGGAAAGCTTTTTTGACTGCCCACATTGCATCTGCAAGTAATAGGCCTGCAGAATTGTTCCAGGTGGTAAGGGAATGCAAGGGAGGAATCTCCAAATGATCTAACAACTCAATGTCATGAGTCTGCCCATCATTTTGTAGATAAAGTCATTCAGATATGTTCTGACTTGGACACCAGTTTTAAAACAGCACTAAGGGATGTAACCGAGGAACCTGTTTATCCTGTTTTGTTGGATTTGTTTCAGCTTGTTCAGCCTGGTGACGTGGACAAGATCTTTGGAACGGTAAGAGAGACCACATGTATTCTAGGTCCTTTTCTTTCCTAGCTTATCAAACTTGCCAACGGGGAATTAGTCAAGTGGTTCACGAGGATCATAAATTCCTCATTGGAACAGGGACAAATACCATCAAGTCTAAAAAAGGCAACAGTAAGACCAATTTTGAAGAAGGCATCACTGGATTCTTATGTACTCAATAACTACCAGCCAATTTCTCATCTTCCCTTCTTGGGCAAGGTTCGGGAACGTATGGTGGCCTTTCAGCTCCAGGGTTTCTTTGATGAAACCAATTATCTTGAGCCATCGCAGGCAGGTTTTAGGCCTGGTCACAGTACAGAGATAGCTTTAGTCACCTTGGTAGATGACCGCAGCAGAGAACCAGACAGGATGAGGGTGTCCTTGTTGGTTCTCCTGGATATCTTAGCAGCTTTTGATATCATTGAACATGGTATCCTTTTAAGGCGGCTCTCTGGAATGGATTTTGGGGGCATTTTCAATGAATCCACTCCTTCCTGGAGGATTTTACCCAATTGGTGAAGCTCTGGGACACCTTCTCAGACCCCTGGTCATTGACCTATCCCATGACCTGCCATTTTACAGCCTGATTTCACCCATTGTACTACAACAATTGGTTTCATTGAGTATTGAATGAGTTTATGCTGCTGTTTTTATATTATGTTTTATTGAATTGTGCATTTAACTGGATTGCTATATTTACCTAGGTTTTATTTTAATTATGTTTTTGTTTTAATGGATTGCTTAGTATTTGTGTTTATGGGCATGTTGTCCAATATGTAAGCCGCCCTGAGTCCCTTTTGGGAGATGGTGGTGGGGGTATAAGAATAAATATAAGGATAAATGGCCAAAATATAAGGATATTTTGATAAAAAAGAAAGAGGGATATATGTTGAAATCGCAAGAAGAAATAAAAGAGAAATTTCCGGGTACCTCATGGTTTCAATATGCCCAACTAAAAGAACAGTTCAACAAGGATAAAAGAATTGGATTCGGTGAGGTAGACAATCGATGGGAAAAAATTATGATAAGAAGAAAACAATATCTAGAATCTATGTTATATTATTGGAGTGGGCAACAGAAACAGAGGAGATTAAAAATTGTATGATAAAATGGGCCAAAAATATTGGACAACCAATTAAATTAGTAGAATGGGAAGAGATTTGGAATAAAAAGTTAAGATATACATATGCCTCAGATTTGAAAGAAAATTGGCTAAAAAAATTTCATCGGTGATACATGACCCCAAAAAAATTAGGTTTAATGTATAAAAATTATGATAAGAAATGCTGGAAATGTAAATCCCAGGAAGGATCGTTTTATCATTTATGGTGGTTATGTAAAAAATCAAAAAGTTATTGGAAAATGATTCACCAAGAAACACAACTAATATTACAATTGAAGTTCCCATTAAAGCCAGAATATTATCTATTAGGAATTTTAGACAGTGAGATTAAACTTCACAAAAATGATATCTTATTTACATATTGTGCTACAGCTGCTAGAATGACTTTTGTGAAAGCGTGGAAACTGGAGGAAATTCCGAATAAAGACCCTTGGATTCATAAGTTAGAAGAAATTCAAAACATGGACAAGCTTACATTACTTTAGAAAGAAACGAGAGGAAAGCCTGCTAGAAGGACAAATTGGACTAAACTGGAAGAATATATTAAGAAATGATTAAAACTATGCTTAATAACTGTGTTTAAACTGGAAAATGATAGTTTTAAATACAGTGTTAAATAATAGCTATTCGTAGAATGGAAGTTACACTTCCCTTTAGATTGATCTTCCCTGATTTCTGTGATTCCCAATGTTGTTAATCCCCATCCTTTGTTCCCCCTTTTTTAATGTTAATCCCCACTTCCCTTTCCATTTGTTTTGTGTGTGTATATACATATTTACTTTCTTTGCATTTGTCCTTGTGTTTCTGCACTTATCCCCGTTTTTAAATGTGCACTGTATTTGAAAAAAAGAAAAAAAAAGAATAAAGTTGTTGTTGTTGTTGTTGCTATTATTATTATTAAAAAGTAAACAAAAGCTCCAGTTACTGCCTGTTTTTTGAAGAAAAGTGTGCTTGAAGACAGATAATGAAGACAGCAGGCTTATCTCTTGCCTTTTCTTCAGAAATGAAGTGTTGGACAGCTTCCTGTCGATTAATTTTCTAAATCTTTCACTGTCATGTTGAATCTTGCCTTAACCTTTGCTAACATTTCCATCATTCTTTCAAATGGCTAGCTCAGTTCCTACCAGTGATGAAGTGAGTCCCTTTGTGTCCATGTGTGTGTGTCTGTGTGCACTAACACTCAAAATACGGGGAAAGAAAAAAAAAGGACTATAATATTTTGAACTCTTCCGTATAGAAGTTTATGAGCACGTTTCTCACTTTTTGTTGAATTTAATTCAAATCTAGCCATATGTAGAGTTGACTTACTGAAATAAATAAAACTTAATGTAGTCATTGTTGATAGTTCACTCTAAAGATAAATAAAAAGTTTGATCCAAATTCACTCCTATTACACAAATGTTACATGTCAAGAGTTTGAGTTTTAGAACTATGAATATGGAAAAAAAAGTGAAACTTGCAGAGAGATTCATACCTAGTCCACTCTAATAATGGCCTAATCTCAGCATAAATCTAGATACTAAAACTCATTCATTGTTGGTTTTCAGGTGGTTTAAACCATCCTATATAATCTCACATCCAACATGCTTCATGTGTGAAAAAGGATAAGCATAGTGACTAGCCTTATTTTTTAAAGGAAAATTAGGAAATTATTTGAGGGAGCAAGAATAAGTGTGGCATAATTTTGAACTAAGGGCTCATCTGCACTAACCATATAATGAAGTTTGAAACTAGCATGAATCTACTGTGCATAGATGATACATGCTGCCAAAGTGCACTGCAACACAGGTTAAAGGGTTTAAAGCACATCAAGTAAAGTGGGGGGGGGGAATCTAAAATAATCCCCTTAATGTGCATCAGTGGTGAGCCCCAAATGTAAACCACATTGCACTGTGAAATCAGCTTCATAGAATCTGAAGTGCATTGTAGGGCCCCACCCATGCTAATGCAATTTGGTATGGGGGGTATCTAAAAATGTTTCAAAGGGCATAGCTGGGCAACAAGCAGGCAATTGACCCCCCCCCCCCCCCCCCCCGAAGAGGTAAATTACCTCCACTGCTAACTGTCTCTTTCCCTTCTTGTTTTCTCCTCCTATGCCACCAAAACACTTGTATGGAAAAATATGCATTGTTCACTGACAGTCAAGCTGTGGATACAGTGCATTCTGGAGCCAATTTAAGACCATCTTCTGTGGTTAATCACTATTCTAGCCTTGAACTTGTTCCAGAAATGTTCCAGTAATCATCCACACAGTAAAACTGGTTTCTGACAAACCAACCTAAATAGTCAATGTAAATGTGGCTTGAAGAGACTGTGGGGTCTATATCCCTTATCCAACATGCTTGGAACCAGATTTTATTTTATTTTTGAAATATTGTGCATATATATGGAGCCATATCTAAATACAAAATTCATTCATGTTTCATGTACACATTACATGCATTACTTGAAAATAATTTTATACACATTTTTTTAAAAAAATGTACCCATGAAACAAATTTTGTGTACATTAAACTATCAGAAAACAAAGGTGTCATTATAGAATAGAATAGAATAGAATAGTTATATTATCATTATAATTTTAAATTTTGTTTAACATACCATTAAAAAAACACAAGAGGGAGTTCTGGGAATTGAAGTCCCAACCAGCACATGCCACAAGAGGGGAGGAGAATGGACACAGTCAACCAGGCCTCTGATTGGCTGAGAAAGAAACATGAGAAACATAGAGAAAAAACTTCAACTCCAATCATTCCTCTGGAGGAAGCGCAGAGGCTCATTCAATGCCCATGCCACAGAAATTGCTACTGGAAAAGTGAGTTCCCAGTGGAGCCTTCTCTAGAGGAGAGACCTAGGGAAGTCTTTCATGCCTTTTCTTTCTGTCTGTCTCTCTCTTTTTCCAGCCTTATTTGCCTTAGAGTTTTATATTATTTAGGCCATTTCTTATGTGAAAATGGATAAGTGTTTGTAAGAATCATGTCCTATCCATGTATGACCAGCAGCAATCAAGACACCTACTAAAGACTGAGTGCTATTAATAGAGAGTGAGTAAATCTTGAGTTAGTGAATGTGATTGTGACGATGATGGTGTTGCTGTTGGAAAGCTGTTGGAGTGGAGCTGAAGAAAGCTTGAAGATAACATTTTGTTTTGCCAGTTGAAAGCTGCTGATAAAAGCCAAGGACTGTTATGTCTGTATATATTTTCATATAAACCTTTCTTTACTAAAAGACAGTTTGTTTTGGGGTTTTCTCCTTGGACGAAGGGTGCAACTTCCGCAGAAGGGGTTGAATGTTTGGAACCCCAATTTGATAGCTGCGACAAAGTGGACGCTCCACCAAGGGGATGGGCTTCAGGAAAGGATGGAGGAGGCTGCCGGGGAAAAAAGAAGAGGAGGAGCCACTGCTGCCAAGTGATCAATCTTGCCTGATTTATGAGACCACCCACACATCTTGGTCTCCATCTCAGGTAGGATGCCGCATTTGCCAAAAGAATCTGGCTACTCGTGATCCATTCCAGCTTAGCCTTCGTCTGTCCCCCATTCGGTCTGTTTTCGGCAATCTGGTAGCTGTATCACCGAATTTACCTAAATCCTGAATCGCCAAATTGATTCCTGCACACCCCTAGTAATTAGGTATTTCAACAAATAATATATGTATTGAACATTCCTTATCTGGAATTCCAAAATCTGAAATGCTCCTACACCCAATATTTTCCAAGTGGATAGCTGAGCTAATGACACATTTGCTTTCTGGTGGTTCTATGTATTCAAACTTTGTTTCATGCACATAAATTACCTTCATATTATTTGTATATGGTTATATGATTGGATTTGATGTTATACATAGGTTTCATCTCAAAGAAATATCATTATCTACATATATGCAAATACAGGTATTTCAATATCCAATAAACACTTAAATTCTTAGTGCTTCTAGTCTCAAGCATTTTGGATAAGGGGACTCAATCTGCCTATTTGTTTCCATCTCCAATTAATGCAATTCAACATTGGAGCATGCTTTGTGTTTAAAAAGCTGTTGCTACAAATAACTACAAAATAATTAGATACAGAATATATGTATAAACCCTGGGTTTACTGAGCAATTGCAATTATATTCTGAGATTCCATATGAAAGATTATTGTTAATCCAGGACATACACCTGTGATCTCAAATCACTGAAAATTGTTAATAATACATCATTGTTCTCATGATTGGATTGCAAAATGGAAAAAAAACTGGCTGAACTGCTGTACATGGTTCCTTTTTTATTTTTTATTGTTTAAACACCAGCATGGTTTTAGTTTAATCATAGGGAATCAAAGGAAAATTGAAGAGCAGTTTGTTCAAGCGAATGGTCAATAATGCAGGTAATGGTAATAATATTGGCAGTAGTGTCTCCTTTTATTTCTAAAAACAAAACAAAAAGAACCACAAAAAGCTTTATACTGCCATTGCCTCTGGCAACAGAGGCAACATCACTAGAACATCATTTGAAATGCTGGAAAAGCAATTGAAGAAATCCAGGGCTATTCTGGCATTTTTGTAGCCTGCTGCTATGTTCCTCCAAATAAGTAGATTAGAGTTTGCATTATACATCTTCAGTGATTAATGTTTTATTACCTAGTATGATGGAAGTAAAATAAACTTTAGATCGAAGATTCCGTTTCCAACCTATAGAGAGGTTAGAAAAATTACTGCAAGCCAACAAAGGTAGATGGAATTACAGAAGGGAGTTTGTAGACCAGAGATGAAACCCAAACCAATATCAAGTCTTACTACAGATGGTAGGGACAAGAGGATAATAATATGGTGGCTCAAGAAGCTGAACTGCATCGACTAGAAAATATTTGCAGATGGCAAGAATAGGAAAAGAATGTGAGGAGGAAGGGAGATAATAGGAATAATAAAGGAGTCATATTTCTGTAGAACTACAAAAGTCACATCCAGGACTGCATGGCAGGTAGGGTGGCTCCATGATGAATATGGGGCCAGAGTTTTAAAAATGCATGGCTTTGAATTCATCTACAGGGTCAGGTATTTCATATAAAAAACTTAAGGAGGTGGGCACCAATAGACATTGTGCCCTCATCCTGACTGACTTCAGATTCCTCCCTCCTTACTCATTGCATTTAAGTATAACTAAATTAAATGAGTTTCTGAATTGAATAAAATTGCCTTTTAAAACAAAATATCTCATTTTTTCAAGGTTCGACATCCTTATCTTTATCAACCAGTTCCCTAGAAGAGGGACGACAATAGATTTGGTGTAGTTAAGCATTCAAGGGACTCAAGATCTCTCTACAGATGAAGACTACTGTTACTACAATGCACTGGAAAAAGTTCCCTGTGACTTTCTCTGATAATTAGAAACCTTTGAGGCATATGCAAAAAGGATATGTTTTCAACCTATAGGGATTGACATCAGTATATACATCAGTTATTATTAGGCATGTGCAATCCATAAAAATTGGTTCTAAATTGTGTTCAAAAGTAGGGGGTGCTGGCGCTTCATTTCTAGAGTTCCTTCCAAATTTTGGGGGTAAACATTTCAAAACTCTAACAAAACTTACAAATCTTTGTAAGTACCTCGTTAATGGATATTGCTCAGGCACATTAAGAAAAATATCACTGTCAATGGGGAAATTTCATAGGCTTTTCTTTTCCTCATTTTTGAGCTATCCTGATGAAACTTGCTAAAGTGGTAGAACACATTTACCACTGTTAGTACATCAAATTTCAGAATGTTTGACTTATCCATGTATTTTGGTGAATTTTCAAAGGTTTTATAAAAACATTTTTTTAATAATAACGAAAATCTGTTCCTATTTTGAAAGTGTTATTTCCTGTTTCATTGTGTGGTCTTTACTTTGAAAGTAGTTGTTCTACTCCAGCCAACTTCTGAAGGAGAGACTAATTAATGATTTCAAACAGACAGGCATCCAACATGGAGTCACTCTGGTTCAGTGACCCCTTCATTCCCTCCTTTTTTTCATGTAACCAAGAAAGACTAGTTCTTGGTTGCACAACCCACTTCATGTATCCAATTACAATGGTGTGGTCTTTCTTTCCAAGGTGTTCAGCTGCATGTACATGACATGTTGAACTTCCCTGTGCTGAGTGAAAGTAGCAGTAATCAGTCTCGCAACCATAGTTCTCAAGCACGACATAATGCATGGCAAAAGAAGCAGAGCAAGAATTATAATCAGCAAAATGACAAATAATATTTTGATGAGGTCTCTCAGCCACCCAAGATTTGGAAGCCAATCCACAAGCCAATCAAACCAACCTGTTCCCTTTGGGGTGTAGGCAGCCCTTATGGCGGAGACAACGTTGTTAATTTTGGCTATTTTGGATTCAATGACTCCAGACTTATTGACATAATGGCAGCAGGTTACATTTAACCATACGCACAAGCCGCCTTCTGCCGACAGGAGGTAATCGAGAGCAATCGAGAGCATTAGAACTCCTGCCAGTGAGTCAATTTCAGATTGGAGTGCTTTGATACCAATAACAGTCTGATTAGCCAATGTTTCCAACTGTGTGGAAAGCCTCCGTATTTGTCTAACATTAAGGGCAACTCCCACCCAAGAGAACAGGATTGTTCCAAATCTTTCTCCCTCAGTTAGATAAGTATTATCAGGATCATATTCACGTTTCTCATCATAAGCTCTTTTAGGCCTGTTCCACCGGTCTGTCGCTTCCAGTGCCTGCAGGGGCTACTCTCTCGGGTGTATTTCAATGTTAGTGGGGGCTAAGGTACCAATGGTGCAAGTACCTATCCACAAGGGGGGCAGGACTTTACCTCCCCATTTCCCACATATCCAGAAATACCCCGGAGGCAATCCTCCCATGGCATGGTTGTTAAGCAAAAATACCGGGCCTGGGCCTTCCTGGAATTTGATATTCCATTTGGAAGTTTCCTTGTGTCCGGACCAGATCTTATCGTGGTGGAGGCACAGCTCCCGCCACAGGTGGCTGAGTTGCTGCTCGAGGCAGCTCCGACCCAGGCTTAACCACATATATCTTAGGGGGTGTATTTGCTTTCCCATTTCATGCCGGACAAGGGGGTGGTTTCTTATCATCACCCTCTGGCGAGGAAACTTGTCTTCTTAATCTTTCCGGGTGATCATCTCTTTGTGGCTTTTCAACTCTCATGAGTATGTTGTCATAATATACAGGAAGGGAGAGATTACAATGTGGGTAATCTCCTACCTCTATGTGGGTGGCTTTGGGGAAAGTTTTTATGAAACAACACTCCTGAGATCCCATCCCTGGATCGTGTAAGACAAGCTGATGCCGTTGGTGCAGAATCATCATGGGCCAACATAAATTGAGCCGAATCTATTAACCCCTCTTGCTTAGCATACGTCCAAGGGGTGAACAATTTCCATCCATCCATGTCTAACAGTGGTCCTGCCTTCATGACTCATCCCTCATATTGAGAACGAGGGCCATGGGCACAAACCCAGCAGTCAGTGACCTTTGCTTCATTTACGATATCTTTAATTAGTTGATGGAACATATTCTTTTCCCAACCCGTCTGGGTCTGCACCAGGGGCATCATGATCAACATCAAAGAATATAAGTGTATCTTGTACATGTACTTGTGTTTGTCCTCAATATCACAATATTTTAGCCAACACAGAAACAGAATACAACCCACACAGGAACACACAATTCCCCACGCCCAAAACCCAGTGTCCATTCGGTCTTTTGGGACACTCTAGGTAGTGTACCCTCCTTCCTTCTTCAAGGCGGTTCTGGGTAACCTGACCTCTGGGGCTAGCTCTCGGTAGCTTCGGGCCCCTCCTCTTCAGGGCAGCTCTGGGTAGCTTGACCCTTAGGGCGTGTGAGTGTGAATCTGAGTGGATTGTCCTTATGTAGGTTTACCTTCCAGAAGTCTTTGTCAGTTTAGTCCTTTTTATTTTATGCGAGAGTAGTGTACCCACGGCTTTACATCTTTTAACTTCACAGCAGTAGGAGTTATTAGGAACACCTCCAGTGGTCCCTTCCACCTTGGGCCGAGGGGATCATATTTCCAATCTTTCAGCCAAACCTGGTCTCCTGGTGAGAAAGAATGTAATGCAGTAACGGGAAAGGGATAACGCAGCATTCCAGTATATTTATACAGTTTGTTTAACACCGTACCCAAAGCTTGGACCTCTTTTATCAGTTCTTGTTTTCCCAATTCATGTATGTCTCCTTGCAGAGGTCTAATTTTCAGAGGGGGTCTTCCATACAACAATTCATAAGGTGACAAACCCAAATTCATAAGGTGATTTCCAGCAATGCCATTGGTGGCACCTGAACCCATGACATTCCGGTCTCCCGGCACATCCTTGACATAGTTTCAAAGTCCTGTCCATTCTTTCTATCTTTCCCAAAGATTGGGGTCGGTAGGCACAATGCAACTTCCAAGCGGTTCCTAACGACTGAGCTAGGCACCCAAGGACCTGGTGAACAAGGACCGGGCCTTGTCATCCCCAATGTGTAAAGGTATCCCGTAGCTAGGGATTACATCCCTTAACAAGGCACGCCTGACCCTCCACAACCCGTTCAGAGGTGGTAGGATATGCTTCCACCTACCCTGAATATGTGCATACCATCACCAACATGTAGCCTTGGCATCCTGGGGACCCTTGGCATTTCAGCAAAATCAACTACTAAGGACTCAAAGGGTGTCGTCCCTAAGTACTGAACTCCAGGCGGGAGCAACGGTCCCATCCTGGGATTATTCTTCGCACAATTTTCACATCTTGGGGCAGCAGCTCTGGCCAAGGCATGCAAGCCATCCACCCAGAGCTGCCTCTCCAAGAGTGAAGCTATTCCAGTTGCACCTAAATGGGTTTGTCTATGAACTTCTCTCACCAATTCCCATCCCAAAGCCTTTTGGGACGTATCTTCTCCATTTCGCCCCTTCTGCTATGGCCCACTCCTTCTCTAGTGCAGAGTAAGTCATGGACTCTATTACCGGTATAACATCCAATTGCAAAATTGTTTTTCTTCCTGTGTGCTCTCATCAGCTGTTTTCCTAGCCTGCTGATCTGCAAAGCGATTTCCCTGCATCACTTGATCTTCACCATACTGATGTCTTCTGCAGTGCATGACTGCTACTTCCTTCGTTCTTAAACTGCATCCAAAAGCTGCAAAATTTCAGTTGCATTCTTTATCTGCTGTCCTGCAGAGGTCAACAATCCTCTTTTCTTATAGATGGCACCATGGGCATGTAAAGTGGTGAAGGCATATTTTTAGTCAGTGTAAATATTGACTCTCTTTCCTTTTGCCAATTGTAGGGCCCTTTTCAGAGCAATCAGCTCGGCCCGTTGTGCGGAAGTCCCCGGAGGCAACCCCTTTGCCTCTAGGGTCTCCCCTTCGCCATTCACCACCGCATAACCTGCTCTTCTTTCGGAACCAATTACACGACTTGACCCATCTGTGAAAAGTACCCATCCTGGAGTCTGAAGTGGCGTGTCTTTGAGATCTGGCCTACTAGAGTAAACTTCATCCATCACTTCTAAACAGTCATGCTGCATCAATGTCCCTTCTTCCACTGGTAACAAGGTGGCTGGGTTCAAGGTTGCACACACTGACAACTTGACTTGTGGATTGTCCACCAACATGCTCTCATACTTAAGCATTTGGCTATTGGTAAGCCAATGGTGTCCCCTATGCTCCATCAAAGTTACCACCGCATGGGGACAGTTTAAAACCACAGGCTGCCCTAAGGTCAGCTTGTTTGCTTCTTTCACAAGAACTGCAGCAGCCGCTACAGCTCTCAGGCATGGGGGCCATCCACATGTCACGTTGTCTAATTGCCTAGACAGGTAAGCCACTGGTCAAGGCCAACTCCCCACCAGCTGAGTCACTACTCCTACAGCCATTCTTTTCTGTTCTCCTACATACAGATAGAACGTCTTTTCCAAATCAGGCAATCCCAACGCGGGGGCAGACATCAAAACTTTCTTCAATTTCTCAAATGCATCCTGCTGTTCTGGTCCCCACTCCAAGGGGTCTCCTGACTTCCCTCTGGTAGCCTCATGGAGGGGTTTGGCATATAGTCCGAAGTTCGGAACCCATATATGACAAACCCTGCCGCTTCCAGAAATTCTCTGACCTGTTTCTGTGTTCAGGGGGTAGGGATGGAGCAAATGGTTTCCTTGCGTTTCACCTCTAGCCTCCGAAGACCTTTAGCCAAACAAAAAACCCAAATATTTCACTTCGTGCTGAACTAACTGAGCCTTCTTTTTCGAAACCTTGTAACCTTTATCTGAACATCCAACTACAACAAAACCTGAGTTCCTTTCAAACATTCTTCTCTACTATCTGTACAAAGAAGAATGTCATCTATGTACTGACAAAACACACAACGACACATCATGATTATAATGACACAAAACCACACTGGGCCCACAAAACTCACAACAACGCACCCTGAGTCTGGATAGGGGAGGTCTTGCCTTCCCCCTCTCCTTCCCATTGGGATGCCAATTTCCCTTTGGGAACCACCTGAAACAACACCTCTATTCCTCCCAGTCACCACATCATTTCCAACCATACATTTACATTCTTTCAACCATTCTGGATTCTTTCGCACAACCTCATACAAATCTATAAACTCTTAAAGTCAGAACAGGATCAAGTGAACCTTCGGAAAGCCACTGGGGAGTGAAGGGGAATGAGGGCCACTCTATCTCACGCAACGCATGCAACTTGCATGCCTTTATTCCTTTCTATTATCTGTCAGCAAAGCTTCCAATAAGCTATAGTGTCATGTAGACAATGCACTTAAAACATTGTACTTTATGCTATTCTCACACACACAAATAAAAGCTGTACACATTTTCATACAATCATGCATTTCCATTCTTATAGGGCACAATGCCTCAGCTCCCTTTCTGTTCTTAAAACCTCCTGTTCCTTTTTCTTGATAACCCTTGCAGTAAAAGACACCACTGCCCGTCTTTGACCATAGGGGACAAGAACAATTATTCCCTATTTTTATCATTCCTGGAAAGACAAATTCATCATCTCCTTTTGTTTCTACCACTCCAAGGTCCTTCCTCGGGGGTGGGTTTGGTCCAAAACTGGAGTCCAACCTGGGCTCCTGCAAAGGCAGGGACATAGTGGCGGCTCCAACCACACCCAAACCCAGTGGAGGTGACAATGGGGGATAAAATGAAATAACAAACAAAATAACATACAAAATAACACACAACCGTACCAGCTGGAGCTTATTCTTTTAATTCTTTCCCACCTAATATTTTCTCCGTCCCCCCACTGCCCTCAGCACTGCGAAGGACTAATTTGAGTCTGTCCCCGGACCGTGGTCGGATCACCCTTGCACGTCCCGCTACTAGGGCCTGCCTCCAGACCTGGTTGGATCACCCTTGCAGGTCTTTCCTAGAGCTCTTTTTTTCCCTTTGGGTTTCCTTTTCCCACCCAAGGGATTCCTACGGGACCCGGAACCGCTTTTACAATTTTAAACTCTCCCTCCCCGCAAGGCTAAACACATGCGTTTCAAGAGGTATACTTGCCTAATTTTCGTTCCGTCCCGCGGCGGCCGCCTTTCCATGAGCGATGGTTGTCTCACAACTTCTGTTTTGGAGGAGATCACGCCTTCCCTTGCCTCGGGTGATGCGAAGGGAACCACCGGTCTTTACCTCTATTTAGAGGCCGTGCGCACGTCTCGGCGTGGACCGTACGCAGCACCCCGGAAGGGGAAGCGAACACACCTTGCTCCCAAGAGCAGCTCCGAGTGGGCTTCAACAGAACCTTGGCAAAACTACAAATCCCAAAATTCCCTGTTCCCGGCCAATGCACCAGAAATGAAAGGGGTGATTTGGGAGTCCCCCAATCACTTGAGAATACCGGGCTCTTGCCAAGCTGCTATGAGAACCACTCGGAGTCCAAAGGGTTGAGGACAAACACCTTTATTGTAGCTACAGACAGACAATAGCCTCACGCTGCAGTGAAGCGAGCAAAGATTGTCTGCCCCGAGCAAATCTGCCCGGGGTCATATATATACCCTACTTGTTTATCACATTTTAGTTCCTTGGAAAAACCACCAGCACGGCCTGCGGTGGGCTGCACATCCTGACCTGTAAACAACTCCAGGATGTAGCTCACCACAAACCGTCACAGGTGGAGCAAAAGTACATGTATTGCATACATTTCTCAGAATCGGCTTCACCACAAGCTTAACCACAACTGATTCTTGCTAAATATACAGGACACATGCTATTTTGTAACAAGACAGCAAGTTGCAAATTTTAAGATCATTTCTGAAGGAGAGACTAATTAATGATTTCAAACAGACAGGCATCCAACATGGAGTCACTCTGGTTCAGTGACCCCTTCAGTTTGTGTGGCACAAACTGTGTTAAATTGGTGGAGAACAGAAATCATAATACAGACATCATCAAGGGACATCTAGACTGATCTCCTTCTGGGCAGAAAGGCACCATCCAAACTCTCCTGACATCCATTTGCTTCCCCTATTGAGCTGGAGGGGACCCTCAAGATACATCCATATAGGTCATTGCTTTTTTTACAGCCCAGCACAGAGATTGGCTTAGAGCAAATTGATTATCCCCCCAAAAAGTGACAACAGCAATCCCCTTGAATGTCTTTCTATATGACACACAATTGCAGATTCAATCAGTTTATTTATTTTATATTTAGACTAACTATAAACTGAGATTGCTAAACCAGCTATTTGGGTCATTCAGCCATCATTTGGCTGCTGAGCAGCTTTGCATTCTGGGAAATGTCATTTATGGCAGGGCCTTTTGCAATCTCTACCATTGGGGGCCTGGCCTTCCCAAACTACAGTTAAGCTGGCTGTGATTGGCCATGACAACCACCTCCTTTCTGGCAGTGCTGGAGAAAGTGTGGCCAAAAGAATGAGATTTTAAAAGTTCCCTTGGCTTTACTTTAAGTTCCCTTGGCTTTACCAAAGTTGCTTAATGATTATGAAAATTAAACTGACCTTTGGAAACATCCGAACGTTACAGAACATTTCCAAAAAAATTGTTGACTCAAATTCTAAATCCCTGCCCACCTTTCCTGCATGCCTTTGAACTCACCTTAGTATGTCCAAATTGGTATGTCCAGATCTAAGTTCTGATCCAATCCAAAAATTTTCACAAGTCTATCTGTTATCATAAGAGTTAAATGGCTTCTTGATTATAGAATCATACAGGAACCATTCTTGAAAAATCTCCTAGTACAGGAAATGACAAAGATGCCAGTATATTTTAGGAATGGTTTGATGAGGTGCCATTTTCAGATTTTTAAAGGCTTCTTTTGGAAAATCAATCTGCATAATTAGTCTTACTCTCCTGGCAAAGAAGCTTATGTTTAAGACAGGTTAACCACAGTATGACTACTAACAATGCAATCAGAGTCTGAAACCAGATAAGGGCCCCCTTTCTTAAGGAAATATAAGCCCTCAGCTCTACACTTACATGAACACCAGAATTCATTTGTATATAGTAAATGAAGTCATAGTGGGAAATCTATTAAAATGTGTTTAATCATTCACGTCTTTGATTTAACATCTGTCTAAAACCTAACATCAAAATTGAATAATTTATCATGTAATTGCATAAAAGCCCAAGTAATGTATGACATTAATTAAAAATTAATATAGAATTCATATGAAGAAAGTTTTTGATTACCCACTCATTGGGGTGACTAAAGTTACTTTCAAAAGAGAAACCTGGTAAATTTAAGTTGACTGCTTGCTGAAACAGTAGCATACTTCATAAGCTTACAAAAATTATCAATTGCCATAAGTGTATACTTTTTTCAAAAAATGACACTTTATTCAATGCACGCATACATGTAATTAATACTTAAAAAACATTCAGACATATAGAGTCAATTCTCAGGAACAAAATGGGTATGAACTAGAGAAAGTTTGTTGTACATTTCACATGTGACAATGGGTGAGTATTCCAACTTTCACTACATTTTCATCTTGAAACTCAGCACAACTGACTATTACCCTGTCCAATATTAACCTGCCAAATCTCCTGCCTGTAGCCATCTTAAAATCTGATAGTTACAAACCTTTACATAAGGGGAGTTAAAAACATACACTAGATGACCACTTTTATAAGCCTTAACATTCTACGGACCTGATCACTTTAGAGCAGTGGTTCTAAACCTGGGGTCCCCAGATGTTTTTGGCCGACAACTCCCAGAAATCCCAGCCAATTTACCAGCTGTTAGGATTTCTGGGAGTTGAAGGCCAAAAACATCTGGGGACCTCAGGTTGAGAACCACTGCTGTAGAGCTAAAGCTTGGATCCACTTTAAATCCACTTTAGGGAGGGGCCTTTAAGCAGCTCAAGCAGACATATCCTGGGCCTCACCAAACTATAAACCCCAGAATTCTGCAGGAGGCAGAAACCTGATTTAAAGTGGATCCATGTTCTGGTGTAATGAGGCAGTATGACTTTTTAAAAATCCCACCTGTTAGGTTAATAATCCAACATTTGGAATTCTCTGTCAATTCGGTAAAGTCTCTTGCAGATTGGTTGAATTGTGATTCTAAGGTCCCATGGTTCCCCAAGGATACTTTGTTACACTCCTTGAGACACCTTCAGAATTCCTAGACCAACATTTTTCTGTCAAAGAAAGATTCCTGGAAGCCTCCAGTTGAAACAAATTGCTATAAAATAGATTGTAAAGGTCTGTTTTACAATTTAACACAACAAATACTAACTTTCGAGGACCAGAAGCAGGCTTGTGACCTCTTTGATTTGTTTTTGCTTTGACTTGTTTATTATTTGGCTTTATTTTATTAACTCTAATGTAAAGGTCGCCCTCAAAACTACCACAGTTACCCATCCATTGTCTGCAGTAGTATTTCTCAAACTCTGCTCCTCCAGGTGTTTTGGACTTCTGAGAAATCCCAGCCAGTTTACCAGTTATTAGGAACTGTAGGAGCTAAAGTCCAAAACATCCTGATAAAAAAAAACCTGATAAAAAGATGAAAATGAACATTGTTTATTTTTATTTCCATTTCAAACTAGGAATTCAATCATTTACCAAGTTTCTTCTTAAGGGTAGCAACAAGTAATTACAGCCATTCTCACTGTGAGAAATTTTTTAAAATCTACATTTTTCAAAGCCTATTTGCAATTTCTGGCTTATTCTACACAAAGTACACATTCTATTCAGGACACAGAATGTTTTAATGGGTAAAATAATATTTAATGCCTTACCCACAAAATAATGAGATTGCAAACATATGTCCCCCACATTCCTATGAATTCTATGCTGCTACCTATAGGGGGAGTGGTTGCAATTTCATGTAAAATGAACCATGTAATTTTTTATCCACAATAAAGCTTAAAGTTACAGATATTTTTCTGTGCAGAAAACACCAATATTATAGAATATTGTTATCACCTCTATTTTAGACCAACGTTGCTATCAAATTTTCATGAAAAATCACTTATTTAATTTATCCATGTTTCTGGCGTAAAACTATACTTACTGGTTTGTCAAAGTTTTCAGCAGAGGTACACCTCCATCCTCGATGTAGAAAATGGGGATTGAGAAGATTTTGGGGGGGGGGGGGGTGGGTGGGGAGAAAGCATAGAGTGTATGGCTCATTTCCTCAATAAATACATAGTTCTCACATGTTCAGGTAAATATCTGAAGACAGCTACTTCAGTTTTTGTAAAGTGTCTTAAACAACTCACAGTTGCATATTTAAGGCCAATCAATAACATTTGTAGACTAGTAAGAAAGTCAGGTACTTATCACAAAATCACAACTTGGCTAGTTATTTTTTTGATCAAATCTTCCATATACCAATTAGTCATCAGAAATCATGGACTCAAAGCAGACAAATACACACACACTCCCAGAGCAGAGCAAGAAGGGAAGCAAAAAAGAAAGTAAAAAAAAAAACAGAGAGGGAAATCAAATAAAACCTACTAGTACAAGCTAATAAAATCATAGGGGAACCAATTACATTTCTATAGAGAAGGACATCAAGTTATGTCAAAAGGAACAGCAAATTAGATCATAAGATCATTTAAAGAATATATACCAGGTCATAACACTTCTTATAGTTCAGAACAGGAGACCTTTGTATTACTTATAGCAATTCCTGCAGCCACAACATTTTTTTTCAGACTAGGCTTTTCATCACACCATCACATCTCTGAAAATCTGTTACAGAAAGAGGAAAAATGGAATAGCTACACTGAAAATGTTAGCATGAGGAACACTCCATCTGGAAATGTCCTTTTCTTCCATAAAAAGTAATGCTACATTACTTTAAATGTGTCTATACAGCATTCTGTCTTTCTGGTCTTCCTACTGCTGCCAGTTGATATTATTTCCATGCACTGAGACTATTTGTCACTGATAATATTTAGATTTGGCATGAAGAGCTATGATGTAGTCTCCTTTGGGAAGAACATTCTCAAGATATGGGACAAGATACTAGTACATTTTGATGATCCATATTTTCTTGTATTCCAAATTTACTTTAGTGGATGTTTCTGTATTAAGTACTAACCATTTGAATAGTTTATAAGGTATGACGGTGGATGTTATTTTCCTGGAACTTTCCCCATTTCTTATTGCTAGCTGGATATGAGCAGAGGACTTATGGTACCTAAAACCTAATCCAGTATTAACACATTGACTTCTAAGTCCATCCTTCTGAGACATATCGTATGAATTTGTTAGAACATATTCATAAGTTGGAGAGTAATTACAACACAGAAGAGAAACAAACATCTAGCATCCCTCTTCCAAGTAACCTAGAGTCACAGAATCATAGAGTTGAAATAAAGCACAAGGGTAATCCAATCCTATCCAGTCACCTGCCATGCAGGAAAAGCACAAACACTCCCAAAGGATCGCAGTTCCTCCTCTGCTTAAAAACCTCCAAAGTAGGGAAAACACTAAACTCCAAGGCAGCATATTCCACTGACAAACAGCTCTTATATTAAGGAAATCCTTCTTAATGTTTAGGAATAACAACAACTTTATTCATGTATCCCGCCTCCCTCTCCCCGAAGTGACTCGGGGAGGCTCACATGAGAAAAACAATCCATACATTTAAAACTCAATATAATAACATAGTTCTAAAGCAACGTAACATGACAATAATTTAAACCAAGACATCAATTTCTATGTACAGAGGGTGATTAGTGCAAAACTCTGAGTAAAGTCCATGAGTAAAACAGAGAAGGGCGGGGGAGGACAAGGAACCGATCGCATTAAAACACCAAAACCTATAAAATGGGCGGCAATATTAAAGTGCAGCACTGTTTGAAAACGAGATACATGGCTGGTGGCCTCAAAAGAATCTCTTTTTCTGTAATTTGAATTCATTGTTCTGTGTCCTAATCTTTAGAGTAGCAGGAAACAAGCTTGTGCCCTTCTCAATGTGACATCCTTTCAGATATTTAAACATGTGATGTCCCCTCTCGGTATTTTTTTCCAAGCTAAACTTATACAGTTGTCTAAGCCGCTCTTTATAGGTCTTGGCTTCCAAATCCTTTACCATTTTGATTGCCCTTCTCTGGCCATCTTTCAACTTGTCAATATTCTTCTTGAAATGTGGTGCCCAGAAATGGACACAGTATTCCTGGTGAGTATTCCAGCATCAAGTGTGACTAATACTTTCCTCAGTCGAAACCAATGGTTCTCAACCAGAGGTCCCCAGATGTTTTTGGCCTTCAACTCCCAGAAATACTAACAGCTGGTAAACTGGCTGGGATTTCTAGGAGTTGTAGGCCAAAAACATCTGGGGACCCCAGGTTAAGAACCTCTAGATACTATACTGATGCAACCTAGAATTACATCGGTTTTTTAAACATCCGGGCATCCCCTGGGCAACATCCTTGCAGACGGCCAATTCTCTCACTCCAGAAGCAACTCAGGTTGCTCCTGACATGAAAAAAAAATCGGCTTTTTAGTTAAGGAGATTCTAAATTCAAAACCTCTCCATATCATATATTATAACATTTCCCCAAAACATTTCCCCAAAAGGTTCCCCATAAACCTTATGGGCAGTTCTAATGAAGACAGGGAGATAGTTTGTGGTGGGTAAATGGCATGACAAAATCTGAACATCCCACCTTTTCCAGGTGGAAATGCTGTCTGCTACTGATTATATTTTAATTATGAACTGAATTGCATTTTAGTATCAATATCTTTGCAAATAAACAATCCATGAAGAAAATACATAAGATCATTACTGATAATGTTTTGAGAAATAACTTCATGGGTAATATTGTTCTGGTGCCTAATAAATGTAAAATAACAATTAATAACAATTATGGTTGAGAATGGTAGGAGAGAAGAGAGCAATTATCCAATTATCTGATTTGTACAGAGATTCGGGTAATTAGCTCAGTACTAAAGTTTGCACCTGTAATTAATTATGTGTGTAAAAATGTTAATGATTCAATACAATTTATGTAAGCTTGCAGTTATTTATTTACCATTAGTGCACAAATGATCTCAACAAAGAAAATCTTCCCTATCTCTACTTCTTTTATAGCCATATTATCTAAATTGTTATGTTCCTACCAGAAGCCTCTCTTTCTGATATTCTTCAATGTACAAAACATTTTAAAATCTGGTATTTTAACTGTTCATTAACATTGTGTTGATTTATTTGTGCTAGCTGTGTTCCTGCTATGAATATTAAGTATTTAATACTTTAAAATAGACATTTTAGCAAATCTTTTTTCATGAAAAGCCATCGTAGAATCATAGACTCATAGAATAGTAGAGTTGGAAGAGACCTCATGGGCCATCCAGTCCAACCCCCTGCCAAGAAGCAGGAAATTGCATTCAATTTATAGCATATGGTAATCAGAGCTCTCTTGGTTGTTGGCATTTAAACCCTTCAGTGTTTCTGAATATATTAGAAATATCCAAAATTACCCTCAGCAATGTTGCCAATTTGTGACAATATTCTTTCATTTCCCTTTAAAATTTAATATAATTATGTGGACATCACATCACACTTCCAACTCCCACAGTCAATCAAAACATGTTACCTACCTCATGTACTCCCAGATTATATTATTAGCCAGTTTCACCTACCTTGTTTATCAAAAGACAACATGGAATGAAAAGGACCATGTCTCTAGCTACATCCTTGATTATGTCCAGTCCCTCCTGGATCTTTGTCATCTATCTGCACATTCAAGTGGACATCTGAAGAAAAGTAGACTCCGCAACCTGACCTCTCATTTAGGTTTGCTTGAAGTCTAGAACTTTGGACACTTTGCTGAACTTAGGGAGAGCTACTTATATAGAAATCTACACCTCAGATATCTTTAGTAATATTTAGATTATCAGGAAACAATGTAGAGCACAGCACTGCTGCTGTTTCAGTTGTGCGGCACTCCATATGAGCAATAAGTTATATCCTTAAAACATTTGTAATAGAAGTACATATCCTCATATTAAATCTTTGATTAACAGAACCTCTATAAGTTCTTGGGCCAGATATAGTATGCAACCACTGCATACTATAATTACAAATTATAAAATATAAATGTATCACACAATTATTCATAGATGCTATCATATCGGCAATCTACTACATACCATGTTTCCCCGAAAATAAGACAGTGTCTTATATTAATTTTTGCTCCCAAAGATGCGCTAGGTCTTACTTTCAGGGGATGTCTTATTTTTCCATGAAAAAGAATTCACATTTATTGTTGAACAAAAAAATGAACATTTATTATATACTGTACAGTAGTTGTCATCACAAACCAGCATAACCAGACAAACTGTGAATCCTATCAAGAATTTCTTGTTACTACCAATATTTCCATGTACAACACTCTATGGTACGTACATTTACTGATCCTGCATGCTCCGGTGTTCTGTTCGTTGGGCATGCTTCCAGACAAAAACTTTGCTAGGTCTTACTTTTGGGGGAGGCCTTATATTTAGCAATTCAGCAAAACCTCTACTAGGTCTTATTTTCTGGGAATGTCTTATTTTAGGGGAAACAGGGTACAACATTCCAAGACAGGCATAATAATATCCAATATCTGAATCAAATACTTTAAAAATCTTGTCATGTATTACGAATGTAGAAGGCTGCTTTATACCAGCAAACCAGGCCATTTGTCCTACTAAACTGATATCAACACAGATCAGCAACAGTTCTGCAGGTGAAAATGAATCTGGGTCCTTGAATGCAACATGTGCTCAGTTAATGGGCCACAGCTCCTCCTCTTGCTTTACTTTTTCTTCTAAACTGTATCTATGGGTTTTAGCCACAATTTCAAAGAATATTTTCCAAATGGAGTGATCTGAGTTGTTATATCTATTGTACTCTCAGATCTCCTTCATGAAGGTAGGATGTAACCTGGAACTGGGACTGAGAAGCAATGTTCTTGGTGTTTTGATGAAAGTATTATTTTGTGCTGTCTGAAACTTGTGAGAACATGGGTTCTGCCTCCTTGAGCTTTAACATGTTTTCAGGGATATAGAATGTTTCTACAAAATAATCATTCATTGACAGAACAATGTGCATATATTTTTAAAGAAAAAACAACATAATTGGGGAAAATACACAGAAAGCACATTTAGGTCATGGATGAAGGGGACTCTGTTAATTATGTGCAATTTCTTTGTGGGGAAAGCAATTTAACAATCTAGACAATATTCAGTGCATCAAGAGAAGACAGTCTCACAGTCTGATATGAAAAAACAGGAGACAATACAAATAGTATTTGGGTGAACTGAATGAGGCTGTAACAGTGACAATTTCCAACATGATCTTGCTTTAATAAATTTCAAGAGATTAGTCAATTACAGAAAAATATATTAACAATCTTCCCTTTGGAAAAACACCTTATGCATTTCCAAATAATCTCAGTGTTATCTAGAACAGTACTATTCCCTGGACTTGTGCTGTTGCATGTTAGGACTGGGGTAAGTTTTGGGGCTCCATTTCATAGTTTGGAGATTTGTACAATTTGTTAATACAAATCTCCAAATTACTAATCAGAAAGGGACCTTTCTAAAGCATAAAGAATTGAAACAAAAGCCTCCAAAATGTTTAGGAGAGATTAGTAAAGATTTGTTGTTTAGAAGGTTTTTTTTTAATGTAACATACTCCCTAATTGCCTGGGTGGGAGAGGGCGAGGGGGTCTGAGGTAACTGACAAAGGCAGCCACACACTGTTTTTTCTGTGTCAGTCAATCAGAAGAAGAGCCAAGAAGAAAGCCAATCACACAGCTTTCAGCAAAATTGGTCTTCTCCCCCTCAGCAACTCTTTGTGGAGTTAGTAGGAAACCGAGAGAAAGAAATACATGTTCTATTTAATCTATGGTTTCTTAAAACTCAAACTAGTAGCTTTTTTTCATAATTCCATTTCTTTCTGTCCCTTCATATCCAGTCTATAACCTTCCTCTCTTGAAATTATCCAACCCCAAACTATATACACACACACACACACACACACACACATACATATACGAGGGCTATCCACAAAGTAAATTATGTTTTGGAATTAAAAATTAACAACATATAGGAAAAAAAATATTTATTATATACATTTGAAAGCCACACTGCAATAGTACTTTTAAACATAGCCCCCATTCAAAATTAGGCACGTTTCATAACGATTAGTGAGTTTTCAAAGTTATTACCCTCCGTGCTTTCCCGCCACCACCCTGAAGAGTGTGGGACCCGCGCTATTGCAATGCGGAAGCTCAACCAGCTGAAGAATGAATGCAAAAGGAAGGGAGAAACAAGTCAGAACCCCGCTCTTGCTTCTTTTGCAAGATCGCAAGAGAGAATCAAAGCATTCCAGCTTCGCTTTCCCTTCCCCTTCCTGCCAGCTCTCCTCCAGGCATGGGCCTTCCTTGCCTCCCGAGGAGAAGCTGCCAAGAAGCCTAAAAAAGATATGTAAAGTGACTGACAATGGAGAGGGACTGAGACAACTAGATTCTTGCTGATCTTCTCTCCCTCAGAGGCCAGAGCAATAATAGTTGTAATATGGAGGGATGATTTCCTATAAGACATTGGACAAAAGAAGAATGAAGCTGTGCTTTGCTGTTCTTCTTTCCATCAAATCATTGGCAATTGGAATTAGGGGAGGACCTCTTACCAGCCTCTAAGTCAAGGCATGATGGAACAAATCCTCTTCTCCCCACTCTACTAACCATGTCCATCATGACTATTAACTATCTATCAATAGCCTTATCTTCTGTCAAATGGATCCAACATTCCACATTTGAACACTAATCTTCACAACTTGGGATGTCTTCTTCCTACTCCTTCTTCCCTTCCTTTTCCACAACTTCTTCCTCCTCCTCCTCCTCCTCCTCATCTTCTTCAAGGACAACAATTTATTTGTACATGAACACATTTTCTCCTTTAATTGAATAATTGTCAATTGTATGCATTGGAAATATGTGCACATGATGTTATGCCTTTGAAACATACCAGAAGCCACACACATAAATTGGAGGGATAAGATGTACTTTGACTTACAATAGGCCTGAGCAGGTGCAAAATTAGTTATCTTGCCGAGTATCTTAAAACCACTACATTTTTTCTTTCTTGCTCAGAATATCTACAACACCTAAATTATTAGGATACTGGTAAAAAAAATCTTACTCTTGATCAGAATGGATCTCAGGAAGTTCACTGAGAAAATAGTCAACTACCATAACATTTTCCAAATTCCTGTTCTATTCCTGGGTTGATGCACATACAAGATACAGGTAGATCCTTAATCATAATCATCATCATCATCATCATCATCATCATCATCTTTATTTCTATCCCACCACCATCTCCCAAAAGGGACTTGGAGTAGTTTGCAAAGCACTCATAATGTAACAATACATACGGTGCAATAGTCAACCATTGGCAGCTTACCAGAACTGTGAGGCACTGATAGGGGCTACTTCTTGGAAAACTATCCTCCTTAAATTATAGTGTGTCTGAGAGGCAGAGAGAGGGGAGAAGGAGAGAGAGAGAGAGAAAGAGAGAGGGGGGAGAGGGAGAGAGGGAGAGATGGAAGTATTCCTTTACTCCTTCCCCTAGACTGGGTGTATTTCCCCTAATCTCACAAGTTTTACCTTGTGGTAGATTCCACTGCACATCAGTTCTGCACTGCTGATTATTCTCATTGGATTTAATACATTGTGCCTCTTTGCTTCATATCTTTCTCTGAAAAAAATATCCTCATGTAAATTAATATTACAAAGTTTTTTTTAATTTTCCCAGTGGTTTGATTTTTTTTTTTTTTGCATGAAAGAATGAAATAAGGGAATTCTTATATCTCAGTAGTCGGGCTGGGTAGGGATGATAAAATAAAGTTCAACAACATTTGCATGTTTGGGAAATAATAATACAAACATGACTAATTTTTGTTGTGAAAATTTGAACATAATTTTACATGGCATTCCATATAAGAAAAGAAGTGTTGAACTGGGATAGGACGATAATTGTTGCTATTGATATGGAACTTTGATTTACTATTGACATGGAACTTTGATTTACTTTGAATAATCGAATTTGAAGAAGAGTACTACAAACCTTGAGAACACTATCAAGATTGTATTTGTTAAAATTGGACATTGAAATATGTACTTATCTGTACAGTTGGAATATATAAATTGATATTACAGTCATAATATATGTGACTACATCACTTGAGGAAATATAGAACTATAACTTACTTTAAAGTACAATATATACCATACTTTTCCTTTTTTCCTTTTTACTATAAGACGATAATGCCATTGGGATGCCAAAAAGTGCAATGAAATCAAAACTGACAGTTTTCACCTTCCTGGCAAGCACCTATAATAACGAATCTGTCACAGAAACAACACACAATTTATCTCTCATCTTACATGAAGAAACAGTCACTAGGAGAACTGTTCAGCTGCATTTATATTGGTGTAAATCCACAGGAACTCTAGTGATGTGAATGTTAAATTCATATGATAAACTTAATCAATTCTTGTTCCAGGGCTTAAATTCTAAAATGGTATTTTCTACAGCTCAGGCCTGCCCCAAAGACATAACATATGACCTTGAAAACATGGCATTTTAACTCAGATAAATTCTATCTTGCAGCAATTATTTGATTCCCATGGATAAGAATCCTAAATAGTATATCTATAATAAGGCTGAGGCTCTGTTTAAATGTGTTTTTGCTTTTCATGCCATTATGTAGTGGTGCTGATTGGAGGAGTAAAACTATTTTGAGTGACATCAGGCTCACGTTTAATAAATTCAATAATGATCAGGAAAAAATGTTTTTTTGGATCTACTGCCAACTTTGGAGTTTTCTTGGGTTCCAAGCAATGTGCCTACTCCTACACAACAATGTGGATTTATGCTAGTCATTTTAGAGGGCCAATGTTGTCATTATGTGCTTTTAAGTCATTTCTGATTTAGGGCAGCCCTGGGCCCATTTACACTACAGAATTATAGTGCTATCAATCCACTTTAGCTGTTATACTTGTTTCCTATGGAATCCTGAGATTCACTATGCTACCTCTTTAGGTGGCAACAAATTTGTCTGTTGAGATATCTATCTATCTTTACTTCATTTTGTTAATAACACAATCTGAATGACCTGGTTGTCTTCATCACATCTGCCTGGAATGTGGTCATGAAAAGAGCTTTATGGCTTAGAGGCAAACACCCGACTCTGAAGTATGCAATGAAAGTTTATTATCCCCTATTGCTAGAGATGGAGATTAGAAATAAATTTATTCTAGATTTTCTCCTTTCTGAATGCTATCCAGCTGGGTAGGGGTGGATAGCTGGGCTTTGTACCAGAGAGATATTAGCTTAATTTGAGACTTCCTGACACAAGCATTAGGAGGACCATTACAAATCATGGAATTATGGCCAATTTGAAGTCTGTGTTTCTGCCATTGTGTCAATCACCTCAAATTAACCACCCTCCAAACACAAAGTGGACAAGTTGTGTTTCAAACTGTACAGATTGATGCTAGTACAATGGCATGATATTTTAACAATTAATGTCTCTCACATGATTCAAGAACATTTCAGAACAACCTGTATGACTTTAGTTCTTAATGAACTGTTCTTAAAAGTTTATCATGAGTATTATAAGCAAGAAGCAATGATACCTAAGAGATATCATCAGGTTTCACATTACCTACGGAATAATTTAGAGGCATCTAAGTGTGTAAGTGTATGTGCCTTCAAGCCGCCTGTTGATGTATGGTGACTAGTTGTTATGTAAATTTTTCTTCCTCTGAATTATAGCTTACAGTGCCAAATCCTAACCAAGACTGATCCTATTTAGTTTTCAAGATCAGACCAAATCTGGTTCTTTCGCATATTTAGCCCTAGATAGCCATGAACCTGGTGTTACATTGATCTGTTTTAAGGCTGATCAGTAAAGAGATAAGTGTGTGTGTGTGTGCGGGGGGGGGGGGGGGGGTCTATTGAACCCAAGGATGCAAGAATATTTCTGTATCTAGCCTGCATACATTTTCATGCATTCAGGTAAATGTGGTTCCCAACTTATTTTCATATTATTCCATTATTTCTTTTTCAATGTGCAGAATTAGCATTTATTTTTTCATAAACAACCTGCCCCCAACTGAGTGTATCTTTTCTAACATACATAATTTTGTATGTTACTTTTTGTCATATATTCATTTTATACACATTTTAGTTAAATATTGCACTACAAAGTCAAAGGGTAAATGTGTTCCAAATTGCACATTAGTCTGGGAAGTGCTAATTATATGGTGTCAATTAAAAGTGAAGATCAAACTGAATTCTCCAACATGCCTAATTGGGCCTTATGGCAAACCTTTTCCATGCCCACAGCCCTATGGATGGATCATGCCCAAAATTTCAAGGAGCATAAAGTGATAATTAGGCAATCACATTCATAAGTTGTTTGTTTTTTTTTTAACAGAAGTCCTGGCATGCATTTAGTATGAAGAATTCTCTTCTATATATGCATTCAATTCTGTGATTTGAAGCATTTCGAACCAAATTGTCTTTTTGGCTGTACCAAGTGTAATACAGTGTGTTCTTTTCTTTTTTTAACATCCAGACAAATGTGATTGCTTTTTCATAGAATTACAAAATTAGTGATGATGGGAGAACATTACATGTTATACACATCTGCAATTAATTTGGTAAAGTAGTTGATATAACATGCTGAAAAAATCACACATCCAATATTAATTTAAATTGCTTTAGATATGAAATCTGTCATTTGGAATGAATGCTGGTGAAGGATTACAAACAAAAAGAAATTATGAGCAATGAACTATGGAGCTGGGAGGAAGTAACTGTGGTCTATTGCCAGAATAGTTAGATTAAGTTATATTCAATTTCTCCATTAATGATCAAGATGAAGTAAATATAGCATTACTTGCTTTTCTAAACCATATTAAAACTGCAGGAATTGGTTCCCAAATATTTAAAATGGGAAAAGCAGAAACCAATATACAAAACTGGTAATAAATGTAACAAGAAAGACTTTCTTCAACAGCAACAACAACAACAACAACAACAACAACAACAAAGTATAAATCAATCCTTTCCATTTTCTCTTCTGTACCCAAGAGCCCTAAACCTCACCAACCCTTGATAAGTCAACCTTGCTCCAACTTCTACATTTTTAAAAGAGGAAAAACAAACATGAATATTTTTTTAAGGCTGAAAAGAGGATTTGTCACCAAGTACTACCCTGCTATTTTAAACACAAGAGAGTCCTTTTTCCAAGCCAGGAAGTTAAACCAAAAGTCACTTGTAGTTTTGAAATCCTTCTAGCTCTGTAATAGCCATGGGTGGTTGTTTGGGAAATTATAATGCTCCCAGAAGTTAGTATTTTGAATACAAAATAAAAAAGGACAAGAGAGTTCTTAAGAACCATAAAGATATCCTGTCTAATATTTGGGCCTCACTGTACTGCTTTTGTTTTGGAGTGAGTTGACTCTTTCCTTAACTTTCATAAGATGTTGTACCTTTGAATAACTCAGGATTTCCCTATATCTGATGAGATTTACTTGTGTGTGAAAAAGCAAATGCTCAGCCTGCATATCAGAAATTGAAGGAACAAAGGGAAAACTTGGAACGCAATTGCATGTTCTGATAAGTGTATGTGAATGGATGTACCTGTCTGTCTGCCTGCCCACCTACTTGCATTTCACCAGGGGTTTGACTCCACAGAGCTCTGCCTTTATAGGCAAGAGGCTATCCACAGTGACATGAGCACCAACTAATGGGAAGCGAATGAGTGTTAACTATTTCTTGGTGAGAGAACAGATGGTCCAACTTGTAAATGAGAGATATTTATGGGTATTGTTGCACCCCTAGACTGCAAAGACACCTCAAAACCACACTGGAGCCCCAGACTATAAGCAATGCAAGTTGTTTATTGAAGAATATATGTAAACAATAGCAAATCAAAGTTCAAAGTCAATGAAACAAGGTTTTAGTCCACCAGGTACAAGATACTTGAGAATCTTGAGGCAAGGGTCCATGAAAATCAAACACAAGAATAAACTTCAACAAAGTATCAAAATTAGTCCAAGGAACAGGATCAAAGCTGGAACAAAGAACAGGATCTTCATCTGGAACAAGGGATCCAAACTGCAAAACTTTCAGGAACAATGACTGGATAATTCAAAATTCCCCAAGAGCAAGAACAAGAACTGGAACAAAACTCAAGATACAAGGCTACAGGAAATTGGCATGAAAGTCCACAGGAACATCAAACAAGATTCCATGAAACATGAAACAAGAGTCCATGAAACAGAAAAACAACACTCTAGATGAGCAAAGTTACCACCTCTGAAAATCTCTCTCAGAAGCGGTTCCTCTTAAAGCTGGAATCAAGGCCTCTTTCCATGGGAAGTTTGCTGAAAATCCCTTCTCATTAGCAACCGTCTGCTCCTTCTCAAAACCTCCCTTTCTTGTCTCTTTTGACATATTGCTTTCTTTCTGTCAACCTTATTTTATCACAACTGGAATGCCCATCTGTCAAGGGATAACTCGACCTTGACTCTACCAAGGAATGTGATTCAAGCTGCCTGCTTGAAACCATTGTGTGCCTGCTCTCAAAATGCTCAAGAACAAACTCTGGCTGTCCAGGAACAGCAGCTTCATCCAACTCTGTCTGCATGGGAATCCTAGGCCACAACCCAGATTCAACAGACAGGTCAGGTGCAGGTACAATCACGGGCTGAACAGACCCGACCTCAGGCTCACCTGACAGCTCAGGTGCAGGCTGGAATACAACAGGTATTTTCCTCCATTTTGTTTTTTAGTCACTTCATTCTATTGTCCGTTCTCTCCCAGGGCACATCTAAACTTAGGTTTGTGCAACCTGTGATCAGCCCCACAGGGATTAAATGCCTCATGGGGACTGATCTGAATTAACTTGTGTTAGAGTAATGGGGGGATAACCCTATTTCTGAGGCTGTATTCAGGTTGTCACCTGAGTTAGGGATTTTTTAGGCAGCTGGGCTGGTTCCCAAACAAAACCAGTTAAACTTACCTTAACAACCATCTCATGCTTCCTGAGCTCAGGGTTTCTCCCTACACCACCCTGCCTCCTTAGCAAGGCCCACAGTCTGAGCGAAGGCTGTCATACTCTGACTGAAAGGAAAATTTGTGTGTCCCAGCTGTTATCAGCTGCAACATGGGGGAGAGGGGTGTCCTTAGGGTTCCTGCCCATATTTGGCACCACTGAGTAAGGGAGGATTCCCTGCTGCTGCTGAGTCTCGGGGAGTATCTATCAAGATGCTAGCAGTTTTGGTCCATGGACATTAAACAACCTTGTCTCATGTTAGGGCTTCATATGGATGTCACAGATTCTATTCATTCTAAATTGATGTATTTGGCCCATATAGATGGACCCTTTTTATGTCAAAGCCTATCTAATATTTTAATTTCCAGCTCAGCCATGTTTACATGGTAAGAAAGTTAATTACTGCATTTAATATGGAACAGGGTTAATTTCCCCTTTAAAATTTCAGTAAAAAATCTGGTTAAGTGGGTTTGGACTTCTTGAATGTAAAATGTGTTTCTCTCCTCTTTCCCTCCTCATTTTTTTTCCTTTGGTGTATTAAACAGATTACAAAGACTTAACAAACCTTCTAATCACCTGACATAATAGTTAGCCTTTTCAATTAATCCAGTTTTGCATAATAAAAAGTTTAAGAAAGTAGGTTATGTTAACTTCAATTACATTTTTTTAATCCCTTGACAGGCTGTTCCATATATTGCCCCAACTTTTACCTGTGATGACTGCAGCTCCTGTCCTGCTCTTCAGTTGGAGTTTGATGAAACTGGTTGGCTGACACCCTCAAGCCATTGTGAATTTCCCTCAGCTGGGGCTCCCTACTAGAGCTGTCTTTCAAAGTCAGCATGCTCTCAGAAATGCCCATGGGCCATCCTCTCTCACCTAAAAGTCATATTTTCTGTATTTCTTCAAACCACGTGACTACCTTGCATGTACTAATATCTTTTTCCTGAGTATAAGTGTTATGTTGTTGCTTCTATAGATGATGAATCCCAAGAACTTGAATCATATTAAGAGTCGAAATATTTTATTTAATAGTCCTATCACCACAGTTGATCTGTGACATGATAGTTCTGGTATTACTCTGGAAAAGTGTTTTTCTCTTGCTGTATAATAGGGATAGATCATAACAATACACAGTTGCTGATAAAATCCATTTTAGCACAGATTGTGTAAGACTGCAACTAAGTGCAAATTCTCACGAGCTTCAGCAGTATTTCCTCAGATTGTAGGTGTTCTTTTATATGATGAGATGAACATTCACTATGAAAAATGAACACATATAGAAAAATATTTGTTTCTAATGTCTATTGTTTAGTGCATAAGGGTTTTGGGGAAGGGTTAATTGTATGAAAGTGCAAAGTGAAATACTCTTCTCTCCACTACTCTTGACCCACATACTTGCTCCCTCCCCCCCCCCCCAATAATAAGGCGGGAAAGCACTTTGATCCCTTCCAGTGAAGGGAGATAGATAAAATAGTCCCGGCCAGGACTTGTGCGTGGGGACAGCATTGTTCGTTCCCCACCCTATTTATTTATTTATTTATTTCCAACATTTATATCCCGCCCTTCTCACCCGAAGGGACTCAGGGCGGCGTACAAAATTGGCAACAATTCGATGCGTACACATAATTAAAACAGCAATAAAAATCCAATAAAACAATTAAAACAATATAAAGATATAAAACATATGATTAAAATCAATTCTTCCAAAATCATCGTGCTGTAGCCATAAATCAGTCCGGGTCGTCTTTATCATTTAATCTTTGACAGCCTGGGCACATAGCCATGTTTTCACCCTACTGTTCACTCTGGATTTCGTTTCTGACCCTGCTCTTTAACAGTGTACTTTATAGGGTTGCCAACGGGGGTGCATAGGAATTGCCTACCCTACAGTGTTTAGTCCAGGGCAAATTGGATGAGTGGGCTTTAAATAGGTTATCATGCAGGAAAAACAGGGATAGGTTTCATTTCAGTGTGCACCTAAGGCACCCCTTTGTGGAATAGGTCATGGGTAGAAACTTTAATCTGTGGTTATAAGAACTGAAGTGAGGGTGAACACTAGTGGCCTTGAGCAGGGAGAGTTCTGGTCTCAATATCCTTTTCTATTGGGATGGAATTCTTCATCCATTACCCTGAATGGTCACCCTGGAAACAACAGTTGGTTGTAGCTGGGAACCATGGTGTCTTGCCTTTGATAGATGAGGAGCAGGTCTTGGATGGCCACTGCCTCAGTTTCATTTCACACCAAGTTCATGCCCTTAAATTAATTGGCAGTTCACACAAAAATTGATTGGTAACATTTAATAAAAGTTGCCCATAGTTTAACCCACACTGTTGTGTTGAATTGTCATTTCACTGGTTGGGGAACACATACATTTAAATGTGATATGCTCCAGATACTCGTTTTTCTTCCCTTTTGGTGTATTGTGACCATTAGGCATCTTCTGTTCCCTGGTTCATCGCTTTTATAAGCTGAATAAGGGCAGAAGTGAAATAATACATCTATTCCAAGCTACACATCATTTCAAGAGTCAGAAATCAGGTTGGTTCACTACTCAATGTGAAGTAAATTAAATTCTCAGACATCCCCAGTTAGAAAAAAAAGTTCAAATTAGCTGGAAAGGGTCAAATCAAATTACTCACACACCCACACACTTGGCTTTGGCACAGTTTGCTTTACACAAACAAACAAAATATAATAAACTATTTCTTCACAGCAACAAATCCATTGAGGTTTGTTCTGGGTTAAGTTCAACAGCAACAAAATTATTGAGTTGTATAATGGCTGGTATCAGTATGCTTTAAAGACAGGAGTTAATGGTAATGGGAGTCATAATTCAAAATGCATTGAGAAATTTCAATTTTAAAAAGACCTCCCCCCCCCAAGTCTACACTGTTATTTAAACAGCTGATATGCAAAAGAGGGAGCCTGAGGATGCAAAGCTTTGATATTTAACTGTTGAAAAGCATATTAGCTTGATGTACAAAGGCTCAAATTTCTTTGTCAATCATTCTTTTCATTAGCAATACTCATCAGATGTCTATCTAAGCATCTGCTTTCGGCTTTAGCACTAAAATTTCACACATATTTTATGCTCCCATAGGAAGGTGAGGTAGAAAATGGGTGGAAGGAATTTAAAAAAATAAACACAATGTTGACATTTTGAAATCCATCCCAGATTGGCTTAAATAATTGGAACAAACAAAGGGGAAAAATGCTTCATAAAAGTCACATATTTGTGTGTGTGTGTACCAGTAGTTAACTTGTGGTATCCTCAAAGCAGGAATTTATATACATCTTGTCACTTTCATAAAAAAACTAACTCCACCTCAAAATTGGCATGTATTTATCCAGCTTTCCATTTAATGTTGCTAGTGCTTACTCAATGTCCGCTCAGCCACCAACTATGTGGCACTGTAGAAAAGTCAAGCAGAATCAATCCCCCACATCATTATATCACAAAACACTCTTCTACAACATGTTTCTGTTCACTTTCGCAGAATATTAAATGTTCAGCAATAGTAAATCCTTACTTCAAGTGTATTAAAGATACATATAATCTGACTAGAAGTGCTGTTTTGCAGTTCTTGGAATGCAGCCACAATAGCTTGCTGTAAGCCACGTCTGACAATTTAATTCTGGAGTGGTTTATAAATCCATAAAACAAGCAAACCAGTGCACCTTTCAATAAATGCTGATATTGCCAACAAGGCTTTGGTTTCCCCATTACATGTATATGATATATGACTTGTCATTTTTCTATGGCTTTTTCTTGGTTCCCTGCACCATTAGAGATGGTTTGATGATAACATGGGAGAGAGACTGTTCTTACCATGTTGACGCCTCTTTCATGGGAGGTTAGGATACCCCCATCCCTTTTGTTTAAGCAGGTTTTTAAAGTACATGCAAGGATTTTTATTTATTGAAGTGTGCATTTAGGGTTTTTTTTCTATACTGTGTATGTCTTTTAAGGCCCCTTCCACACAGCTGTATAAAATCCCACATTATCTGCTTTGAACTGAGTTATATGGCAGTGTAGTCTCAAATAACCCAGTTCAAAGCAGATATTGTGGATTAGCTGCCTTGATATTCTCCGTTATATGGCTGTGTGGAAGGGCCCTAAATCACTTGATATCATTTAATTGGGTGGGGGGGGGGGGGGAGGAACAGATTTTTAAAGAAATTGGTTCTCTTTTGGTGCTACCTTAAGATTGAAAAAGAAAGGTGGAATACAAATGAAATCCATAAATAAATGCCTTCCAAACCAGAAATCAATTTAAAACCTCTTACTATGACATTATCGTATATATCTGATTTTTAGCAAAGGCATGGCAAACCTTTCTGAACTCATTTGAAGAAAAGGGTATTTCTTTTTTCTCTTATCAGCTACATTGAAAATATCATCTGGCAGAATATAAAGCAAACAGCCTACATTTTGCCCTTCACCATACTATGAAGATTGTTATGGTTATGAAGATTCCTTCTTTAATCTTGGGAAATGATAACGATGGTGGATGAAAAGGAATTTTAAAAACCTACAACCAAAGAACCCCCCCCCCCCTTGCTTTTGGGATCAACTTTGCCCTGAAATATAGTAAAAAAAAATATTTGCTTTTGGCAGTGAGGTTGAGATGTGGAATCCAAAACTTAGTTTGATTAGAACAAGGTCCCCATATGGAGGCTGAAAAATGTCTTGAACCTCTACTAATTGATCCTCCTAGATATTTTCTTCAACATTTCTCCCTATTGAGTGGCCATACCTTTCCTAATATTAAAAGGCAGATGCTAGGGTGCAGCAAGAGTTTCATCCTGTTCCATCTGACCCTCCCCTTCACATTCATAGCCATCTTTTGGATTAAAAAAGAGTGTGTGCCATTTGGCATCTCCTATGTTCCCTAAAAGTTATTTTGCTGCCCTCAGGCATGGCAAAGGAAGCAGATTTGAAAGACATCGGCCTTTGTCCATGGAATGGGAAAGTGCTACCAATTGTATTTTATGATTTTTGCCTTGAGAAGCAAAATGTATTATGCCAACGCTGTTTGCTTTTGGCAGTCATTTTCTTTCTGTTTTAGACAGAAACTGGGCATGAAAGGATCTATGTGGTTCATTCTAAAGTGGTCAACATACCTCACCATATTGTGTTCTAGAAATGAAGGAATTACTGGGAGAGGGTTTTTTTTTTTTGAAGTACTAAACATTATAGAGAAATCAAACACCTATCAGGTGGCAACAATGTGCCACAAACATTTAGTTCTGGCCTTTCTCTCAGTCCTATAACATAGTGTTTGTTTTTCTGTTATACTATATACATTCCCCATAGTAACCTATGGATGTGAGAGCTGGACTATAAGGAAGGCTGAGCAAAGGAACTTTGGTGCTGGAGGAAAATCCTGAGTGTGCCTTGGACCACAAAAAGATCCAACCAGTCCATCCTCCAGGAAATAATGCCCGGCTGCTCACTGGAGGGAAGGATATTGGAGGCAAAGATAAAGTATTTTGGCCACATCATGAGAAGACAGGAAAGCTTGGAAAAGATCATGATGCTGGGGAAAATGGAAGGAAAAAGGAAGAGAGGCTGACCAAGGGCAGGATGGATGGATGGTATCATTGAAGTGACTGGCTTGAACTTGAAGGAACTGGGGAAGGCGATGGCCGACAGGGAGCTCTGGCGTGGACTGGTCCATGAGGTCACGAAGAGTCAGAAACGACTGACTGAATGAATGAATAAGAAGAATATACATTTACATACTTCAGACAGAGAGTTGCCAGACATGGTGTTTTTACCCAAGGGAGGCCAAAAGAAAAGTCTTAGAAAGATTTTGGATCAAACTCATTAAGCTACTTTAAGTGTCACAGATATGTCTTTTAGTCCTCAAATTGCTAATTTATTACCCAATTTTGTCCAAATTTTATATTACAGTTAGACACAGAGTTTCATCTCAAACTTTTCTATGTAAATGCAAGGCTGATTGAGAAATAGTGCCATCTTTTGTTGTTGTTGTTGTTGTTGTTGTTGTTGTTGTTGTTTCTGCTGCTGCTGCTGTTTCTGTGGTTTATTTTGTATGAATATTGGTGTAAGTTTAATATACTGCAGGTATTATCAATTTTTTCATATACATGTACACATGTGTGTAGTATGACATTACTTATGTAGTACAGTATAGTACATTGTATAATATGGTATAATATGTATATTGTACCTTTCTAAGACACCTACACAAATACACACACACACACACACATAGAACATGTGCACAAATAACAATACCTATTATTTTTATCCAACTATTTCCAGTATTATCTGTAGTTTGATATCTTTTCCTGTTCCATCTTCATAATATGACGTGATGAAGAGATGTTGGTGTTTTTAAAAGGAAAAAAGTTTAAATGAAACTTTAAGCCCATTTCATTTTGCTTTCACACACGAGCACAGATCTATTGCAGTCTTCAGACAACACTTTTGCAGATTTATCACTGTTCTTAAAGCACAGAGTGCCTGATGTGCCTTACCAATTGAACAATTATTTTTAACCAATGTTATAAAAATAACAAATGTAACTATCTAAGCCAAACTGTTTTAAAATTTCACCAACGGAATCAGACAATCTTTTCTATCTCCTTAAAAACAACAGCATGGAAATATAATTACTTCATAAAATCCTTGCACAATAAAACATCAATGTATGCAATGTCAACAATAATAACAACAACTTTAAAATATATTCCAAATATAATTTGCAGTTCTGAGAATGATCTTTGTTTGATTTCCTTGTTAATTTTCATTCTGCTACCCTGAATCTCCTATTAATGCTTTCTCCACTCCTCTGGAAATAAAGATTTCAATGTATTCGGCTTTATCACAGTGGGGAAGAAACATGTGGAAATTAGATATTACTAATTCAACTTTCCTTCTCTTTTTATAGCTTTATTCCTGTACCTCACACAACTGTGGACTGTACAATCTGATTCCTTTATATTTCTTCTAATTAATTTGGTGACTGCTTTTGAAGTCAATGCATGCTAACCCAAAACAAAATATTTATTGTTATCAGCCATGTGTTATGTTTTAAAAATACTTTTAGGAAATCAATAACCAAACATACTTTAAGGTTAGATAGAAAGGAGCTGTAGTGTAGAACATCTAGTTGTTTCTGGGTTGGATAAGTTGAGCTTAGTACAAGGTTGTTGTTTTCTTCAAGTCTTTTCAAACTTATGGTGACACTAAGATAAACTTATCAAGGGGGTTTCTTTTCAATATTTGTTTTATAACCAAATGGGAATGTGAACCCTTATGTCTAAAGTAATAGTCCAATATTCAAACCATTTCTTCAGGTCAAACGGAACAGGAGTATCTTGCTTAAAGCTCTGTAATAAGATGTCCCGATGAACATAAACTGGAATAAAGGTCCAAAGGAAGACAAGCACTACTGAAAAACTCTTATTTTTGGGGGTCTGACAGCCTCATTTTTTTTTTACACATAGGGACATCAGATTTAAAGGCTGTTTTCAGAGTATAGGGGATTTATGGGATAATCTGTTCCTTCAGGTAATCTGGATGGAAACCTTGTCTCCAAGAGTAACAGGAAGCTGGGCACTCATGATTTCTGGAAACTATGAAGGATTTTACAAAGCTTCATCAGCTGATAACCCAGAGGAAAGTTATTACATATGGGGTAAGTGAATCCTTGTTTTCTGTCAACGCCATTTTTTATGTTTGTCCCCACAATCCATTTTTTTTCTTCACCTTGGGTCTATCATAAGTGTTCAGATATCAAAGAATTAAGGACTTGTTTAACAATCCATTGGGGTTTTGTTTTGTTGTTTGCTTTTGCAGTTTATGTGGAATGATAAGAATACTATTATATTTTCCCTTCATACAGAATTCTCTGTAGCATTCCTTACATTGGAAGACCAAGCTATGCTCTTACTAAATTCATGAATTGTTTCAAAGCAAAAGAATAATGCTTCAGCATCAGTTTTGCATTTCATTCTTTTATTAGTTTAATCCTGACTTTATCCTCTTAAAAAACCCTGAAATAAGCTAGTGAGTTTCAAAAATCTAACATATTTAAGAAAAGAAAAGCCTGCTGTGCCAGTTAATAGGTTTTGTGAAAAGGGACCAGGATGGTTTCTGAGAGATTGTTACACCTGTCGACATGTCAGAGTTATGGAGAAGCTGTAAGACTTACCAACTGGTTGCATGTCATTGGTAAGGAAAGAAACGGGGGTCTCTATTCACAAGAGTAGCCATTAGGGACTCTGTGAATGCCAAAAAGGCATGGAGGAGTGAAGCAATCAATGTGCTACAGGTGCCATCACATTATGTAGTTTGACAGGGTGACATTTGAATTGCACAATTACTTTTTGATATCTGACAGTACTGGTTTCAGGAAATGAAAAAGGAAATGTTATGGGGAAAAACTGACTAAAGAAGAACTGAGCAGAATCTATTTTGGATTTAAACCAAAGGGACACCTCCTTTTCAATTACTGAATTTAAGTTCAGTTCTAGTCAAGTAATGATTCTTCCAACATTTTTTTGTCTCTCTGTGACTCACCCATATCATTTTAAAGACAAATAAAAAGTTGTTCACTTCATAATAGCAGCATCAAATACAAAACTGTATTGGGCTGTCTGATCTAGTTTTCTTTAATTTTGGACTTCATCACACATAGTAAACTCCATGTTTCCACACACTTTAGAAATGGCTACTGATGGGGCCCATCACACAATGCACGCTTGTTCTGTGGGTTTCTAGTTATTCTCCATTTCTAAAGTGTGACTTTTCCCAACAGTTTAGAACTTGATTGGCAATTCATCACATAGAAATGGGAAAACCAGCAAATTTCATGTGTGATGGGGAATTCCCCTTGTCCATTTATAAACAGTATGATGACTTCATGCTGGAGAGAGGAGCAAAGGTAGGCAATATTGATTCCTTTCTTTTGCCATTATTGTTTTGGGACTGTGAAGGAAGGAACAGTAATTTATTTATTTAATTCTGTCAGCTTTTTTGCTCAAAGAACGAAGAAATCCCATTATTATTATTTTTAGTAAAAAGAAAACAGGGGAGGAGACAGTGGGAGAAGAAATATATCTCTCGTGTGATGTGAAGGCAAACAGATAATTTGTAAAGAAAGCAGAATGGCAGGAAATGTGTGATAGGAATAGGAAAATCATTTTTTAAATTTCCAAATGAGGTGTTGCAAAGCTAAAGGACAAGACTATGATCCCCAATGCTTTACTAATCGCATCGGATGAAGTCATTAGATAGGGCATTTTGGAGAAGCCAGAGTATTTTTGAAGGAGAAATTTGCTCTTTCCTTATCATACATATCCATCACAAAATAACCATGTGCAGCTATGAATGAGAAGAAAAAGTTGCTATAGGCAACCCTTCCCCCGGATAGACAACTCTTAGCATTCATAGTTGTATAGAGAAGCCCTTTTTGGAAAGGTTATTGCTTTTGGGGTCTTATTTCACAAATCTGTGGGAACTGAAAAGTAAATGTAACAAGTATGATGAAGAAATACCTCACTTAACAAAGTGTCCTGGTTATTACTTTCTTCAAAGAGAAATTTGGTACTAAAGCCAGAAAAACATGGAAAGTTCAGTGATAGGTTTCTAAATGCATTTCAGCAAACTTCTTATTCAAAATTAACACTAAAAACATATGCAGTGAAACAACTAGGTAAGCCTTGCATACGGGATTAAATAATAATAATAATAATAATAATAATAATAATAATAATAATAATAATAATAATAGAATATTCTAGAGACCACTTGAAGGCTTCTTCCAGAATATATTTGGGGACATCTTCTTTAATTTTCATCCACTTCTTGAATAATTTCCATTTTGGTGGCCAGACTTGGGGTTTTTTTAGCAATCTGGAGGTGGTCTCCATATCTATTTCTGTTTGCAGCTCAACCAGTAAGCCATTCTAGTTAAGTGCTGTTAACTTTGCCTTTTGTTGACAGGCACATATGACTAGCTGGAGTAGAATTCCACACTTCCACATCTAAGTGTAGCTCAGCATTGCCATTCAGCTGACATCCATACATACAATGCACTGAGGCTTATGCAAGTTGACCTGGTGTAAACAGCTGCACCTGAGGTCAAAAAATGAAGGGAAAAGTCTAAATTTTGCAGTGAGTTTTCCATGTGTTGGGGTAGTGAAGACAGTGATCCTGGATCCCTATGTGGGATCCCATATCGCTGTTCCTGTAGCCATCACACACTCTTCAGGCTCGAGCAGCATGAGGAGGCAGGGTGACTGTTCCCCCCCACACACACACACACACACACCACCACCACCACCCTCTAGCACAAATTCCCTCACCCCAAAAGAAAGTAAATTGTCACTTTTTATTGTATCTCAAGGCTGATTACTTTTTTGTTAGTGCCATGTGACTAAGCAAGTCAGCTTGAGAGGAGCAGGAATGGGCTCCATTCTCCCAAGCTGCTTTATTCATTCACATGGCAGCAACCAGGAAGTAAACGGTGCAGATATCTGATAAGTGATAAGAATTGTCCTAAATTTATTTTTGTTGCATTGTTTACAGTCGAAATGTTTCTGCAACCTGATATTGAAAGTTTTTTTTCTCTAGATTTCCTTTACTGTCCTTTAGTTCTGATTCTGTTTTTAAAAGTCTATATGGACAGAGGACAAGAAAGTAAAATGAGGCAGGCATAGAAGGCTTTTGTAAAAATATTTGTCAAAAGCTTTTTAAACTGAAATATGCCTGTACTTAGTTAGAATCTGTCTTATTATTGGCCAGTGATCATAGTTTGTTAATCTGTTCTCAGAGCATGTAAGATGTACAGGGAAATGTAAAGTTGATTTTATTTTTTAAGAAGATTATTAAAGTGGAACATATTTTATCTGCATTTAGAAAATTAAATCTCACAGAAAGGACATTTATTTGGAAGTCAACTTCATTGTAATAAATTGTCATTGCTTTCAACTAATATATTAGTTGTGGCCGAGTATGATTGTCTTCCAAGGGTCACCTTGGGTCACGTTACCCTTACAAACTTCAAGCACTTGTAATCCCTTCCTTGGAACATATTTTTAACTTCCAAGTAGGAGAACTACACTTCCAGAAGCCTGTAAGAATTATTTGTTTATAACATTATTTGTTTATAAAGTAACACCCTCTGGCTCCTCTTTTCTTAAAGATGGAAGTGTTATTTTTAACTTTCACACACTTATAGTTTCAACAGGAAGGGATGGGTGGATTGCAAAGCAGGGTTAGCCCCCACATGTCCCAAAATTGCAAACTCTAGTCTAGGATGTTTAATAGTTAAAATTATTTTAAAGGAGGTAAATCAGTGTTCAAATTATAGTAACCACATTTTTTCAACCCTGTATCCAAATACAATACAACAACAAAGTTTCTTCTTCTCTTCCTCTTGTCCTATCTTCCTATTCCACTTCTGAATCTATGAGACTTACTGATATGGACAACATTTATTGAATTGCTGATTTCCTGGATTTTATGTGAAGTAGCAAACATAGTGTTTAGGTTTCTGTTCAGAAATGTCATGCACATATTGGATTTTATCTTTTTATCACTCATGAGAGACAGAGAAAGAGAGAGAGAGAATTTGTTGAATGATAATGAGTTGAATGCATATGTGTTTGTGATGGGTTGACAAATACACAAATGCAGGCACACCTCACTAATATGATAGGTTAGGTTCTAGACCACCACTATATAGAAAACATTGCCTTAAAATGAACCAGAGCCTCTTTATTTTTATTTATCAATAAATATGAAAGCTTATATGCATATTTAAACAACTGTTTCTTCAATGTGCGATAGGGCTAAGTCTTAAAAATGATGAAAGATCATAATGCAAAATCATAATAAAAATTAACTTTAAAAGGAAATGTTCAGTAGGAAGAGCACAACTAAAAAGGATGTTCACATAATATTTTGTAGCAGAGTTCCAGACATAGGATACAGGGAAATGGCATTTGTCATGTCAGAAACAATGGGTAAAGGTAATGATGGAACATGGTGGCAAAAAGTTGATGCAATGAGATTATCCTTCAAGTAATATTGTCAAAACCAGGCCTGTGACAATTGCAACATTATAGAACCATGACAAACATGAGCAAGATCTTATGTCACATGTTGTTTCTATGTGCAATTTAAGAAGAAAGTATTTCCTCTTTGAGCTTGAGTGGATGACTCTAGGCTCTATTTTGAGAATAGAAAATGTACTACAGTACCTTCTTTCTTCATAACATGCATGTCTCTTGTCTGTCTATGTACACTACACTTACAGACCTGCACACGCATCACATCCTATTTGTCTTTTTTCTAATAAGTGTCAAACATTATAGCATTGTGATCTTTTTCAAGCCTTTTCAGTTACTTTCTGGATTTTTTATAGTTCTACACTATCTTTTGGAAGTGCTTTGATATGATTGAACATGTTATTATATTTGTGGTAATGCCTAGATTTATGCTGTCAGCTTTATTTTCAATTCCTTTATCAATGAGCCCAACCTAAAATCTGTCCTCTCTACAGGGGATGTACATTTTATCAATATTTTAATTGAATTAACAAATATAGCTGATCTTATTGGTATGAATGATATGCAGCATGAATAGATTTAATATATGGTTATATTTACACATACAGTGATATCTTCACTTAAAAATTTAATTCGTTCTGTGACCGAGCTTTCATGAACCCACCCATCCCCATTATTGTTATGTGTTTTTAAATAAAATATATATTTTATAAATAAAAATAATGTATAAATACACATTCACATGGAACAATAAAAAATATCAACTTTAAAATAGTAGAAGCAAAAGGTTGTGGCAAGGAAACACATTTGAGACAACAAAATGTATGTTGGCCAGTACAACAGCAAGGCAAAACCTGTACATTCACATGGGGAAAAAAATCTCAACCTTCAAATGGTAGAAACACAAAGTTGTGGCAAGAAAGCACAAAGCACAAAGTGAAGAGGCAGAAGCATCATTTTCTCCCTACTGTACTCATTCCAGCCTCTCTCCCTCTCTTGCTCTTTCTCCCTCTCTCTCTTCATAAAGCCAAATATACCAGGAATAAAAATCACACAAAATCAACTATCTCAAAGTTCTGCAAAGCAGACAGCAATCTCCCCAAACAGAAAAGAGGACAAGGCGTGCAGCATGGAAGCTGCTCCCTTAAAGCCTTAAAGTCCTGCACTTTCACACTAGCACTCCTTTTGGTGCTAGCTCTTAACTCAGAATGCTGCTCTTACATCAAAGAAAAACCTGGGCCAAGCAACAGCTCTTAACTCAACATTCTCGTAAATTGGGGTACTTTTAAGTAGAGGTACCACTGTATTCACATGCAACTAGTCAAGTAAATGACATTATTCCTCCAATTGTAAACATTGTAAGATTTAGCTCTTGTCACAAATGAGAAAACTTACTTTTGTGACATTTTAGGCTCACATGAGATATACAGGGTGTTTTAAAAAGAGCTCCCTAGTTTTACGTTGAAACACATTAAAATTAGGGAGTTCTTTTTCAAACACCTTGTATTTTGTGCTAGCAGGAACATATATATGGCAATATATAGCTGTTGTAATTGCAATGATGAGACAATTTAATGTTAAAACTAGACATTTGTATGTATACTATACATCTGGAGGTTAATTTATCCATGCAGAACCTAGCCAATTGAAGCCCTGGTACTAACTTGGAGAATTTATGGAATTATTGCATTGCAGTATGTCCCATGTTTAAATCAGCCCTGTAACCTAAATTATTAAGAGTAGTACATTTTAAAATTAAGCATTGTACTAGTTAACAGCAAGATAAGTTTGTGCACCAGTGGTCAGTTTCATTATTTTTAAGAGATACAATGAATAGTTGGATTCTGGTCTTGAAATATCTAATAAATACCTGTGACAGTTTGACAGCTCTGTAAATTAAACATGACTGATAGGAGATGGAATGTCTGAAGTGTTGTTTGAAATGTGGATGCCCTTTGAAAATTACAAGGAGAATGTGGTATCATAGAGACACCTACCTTATACCTTCTGAGGCATGTGATTTTTGTAAAAAAAACTTCCTTTGGACTCAAGGAAGCTTAAAATAATTCTAAAAATGCTAGTACAACCTACTGAATTTGAGTTTTGTCCCTTTTGTAACCTTAATTAACCTCACAATAAATTGATAAATCTAAATGTATCTCATGATGAAGAGAAAGACTGAAATACAATATAAGAGATTGTGCCTTAATACAGCCATGAATTTAATAAGAGAGAAGCAGACTTTCATTTCCCTCGCGCTACTAAGGAACAGGTGGAATAACTGGAGTACAGACTAGAATACTGAGAACGCAAAGAACAACAGACCAGCAGTTAGCAGAGGATGTGGGTGCATAATGACATTTATACCTACTATATAATGTAAATGTGTACATCTAGAAATTTTGGTCACCTTAAACCTGGATTGACTTAGTCATAAGCCAAACTAAGTACTGCACCCCAACTCTTATAAAAAAGAAAGCCACTCAATAGATTATTAAAAAGCAAGAGTTTAGTCTATACTAGGAAAAACTAAAAGAAACACCAAACCCCTCTACTTAATCTGACTGTGTTTTTCCCTCTATGCAGAATGATTTACCCCAGGTCATATTAAAATCATAATCTGCTCACTCTAATCTTTCCTCAGTTTATATATGGGATTGACTTATACAAGAGTATATACTGTATCTATTTCTTTTATAATGAGAAATGTAAACCCATTTACCCCTAATAAAGCAGTGGAAGTGAAGGAAATGAATTTACTGGCATCCAGGGGTGGAGCCAGACTGAGAATTTTCCTGGTCAAACCTTGGTGTGATGAGGTGTGGCTTAATTTGCTTAAATGAGACAGTCACAGACGCCTATCTCTCTCTAATTTTGCCCTTAAAATAATGTTGATGAATTTGTTGTCTTAAATGAGGCTCAAGGCACATTTTCTCGGTTTCAGAGGATGAGACAATTGTCCATGTTAAATAAATACTAGGCTTGATCGATCCATGAAAAATTTGATTCTAAACTCGTTTCAAAACTAGAGGGGGCAGTTTTTCGTTTTTGTTGCTAATAACGAATTTGGCCCCCAAAAATTTTCGAAATTAACGAAAATTCGTTATTTTCGAAATTAATTCGTTAATGGCGGACGCGCATGCGCGGTCGCCCAAAAACAGCCCCGGGGGGGGGGGACTTAGGGGGCTCTCCCGCCCTCATTTTTTGAGTGATCTTCTTCAAACTTGGTACAGTGGTAGAACACATTTAACACTGATAGCTCACCAAAATGTGGAACGTTTCCCTTATCCTCTGATTTTTGGCAAATTTTCATAGCTTTTATAATAAACCATTTTTTAATAATTGCAGAAATCTGTTCCTGGTTTGAAAGTCTTATTTCCTGTTTCATTGGGTTGTCTTTACTGTGAAAGTCATTGTTCTACTTCAGAAACTTTGTTTTTGTGGCTGAAACTTTGTTAAATTGGTGGACCAAACCATAATATGTTCCATCCATGTCGCTTGCACAAAGTTCAGGCAGTGTCATAGATTTTGCCATGTTTCTATGACAGAACCAATTAGGAAATGACATTTATCACCCAGGAACAGAAATCGTAGTACACCATCAAATCATTCCTGACAGATGGCTATCAGCCTCTGAATAAGGAAATTAGTTCCTGGTTTGAAAGTGCTATTTCCTGTTCCATTGGCTTTTCTGGGCTGAGAGTGTGTGACTTGCCCAAGTGGGTGGCAGAGTGGGGAATCATGACACAATTGGAGTCCAAAATTCAAACCTCTTCCTCCCTCCTTCTCTCTAAACTTCTCATACCTTCCAAGAATTCACATACTGTATGAAAGTTTGGTCAAGATGGTCAGAGGAGGGCAACTAAAATGATCTAGGGTCTGGAGAACAAGCCCTATAAGGAGTGGCTTGAAGAACTGGGCATGTTTAGCCTGCAGAAAAGAAGGCTGAGAGGAGACATGATGTATAATATGTGAGGGGAAGTCATAGAGAGGAGGGAGCAAGCTTGTTTTCTGCTGCCCTGCAGACTAGGACACGGAACAATGGCTTTAAACTACAGGAAAGGAGATTTCACCTGAACATTAGGAAGAACTTCCTCACTGTGAGCTGTTCACCTGTGGAACTCTCTGCCCCGGACTGTGGTGGAGGCTCCTTCTTTGGAGGCTTTTAAGCAGAGGCTGGATGGCCATCTGTTGGGGGTGCTTTGAATGCGATTTCCTGCTTCTTGGCAGAATAGGGTTGGACTGGATGGCCCAAGAGGTCTCTTCCAACTCTACTGTTCAATGACTCTCTGATTCTAAGCGAGGACAAAAGGGGGTGGAGAATGTTAAGAGGAGAGAGGGCCTGGAACACCTGGGAATTGTAGTTTTAAAGCGGGCATAATACTATTGGAGAAACGTTTGCTTCAGCCCAATGCTTTTATAAATGGTCAATATTCAGAGGCTTCCTTCTCCTGCATTTTGAAAGCTATTATGATGAAATTTGCCAGAATGGAAGCAAAAATTAAGTACTCTTTGCCTATCAAGTTTCATAATGTTTGACCCATCCACTGATTTTTGGGGATTTCTGAAGCAACATTTTTTTAAAATGTTAGCAGATCGATAGCCACGCCTCCCTGTCCTTCTTCCTTCCACTTTGATTGGCTTGCTAAGGCTTCTGGGAAATTGAGTTTTTTCTCTCGTTATGGCGAATTGCTTCATTAATGGTCAATATTCAGAGGCTTCGTTCTCCTGCATTATGAAAGCTATTATGATGAAATTTGCCAGAATGGAAGCAAAAATTAAGTACTCTTTGCCTATCAAGTTTCATAATGTTTGACCCATCCACTGATTTTTGGGGATTTCTGAAGCAACATTTTTTTAAAATGTTAGCAGATCGATAGCCACGCCTCCCTGTCCTTCTTCCTTCCACTTTGATTGGCTTGCTAAGGCTTCTGGGAAATGGAGTTTTTTCTCTCGTTATGGCGAATTGCTTCATTAATGGTCAATATTCAGAGGCTTCGTTCTCCTGCATTATGAAAGCTATTATGATGAAATTTGCCAGAATGGAAGCAAAAATTAAGTACTCTTTGCCTATCAAGTTTCATAATGTTTGACCCATCCACTGATTTTTGGGGATTTTTGAAGCAACATTTTTTTTAAAATGCTAGCAGATCGATGTCCCATGCCTCTCCCTCCCTCCCTCTTCCGCTCTGATTGACTGAGAGGCATGCCAACATGGCTTCTCCTCTACAGCTTCATCCGAAGACATCAGAAACAAACGAAAAAAGGTACTTTTATTATTCAAATTCGTAATATTTGTAAGGGCAGTGAGCAGATGGTTCAATATTGATTCAAAATTGCTTACGAAACGAATTTTTAACGAATTTAACGAAATAACGAAAAATTTGCTCAAGCCTAATAAATACGTAAGTGGTTGCTTGGAGTAAAGCATACTCTCTAGACCTTGAGCTACTCTCTCTCTCTCTCTCAACCTCAAAGAATTCACAGGCAATCCTGAAATGATTCTGTCGCCACCTCCCCTGCTTTTAAAATACATATTTTATATTTTTAGATATTGATTACTTCCTTAAGCGGTCTGGAAGTCCAAGCCAGGGGTTTGTAGTGGTTAGCTAGGACTGTGAATAAGAGGATCTGTGCCCAATGAGCTAAACCGAAAGGGCAAGGACAGGAAAATCAATTTACCAGATTGAAGACAAGTCATAGAGATTTAATACAATTCAGCCAAAAGGGGTGCAAATACAGGCAAGATGCTTCAAATGTACAAGCATATTATACAGAGGAAAGCAACTTATCTCATACAGACAGCTATTCATTGAAATCTCCCACTCCTGCCCCTGATCGGTTGAAAGAGGGGCTGGTCAGGATCCACACCCTGATTGGCTAGATTGGCTGTTGATGTCGTCGCCTCCAGAAGTGGATTACCTTGGAAGGAGAAATGTCAGCCGAGGATTGATTGGGAAAGGGATCAATTAGCTGGTGAGATGCCTCCTGGGAGGTGGCATAATCCAAAGAGACAATGTCAAAGAAATGTTAATAATCTTTTGATTTGTTCTGCAGTCCAAGATAGGAGCTTCAGAAAATAAAGGTGTGAGACTCCTAGGACAAAGATGACAATATTAAACAATCAGAAACTTGGTTGTCAATAAAGAGGTAAACAAATGAACATGCTCTAAGCCTCTGTTTCTGCGGGCAGCACTCTCTGTCTTGAGTGAAACCATATAGCTACACAAACAGTCTTGGGCTTATCTGATCTTTCACCATATTCAGTAGGCTTGATCGATCCATGAAAAATTTGATTCTAAACTCGTTTCAAAACTAGAGGGGGGCAGCTTTTCGTTTCTGATGGTATTTCCGAATTTGGCCCCCAAATTTTTTTCGAAATTAACGAAAATTCGTTATTTTCTAAATTAATTCGTTAATGGCGGACGCGCATGCGCAATTCCCAAAAACAGCACAGAGAGAGAGGACTTTACAGGACTCTCCCGCCCTCATTTTTTGAGTGATCTTCTTCAAACTTGGTACAGTGGTAGAACACATTTAACACTGATAGCTCACCAAAATTTGGAACGTTTCCCTTATCCTCTGATTTTTGGAGAATTTTCATAGCTTTTATAATAAACCATTTTTTAATAATTGCAGAAATCTGTTCCTGGTTTGAAAGTCTTATTTCCTGTTAAATTGGGTTGTCTTTACTGTGAAAGTCATTGTTCTACTTCAGAAACTTTGTTTTTGTGGCTGAAACTTTGTTAAATTGGTGTGTGTGTGATATATATTGTATATATATATATAGTCCCTGCTTATGTGTGTGTGTGTGTGTGTGTGTGTGTGTGTGTGTGTGTATAGGTAAAGGTAAAGGTATCCCTTGACGTTAAGTTCAGTCATGTCTGACTCTGGGGGTTGGTGCTCATCTCCATTTCTAAGCCCAAGAGCCAGTGTTGTCCATAGACACCTCCAAGGTCATGTGGCCGGCATGACTACATGGAGTGCCATTACCTTCCCAGAAACACCCAGAAAATGGGAATTCCAGACAGGAAACAATCAGGGCCAGCTAATACCTCCCAACAAAGGATTCCCCCAGGTAGGAAGCAGCCAGGCTTTGAAGCTGCAAGGCTATTCAATGCTAATCAAGGTGACCAATTGCAACATTCACACTTGCCTCCCACAGACAAGAGTTCTTTCTCCCACCCTGGACCTTCCACAGATATATAAACCCCACTTGCCTAGCTTCGCACAGACGTCAAAACCTCTATGTCTGCCACAGATGTGGGTGAAACGTCAGGAGAGAATGCTTCTGGCACATGGCCATAGAACCCGGAATACATACCACAACAGTGTGATCCCGGCCATGAAAGCTTTCGACAACACAACCACAGTATCCATTCAAGTTCATGTAGCGTGGTATGGACTGGAGACCTGTATTGGGGGGAGGGAGGGTGCGAATCTGGGCCCCTGGGAGTCGTAGTCCTCCCTCCCTCCCTCCCCAGGAGCAGCCGAGGACGGGCCTGGCCCACACCCCCTCGCATCCCGGGCCTCTTCCTCCTCACCGCCGGGCCCCTCTCTGTCTCTCCAGGCCTGAGCTGAGGCGAGGCGGCGGCGGCGGCGGCCATTTCCCCCCTCCGTCTTCCTCCTCCTCCTTGGCCTCCTTCCCCCTCGCCCCCTCCCATTGGCTGAGCCCGTGACGCCCCTTTTGCTGAGGGGCAAAAGGAAAGGAGTTTGGGTGATTTGCAAAAGCTTTTTTTCCTAACGAAAAAAAACGAAGAAATAAGAAAAAACGGCCTCTCGCGATTCGAAACCGCGATATCCAGACGTGTGGACAATCAAGGTCGTATATTGCTTCAAAACAAACGAAAATAACGAATTAATAACGGGTAACGGGGAAATCGAATTATTTGAGCAAGCCTAATATTCAGTTCATGGCCTTACAGGAATTAAGGTCAGTTTTAATTGACAATAATTCTAGGTCACATCCATATACCTTCTGTGGCCAATTTCTTTTGCCAAAATACTAGTTTTTGGTTGGTGATTTCCAGGGCTCTTTCTAAATTGGGGTGTAGGAGGTTACATTTGGCATGCATTCATTCAAATTGGGGCAGGTTCCACAGCAGGTATCTGTGCTATATGGCACTGGATTTCCCCGGCACTCCAAAGATATGTTTGGACTCCCCCCGCTCCTTTATACGAGGGCTATCCACAAAGTAGGTTACGTTTTGGATTTTAAAAAGGACAAAGTATAGGAGAAATCATTTACCATATGCAGCTGAAAGACACATCCCAATACTACAATGTCATGCAATCCCCATTGAAATCTAGGCACGTCTCATATAGATAAATGAGTTTGAAAAGTACTGCTCCAGTAAATTCCCCGTTTGTGTCCTCAGCCCTTCCCCCTTCTCCCTTCCTGCAGCGTAGCCAAAATGCTGTGCTGCCAGCCACACCCCCATTGTTGGAAATAGAGGAGAGAGACAGCAAATTTACTGGGGCAGACCTTTTCAAACTCATTTATCTATATGAGATCTGCCTAGATTTCAATGGGGATTACATGAGATTGTAGTATTGGGATGTGTCTTTCCGCTGCATATGGTAAATGATTTCTCCTATACTTTGTCCTTTTTAAAATACAAAATGTAACCTACTTTGTAAATAGCCCTCGTATTTGTTTCTTTTGCATGTTACAGGTTGATGCCCATGCTGATGCACCAATGAGTTTTGCGGCCACAGCTTTTGGCCTGAGCATCAAGCTTGTTGAAGCCATTTTGGTGGTCATCTAGAGTTTGGTGACATGGCCATTGTGGAATGGCTTGGAAGCTTTTGTGCTGGCACAGATTGCTGCTCCTGTTTGAGGAGTGTTTTTGCCTGCCTCCTCAATGTTTGCTTATTTATTTGGGGGCAATGATATGGGCCTTTTTGATTGGTAAAGCTCGTATTATCCGAATCATAAGAAATACGGGTTTGATTCAAGACAATTGGCTATACACCAATTACTAAATAGTTTGAAATTTCAATTTCCTATTCAAAGGTTACATAGCAGAGGTGTGAATTATTGAGGTCTGATGGCACTTACATTCTCAGATTGGCATGGTGTTGTTTCTCAGTGTATATTCTTAAATTCATTCTATGTGTCTTTGGTGGGAAATAAGCAATACAGCAGACCCCCTATTTGTGGCAGGTGTTCGGGAGATATGATCTGGATATTCTCCTATTGGTACATTTGGTGCTGGATGGGAATTTACATTTTTCCAGAGTATCAAGCAATCTAGAGTTAGGGAAGTATATCCTGTCCTTGGGACTGGTTTCTGGGTCTTTGCCCTCACCAGGGGTCAAAGCAGCTCGGGGGTTTACACCCTCTAGCTAGCCTTCCAGTATCTGAGCTGGACCTTTGAGCAACATATTGATCAGGGATTGCTCTCAAGGTGCTTTGCCCAAGGGGAGGCTGGGGGCTCAAGTCAGGGGTCATCAACTGCCTCAGTCACTTCCATATCCCATGAGGTAAAGGTAAAGGTTTTCCCCTGATATTAAATGTAGTAATGTCAAACTCTGGGGGTTAGTGTTCATCTCTATTTCTAAGCCGAAGAGCCAACAAGGTCATGTGGTCAGCATGACTGCATATGCCTATTGATCTACCCACATTTGCATGTTTTCGAACTGCTAGGTTGGCAGAAGCTGAGGCTAACAGTGTATGCTCAACCTGATCCCCAGATTCAAACCGCTGACCTTTTGGTCAGCAAGTTTAGCAACTCAGTGCTTTAATCCGCTGTGCCACCAGGGGCTCCCATATCCCATGCTCCCCCAAATTTGATTAATCACCACCAAGAAACATTTAAATTGTTTATAATTAATAAAGTTGCCCTTGGTTCATTCCACTTTGGTTGGCTGGTCTCTTTACTCCTCTGGTTTGTCAGCAATCAGCTTTGCTTGGATTAATAAACCGTTAGCTTGCTCCCATCACAAGCTTTTTATTCTTTAGCTCCACCCTTTTCTCTTTTGCTGGTCTTCCCTCTCTTTCACCTTAGCATCAATTTGGCCTATACCTACATGTTCTTAATTAACAAGACAATTTAAAAAAATCTATGTGCCGACCAATCTCAAAAACACACTACACTCTTTACTATCCAAAGTTTCTGGGATACAACAACAAGCAACCCCAGGGAGCAGCCCATCTTTAGATGTGTTTAGAAATCTCCTTACAATGAAGAGTCCTATATTGCCAAAATTCCTTGATGTCAAAGAGATCTCTTACGGTGTTCCACTGTGTACACTCAGTCAACCATAATTCAATTCAAAACATGGGAAATATTGAAGGATATCTGCTATATGCATAAACTTCAGGTATAACTGCACTACTTCTGCAACTTTTACAGCACACATATTCCATCAAAGAGATAAATGAGGTTATAAAATTGAATGTTCCATGTGTGTGTGTGTGTGTGTGTGTGTGTGTGTGTGTGTGTGTGTTCTCTTAACTGTTGGTTCATAGACAAGTATCACTCTAACACCTTCTGCAGTAAAGAGTGGCACATAAGAATCCATTAACAGCTGTCAGAGTCTTTTTTACCTTCCAATCCTGGAACTTGTTTGAAGTAATAATAATGCTGAGAGAACCTCTCAACATATGCCAAGTATAGGGATTAATTTTAACTATGTCTACCTAGGGATCATAGTTTTAATTTGTTTCTGTGCTAGGCTCAATCTTAGTGCATGTAATGTGTCAATATATTTATTTTAAATACTTCTCACCTATCCTATACAATATCTGAAGACACCAGGGCAGAGTGAAAAACATAATCGAAAGTGGTGACAGCTTAGCTTTTAGGTATGTGCAGGGCAAGGTATTTTTAAGTAATTATAGGATATACACGCAGGGACAAGAAGAGGGCATCTTTTGACTTTTTATAATATCATTGCAGAGCTCCTTTTGCATATAGCTCCTTTTTATACTCATTGTGATTTGAAAATCCTGCAGAAAGTCAACAAGCCAAGGTATACAACTGATAAACTATACCCTAAATAAGTTGTTTTTTCTCAGAGCATGTCTTAAGGTTTCTCATCCTTATATCTGCTGTCATATCTGCTCATTCACAGTAAGAATTATCCAGAAAAAAACAAAGAGAAAGGGGAATACATAAACACTTATATTCCTCCCTCACACTTTCTCTTTAGAAGATTACTAGTTTTCTTGGATACCTAAATACTAGTGTGATCTGCATTCTGATAGAAAAATAATCCTTATTTCAGGTAACTGCAAAGCTGAATGCTGCTTATCACTTTAGATGGTTAACTCCTAATAAAATAAAGGCCAAGGCCACATCAACTCTTTCCTCATTAACTCTGCAGTCAATTTCCTGAAACTTCTCACAAACGTAAATCCTTTATCTGCAAGAAGAAATAAGGACTCATCTGACAACCTTCATATTCTGAGGCTGAGGAATGCAATTTAAATTCCTTCAACAAGTTAAACGTTGAGCTTCCTTGTGGCAAAGTCACAGCCATAAGTAAATAAGAATGGCTTCTGCATTGTTTTGTAACACAACCCTCCTCCCTCATGACTATTTAGAAAATTTGGATTTTAGGATCTGGTTTGAAGATTTATGTCTCTGCAACCCCAGACCCCGCAAAATCAGAAAAATTGCACCTTGAAAGATTTAACAGAGGATATAGAATTTATAATATGTTGATAATCATGTAGTATTGTATAATATAATCCTAAAAATCAATGTTTCAGAATCACAGGGTTTCATTTGAAAATTTCATCAGCCCGACTCAGAATGTTACACACAGCTTGATTCTGTTTACTGGAAGAAACAATAAAGATGTTTATTCACACTAGTGAAATCTCCAGCATGCTTTGCAGATTCCTACAGAAAAGCAATTCATCATGTGCCGAAAATATGCAATGATCCATTCAACCTGCAAGCTCCGTGTCTCAGTTGGATTGTGGAAATGAGTCCACAGTCAGCACCTGTTGCTTAGAAAATTTAGTGACAATGTTGGATACTTCATCTAAAACAGTCAACTACATTAATAACAATTCCAAAAGCATACTCCATTTCACAGCATGGCTGAAAGAGAAAAATCTTAATGAATTTTATTTTAAACAAAAATGTCAGTTTTGATTTTGTATCATGGCTATAGTAGATATTTTCCCCTTACTCTCTGCCAACAATGAGTTTACAAAGAATAAATAGAATGCTGGAAGTTATTTCTAAGTGAACAGCTCATGCTAACACAGAGACAGATGCACTTCTAATTAATCAGCTTTACACAACCACACATACACACACCACCTCCCCATCCCCAAAAAGCACTTTAAACAAGCAACTTAAATCACAATTAGGCCATCTGAAGATACTGACTATAAATAATTCCTCCTAATTAATCTCCCTTTAAAATGTAACACAATGTGGTGTAAGTAAAAACAGTTTGATGATCTTTCAAGGAGCAGCCATTTCTCAGTTTCTGGCACTTTAATAGACTTGCTTCATTATGAATAAATCAAATGCATCTTTTCTCCACTGAAGCAGGTTCCAAGAAGAAGTCGTAATAAACATACCAGCTTTGGATGTAAGATCTGAAAGACAGCAGCAGACAAAGCAGCTGAGATCCAAGCTATGCTTTGGCACAGATTTGCATTCTGGAAAACTAAAGACTATAATGCTAATTTTGCTTAAATTACAGCCACACGGTCTAAGTCCTAAAAAATAAATGGTTGCCATTTTCTTTTTCACAAAGACAATATATATATGCACATAGCTCAACATATGAATATGTGAACTATGTAATAGTATTTGATGAATTGAAAAGCTTTGTATGAAAAATACAAACGTTTCTCCAAATATGAAATCAGCTTTAAAAGGGCTGAACCCTATTCTACAAACAGCTTCAGCACCTTGGCTAGTGCCTTTAACTTCAGCATCCAAATGAAAATGAAGCTTTCTGCCACTGTTGTGCTTAGGATCAAATTGAATGTGATGTAGAGAGTCTGGAAAAGTTACTTTTGGACTATAGTTCCCATAATATCCCAGGCAATATGGCCACACTACCAGGAAGTGCAATCCAAATGTTTTGCCCTAGCTCTGATGATATAGGGCTTTTAAAAATGAAATAAAACTTCCTATCTATTATTTATTTTTCACAGAAGGAGCTGGGAGCATAAGCTGGATCAGGAGGATATAGTCTACCCTTTTGTCCTCATATCACAGCTGTGTTCTGAATTGCCTGTCTATGGTCCTATTATCTATGGAGTTGAAATATTTAAGAGTTAAACAGAATACGTTATATATGCTTTTTCAGTGGTAAACCCTTGAGTGTTCTCCTGAACTCAACTCCAATCCTGGAAAGTAGTACTCAGGACTGCATTTGCACATTTATAAGTAGTGTGACAGCTGTTTCTATTTCTTGGGTCTTCAAATCTGGCTGCCTTCATTGCATCCTTTTTGGTCTACAGTGTCACATTATATGTGAGGTTGCCTTTAGAAAATGTTTGGAAACTGATCATGTTATCAAAAGTGGTCTTTGCTTGGGTAACCGGTTCTTTTAAATTATCAGGAGCAAACAATTATCCCAGCTTTAGGAATATCAAAATAAAGGCTCAATAGGCACCAGATCTGGGTTTAAACATTATGCATGCAACATTTACTAAGACATTTAAGACTACAATAAAATAAAGTACATCAAGAGGTCTCAAGCACACTTTAATCATTCAATACTCACATACATGAACCTTCTCTCCAGGTGATCAGTATACAGTAATGATAATGGGAGCCCAGTTGCAGCTTTCTGAGATATGCATTACATTTGATGGCATATAAGACTTGAGTAAATATGGGTAGATTAAATAACTGAACAAATACTTGAATGTGACTTATTTCTGCCTCTTCTGGGTATAACAGGCTAAGTTATTCTCTTCTATGACTAATGACAGATTCAGGGTGTGATTTCAGCTTTGGAATTGTGCAGGTTCATATGGGAAAAGGTGATTTTTCTTCACCCCTTAATTAGCAATTGCGAACTACCATATCACTGGGACAATTGATCCTCTCCAATATTTTTGTCTCAATTGTAAAGTAGCTAATAGCTATCCATGTTGCAAAACTTATTTTGGAGATAAACTTCCACACCTTTGATAGGTCCATTGTGCTAAAATCCAATACAGATTCCCTCAAATGAGAAATGCTACTCCACTAACTACAAAGTATCCTAAGTTTTTTCCCCTGCTTCCACAGAAAGAGAAGATGGCTGGCTGCTGGACAAGGTAAGTGAATGTCCTCCAAAATCAGAAAGATCTTTGAGCAATTCCCAAATAAGGTTGGGACCTGTTGTGTGAGAATTATCATCCCACAATCTATATATATAAAAGAGTGATGGCATCACGGCGATGCACAAAACAACAAATCTACAGGCCCCCCAAACTCGAAAATTGGCAACGCAATCCATCATCCCCGCCTCCAGTACGAAACAACAAAATATCACACAAACAACAATCACAGGGCCAAAAACCACAACAGACCATGTGCGCCTGCGCCAACACACAATCCTAGAAATGCTTCCCCCGCGCGCGCGCACACACATTCCCCTTGCCCACGCGCTCAACTTCTCCCTCCTCCGGCACCGCCTCCATCTTACAAAAAAACCTCTTCACCAATCCTTCCCTCCACCACCTTCCCCCCAACGGAACACTCCATCCTCCTCCTTCTCTCCAGGCCTCTGAGGTAAAAAAACCCCAAAACGGAGAGCCTCCATTCAGCGGCTTCTTCGTCACCCACCTTTTCCTCTTCCAGACACTATGGCTTCCTTTCTCTCCCCCTCTCTCCTTCCTCCGCCTACCTCCCGATTTGAGGTGAGATTCCTGAGGGAAGAAGGGAAGAACCACCACCAGCAGCACCTTCCGCCTCAAAATAATTTTCTTCTCCCTTTTCCCCGCACACCCCCTCCCTCTCTCCCTTCCTTCTGCCTTACTGTCTTCCTTTTAGTACTCCTTTCCAAAACTTTCAAATGTTCTCAACTGCTGTGAATCTCAAAGGCTCCTTTAAGAGCTAGCCTCTATTCTGGGGAAACTACAGTTCCCATCATGCTCTGCCATGCCTCTTCCCCAATGGCAGGGAGAGTTTGCAACGTTTCCTTAGCTACTGGAAAACTTCCATTCTTCCTCCTTTGGTTATACAACAGACAACCTTGGGTTATACAAAACCAGCACCTCGTGGCTCAAGTGACTTCACTCCAATCGATATTAAATAACAATCATAAAACAATACATTAATCAGTCAATAAATAGGCAATATACTTTCCTCCTGTTTTTCTCCCAACAGTTTCCAAAAAGCGAACCTCTGAGGATGTGCAAAGTTTCCTTTCTCTGCCATTCTGTTCTCTCTATTGTATATAAGGGGTGGCTTTTAAATACCCCATAATATTATAATGCTATCATAATAATAAGGCTTTTTAATACTCCATACTATAATAATAATAATAATAATAATAATAATAATAATAATAATAATAACACTTAACCATCATTGGATCTTCAAACCAAATCTCATCAGATTAATTACCATTGAATGACCTTACAACTTCAAACCCTGCCTGCTTCCTACTTAGGGGAATCCTTTCTTGGGAGGAATAATAATAATAATAATAATAATAATAATAATAATAATAATAAACCTTTGGAATATAATAATAATATTACATCATAATAATAAACCTTTTAAATATAATAATATTACATAGTAATAATGAAAATAAACCTTTCAAATATAATAATAATATTAAATCATAATAATAAACCTTTGGAATATAATAATAATAATAATAATAATAATAATAATAATAATAATAATATATAATACAGCAGGTTGTATATATATATATACAAACACACACACTGGTATATATGGATAACCCATACTCACCATACACCATATATAGGTGTGGGATACATACATATATGGAATATATATAGACAACTTCACATTATTTCTATATGAGAAACAGAATCTATATACATATACACACATTTGTATATGGATACAACGTACAACAGATGCTCAATGTACAACATATGACTACTTCCTACCAAGGGCAACCCTTTGTTACCCAGCTTAAATACAATTGAATATCCTTTCACCTTCCAACCCTCGCTCCTTCCTACCTAAGCTAAACCTTTCTTGACCACTTTTAATACCATTCAATACCCTTACACCATCAAACCGTACTTCCTTCAGACTTTAACTACTAATGGACTTACTGGAAGTTCACTAGACATGATGTGAGCTCAAGATCACACACAATCTTATCCATTTTCTACATATATACAACCATAACACATATACCACAACTTCCTCATTACTTTATTTTCAACACCACCACACTCCTCCACATCAAGACGTAAAGAACAACACTCTGAAAACAGATGAATTCCACACAAGAAACAAACACAGCCACCTAACACATCCCAACAAACGATTCCCCCACTCAGGAGTCACCCAGGCTTTGAGGCTGAAAAGCCATTACATGCCAATCATTCCAGCTAATTGAACCATTCATACTTCCGTCCAAATGACAAAAAAAAAAGGAATAACCACAAATACTGCATATTCACAATCTTTTGGAAATGACATATACCAACTACCACCAATTGCTCAATACTTTATTTCCCATATCACCAGCCTTCGCCGCAGCAACGCGTGGCCGGGCATAGCTAGTCATAATCTAAAATAGATAATGTTCTAGGGAGGCTCAAGTATCAAGGAGGTTGCCAAACAAAGTATAGAAGTCAACTCTTTGGCAAGCTTAGGGCTAAAGTATAAAAGTATTGGCTATAAATATCCATGATGAAATAAAAGTCCTGAGATGAGAACTTTGAGTCATTGTTTCATGCTTTTTCAAGCTGGAAGCATTTCACAACTACAGCTGGCAGGTTGCTCTTATTGTGACAGTGGCCTTCAGCCATTTTAAGTGGCAGGGAAACATCGCTTTCCTTTTATCAGCGAAAAATCTTTTGCTCATTGCCAAAGCACCAATTAAAACTGGGGCAATAATTCCAAAGGGAAGAATGGTGCTGGGTGTGATGTTGGAAAGTTGAGAGAAAAAAAGTCTGGAGTGGAAGGAAAGAAGAACAGTGATAAAGAGAAATAACTGGAGATGGGGATTTAAAAAGAGCATGGTGAAGAAGAAAAGATATACAGTGTAGGTAAGGGATTTCTGATTCACACAGAACTGGTACAAATTCAGCAAGCACTGAGATAGTGGTAGAGGGAGAAATGGAGATAAAAGATATATATGCCAAAAGAAAGCACAGAGTTGGGGATGGGTTACTGTGAAGTTGAATTAGTTTTTCTAATGTAAAATAGGAATGCAAATCTATGCTAATTTTCAGACGTTTGTTCCCTCTGCAAGAAAGTCTTCAAAAATCTATATCATTTCAAAAGAAATAAGTCTGTTTAGGACTAAATTTAGTGCAAAATTTCTCCACAATACTTTTTGAAATAAACAGATAGATCTCACAAATATATTGTGTGCTAATATTTATATAAACACACACATATATAGCCTATTAGTGGTGTGCAATTATTTCATTAGTTGTCATATGTTGTATCAAATTTGTTAAACTTACAACACAATATCCAACTTGCGGGAACCCGCACCAAAAATTTAAAATTCAAAACTTACCCAACACTTTTTGATTGCATTTTTGAAGCCTCCCAAAGTCAGTTTTATTTTCAGCAAAAAGAAGCAAAGCAAAGCCAAAAAGGCTGTGTTTCCTCTTTAAATTAGTGGCCTCTCACCATGAGGAGAAGGAAGCAGGAGGGAGAAAGCAGAGTTTGCTGGGAAAGAAACTGAGAAAATGCAGAATTCTGGAAAATGTAGTTTGGGAAGGTGAGGAGTCCTTTGCTAGAGAATTCAAAAGGCCCTGCCCTAAACTACATTTCCCAGAATACTGCCCAGCATCAGAAAGCTCCAAGAGAGCTATTTTCCCTCTTTAGTAGCAGCCAGCCAGAGTTCCAATAAACTGTTGAATCTGCAAAGATGAGGACTGACTGATACTTCTAACAATAAACAATAGCATGTGGATTTTTTACAGAATGAGACACCCCCACCAGAATATAGAGTTTTTGTTGCAGCATTGACCGACAGAGTTTAACTTGTGGACTTTTTAGGGCTGGGAAAATTTTCAAAGTCAGCCTTTAAATTGCATCTTTAGCCCACTGATGGTTGAATCAGTGTTCTGCTAAAAGATGTTCACCCCATTCCATTTTGTGTTGGTAGTTGAATTTTATATCAATATTGTTGATCAGATTGCAAAAAGCTAGTGTTAAGGATGTAAGATTGTAGAGTAAGCTGTGAGACACAACTATATCAATCCTCCAACAGACAGAAATGACCAGTGGCATAGGGAAATTTCTGAAAAGCTGATGATGTCCCACAACATCTGCTGTATGAGACGGTTTTCTGATTCTGCTTATTGACAGAATTGGCCCTGAATATACTGGAATTTTAAAGCTTTTTTTCCCTTCACAGTACTGTCCTCTTGACTATTCTTTTTTTTTCTCTGGGAACTTATTCTTGCAGTAGTTTTTCTGGGAAGGCAAATGGACATCATTCTCTGAAAATGAGAACTATATCGTTTTAATGGCTTCTTCAGAAAATGAACTATAAAAGGTGATGAACTTGTGGGGAAGAACTGGCTCCTTTTTCCATCTAGTTTCCTCTCTCATGCAGTGCTGAGGTAATTGAATATTGCAGCAACAGGGAAAAGGAGAAAGAGTATGCATTTTATGCTTCTTCTAGTCATTCAGATGAGAAAAGGAAGGAAAGGAGAAAAACATTGTTTTCCACAGAATACTTTGAGAGGGCATCTTTTCCCTTATATACATCCACACATGCATGTGCATACATGTGTGCATGTACACACACATGCACACACACACACACACAGAGTGCATGTTGTAGTCATCAGCTTGGACAAAAAAGATTACCACCACCTTTTAATAGACTTCTTAAGTGACAAACGGAGATCTCCACTCTAATTTATGCCATGAAGCAAGGATCCCACCTTCTGTTAGGTAAACATTCTATCAAATCTCATCCATTAAAGAATATTACAATTACATACTTAAGGAGCTGGGTCCAGAACTGGAACTGAATTGTTTCAGGATCTGGCTCCAGAACTTGCTAAGGCCAGATCTACACTGCCCTATATCCCAGGATCTGATCTCAGATTATCTACTTATTCCAGATTATATGACAGTGTAGATTCATATAATCCAGTTCAAAGAAGATAAGATGGGATCTGATCCTGTGATACAGAACAGTGTAGATACAGCTGTAGTCTTCTCAGGCATGCTGGATTGATCCTTAGATTTGAGAAGTCATCCCCAGATTAAATTTCTCTTGCAAAGATATTTTTGAAGGATTGGGTCACATGTCTATTTGCTACTGTCATCAACATGACCTTAATCAGATAACAAGCTTTTTTTCATCTTTTCAGAAGTGAACATACTGCAAGTTGCTTCTGGTGTGAGAGAATCGGCCATCTGCAAGGACGTTGCCCAAGGGATGCTGGGAGGCTAGATTTCTTTGAGGGGATTCTTTGAATGTGATTTTCCTGCTTCTGGGCAGGGGGTTGGGATGGATGGTGCATGAGGTCTCTTTCAACTCTATGATTCTATGATTAATGCTTTTGAAGGAGCCTCCAGTGGCCTAGGGGATAAAAACCTTGTGACTTGAAGGTTGGGTTACTGACCTGAAGGCTGCCAGGTTCGAATCCCACCTGGGAAGAGTGCGGATGAGCTCCCTCTATCAGCTCCAGCTCTATGCGGGGACATGAGAGAAGCCTCCCACAAGGATAGTAAAAACATCAAAACATCCAGGCGTCCCCTAGGCAACGTCCTTACAGACAGCCAATTCTCTCACTCCAGAAGCAACTCCGGTTGCTCCTGACACACAAAAAAATGCTTTTGAAACAAGGCAGTTACTTTTATTGTTTGGTGGAAAGGCAAGAACAACTGTAAAATGTTTCCTGAATTACATTCTCATGACTTCTTTGTCTGGAACTGTAAAAAGGACATCTTCCTGGAGAATATATTAACCCACTGAATCATCATTAGATATCATGGAAGTAGAACAGGCTCATTGAACCAAATGTTCAATGATGAGTCAATGTCTAGTTCATGGGGGTTAAAAATTCAGCCTACTGGCCACATGTAATCCCACAACATTTTTGTGATCTCTACTTTCTTAAAGTCCTGGATATATTATTTAAAATTCACTTGATTTGCAGAAGAAACTTGCCCAGAAATAAACGAAACCCCTTTTCCAATCCTCCAAAACAATTTCAGAAACCACAATTTCTTCTCAAATGCCTTCTCTCTTTTTTAAAAAAATTATAACAAACAGTGACACAACATTACTTCTGATTACAGTTTGAAAGGAGAAACTCACATGGACAGATGTGGGCATGGGACTGGATTACCATTGGCTCCTCTTCTAATACCTACTCTGATTAAGTTGATTCAGTTGATTCAGAGGCTGCACTGTATCTGGTACTAATAGTAGTATTTAGGCCCATGTGAAATGTTTACATTTGAGTAAGACTTCTTATGCACCCATTAACTGCATATGTCTAAAACATACAAATATATGGATATGTGGAATGTACACATGTATATGACTTTAACATTGTTCATCTCAATCTCTTATTTACTCATTAATTTATTACAATTTCTGTATTTCTCGTATTTTCTCCCAAGAATTCAAAGCAACATGCATGACTTCCCATTTTAATCCTATGAGATAGGTTAGGCTGAGCTGATGTGAATCATCCAAGATCAATTGACATTCAAGTCGGTCTCAGCCGTCTGAGTTCAAACTAACAACTGCAACCCATGATGAAATTATTCATATGAGTAAATACTGGATTTATTAAGTGTGGTTCCCTTTTGTATGGAGCACCAGCACTCCAGCATTAGAATCTTCCAAATGGAGTCATAACAGTTAAAGGATCTTCAGAGACTTGTTTATAGAAACCAGAGATTTCCAGAATTCCATTCAGGAGATAATGACCAATGAAGATGGAATCAGAGTATAATAGAGTTGGAAGAGACCACATGGGCCATCTAGTCCAACCTCCTGCCATGCAGGAAAAGCACAGAGTATCCCTGACAGATAGCTATCCAGTCTCTGTTTAAAGGTTTTCAAGGAAAGAGATTCCTCCACACTTATAATATAATATAATATAATTCCACTGTTGAATAGCTTGTATGATCAGGAAATTCTTCCTAATGTTCAGATGAAATATCCTTTCCTGTAATTTGAACACATTGCTTCTAATCCTAATTTCAAGGGCAGCAGAAAACAAGTCTGCTCCCTCTTCCTTATGACACTCTTTCACATATTTATACATGGCTATCAGTCTCCTCTCAACTTTCTCTCCTGCAGGCTAAACATACCCTGTTCTTTAAGACACTCCTCATAGGGCATGTCTCCAGACCTTTGATTATTTTAGTTTCCCTCCTCTGGAAACCTTCCAGCTTGTCAACATCTCCTTTCAGTTGTGGTGCCCAGAATTGGACACAGTATTCCAGGTAATCTCTAACGAAAGCAAAATACAAAAGCACCATGACTTCCCTCGATCGAGACACTATACTCCTTTTGATGCAGCCCAAAATCCCATTGGCTTTTTTAGCTGCTGCATCATACCTTAGCTGCTGCCTCACATATAATGATCATACCTTAGCTGCTGCATCACATATGTTCTGTATCTTAAAAACTAGAGCTGATAGGGAAGAACTAGGGCCAGAATCAGCTTGTCAAATATACCCAGAAACAGGCATGTAGCCGGGAGGGGGGGGGTGAGGGGCTTCAGCCCCCCCCCTCTGAAATTCTCATGGTGGTCCACGAGAAGGCCTTAGATTTATTATTTAAACTGTTATGATTATTCATATCATGATCTGATCACCATGCTCAATATATCCCATATGCATGATGGGGGTATTGGGATAACGATACAAAAGGTTTGCTAGGGTAGGCCCTCTCCCGCTCAGACTCACCCCCCCCCCCCCCGAACCAAAATCATGGCTACGGGCCTGCCCAGAAATATGGTTAACATTTCAGACACCAAAATATGTGTAGGCCAGTGTATGAATCATACAACAAAAGTCACAATCACTTTACCATTATCACTAATTGTTCTGCTAATTGCAATTTCTGCCTGAGGAAATTGCAGTCTATCGTAGTGAAGGAACTGATGAATTTTTGCAATAGGCTGCCCCTACCTTTTGGAACTTCTTCCCTAGGGATGTTAGGATGGCTTCTTCTTTTGCTCAAGATCTTTCTTTTCCAGCAACCATTTGGAAACTGATTTAACCTAAAATGGATTTTTTGTGCTCTGCTGCATTTATTCTATTTTAAAATACTGTATATACTCGAGTATAAGCCTAGTTTTTCAGCCCCTTTTTTTTAGGACTAAAAAAGCTCCCCTCGGCTTATACTCGGGTGAGGATCCTGGTTGGCTTATATTTAGGTCAGCTTATATTCGAGAATATATGGAACATTTATTATTTTTCTCTATTATTATTGGTATTATTACATTTATTATTTTACTCTATTATTATTACATTTATTATTGTACTCTATTATTGCTGCTACTATTACATTTATTTTACTCTATTTTATTATTAATAATAATACATTTATTATTTCACTCTGATCTTCTTCTTATTATTAGATTTATTATTTTACTCTATTTATTACTACATGTATTATTTTCCTGTATTTATTATTATTATTATTATTATTATTATTATTATTACATGTATTATTTTACTTTATTATTATTAAAATTATACATAAGCACATTTACATTGAAGAAGATGAGAATAATGATTTGATCAGAGTTGGACAGTCTTATCTTAAATTAGAGCTTGATGTAAAGATTTAAAAACATTTAACCTACTGATGCCTCAATTAATGTAATTTTTTGGTATCTATTTTTATTTCTGAAATTTCCTACCCTTGGCTTATACTTGAGTCAATGATTTCCCAGTTTTTTTGTGGTAAAATTAGATGTCTCATCTTATATTTGGGTCAGCTTATATTCGAGTATATAGGGTAAGCTTTTAGTTTTTTATATTGTTTTAATCTTGATTTTCTATGGCTCCCCCACCCACAAGGACAGGATATAAATAAAGTGATGGATTGATGATGCTATTGTATGTATATATATTATTGCACTGAACTACTTTGCCTTCATTTGAAATACAATTGATATCTATTCAAGGCAGACTTTCCCAGGTCAAGAAACAACTCAGCTTTTCTGATTCTTGAAAGGGCCGTTATAGAAAGCAGCGCCCTCCTCCCCAATGTAACTGCTACACTCTCAATTATTATTATAGTTGCTATTTCAAAGATGAAAAATGGAGAATGAAAAGTATCCTACAGACAAATATGTGATACAATTGGGAAACATATTTGTTTATTTAACTGCTATCAAATCTAAAAGATGTAAGCTTTTTTCCAGGCAGAAGAATAAATGCACACTTTTCCTTTTTGTGTATGTTAGAAAAACATAATAATATACGACGGAGGACAAATTGCTTGCTGACAGTAACTTTGGCCTCTGATCTATTATTATTTTTTTACAGTGGATGAGCAGAAATCTACTTAGTACAGGTGATTCTAAAACCACACAGTGCAGGAGAAAGTACTTTACAAAACAACAAGAGATCTCATTGAAAGCATTTGTTTTTGCTGAAATGAGAATCGTGGGCAAGGTCTCTTTCCTTAGTTGGTTTTCAGTACTAGAAGAAGGATGTAAATTTGGGATATCCTTTAGAGTAGTACTGATCAAAATAGTGGTCCCTGAACTATTGCTGATTTTTGAGCTGTGGTGAGTTCCCAGAAAAAAGAGTTTTAGTTTATTAACACAAATATTGTGTCTCACTCTACAAATTGTGGGTGTGTGTGTATCTTTCCAGTTCCCTATCTCAGATAATTTAAAGAAGCATTTGTTTAGAACAATCTGCCTTGAATTAGGACCAACCAAATATTGGTCCTAATTGAATTAGGACCAACCAAATATTTCTCCCATCAGTCCTAGCCAATAAATGAGGTACGGATTTCTGTAGACACTTTCCTTCTTCTTGGGTCTCAAATATTCATGGTAGAATATGCAGGTTGGAGGAAGATTGTCCTAGAGAAATGTTGCTAGTCTCACTGAACTCTGGCATTTATTGAAATCATCTGGAATTTCTCCTGAAGAGAAATATGTAGATCGACTTCTACTTTATCCAAAAATGGTAGTATAGGATATTTAGTATACTCATTTGTGGTTATCAGAGGTTCCCCCTTTCCCCGCTTTTTAGAGAAATGTGGCTACTAATATTAGCACATGTTAGAGCTTCAGATTTTATGGGAGGAACACCAAATTATGTTTTTAATTTTGTTTTAAATACATAAATGACTCCCATACTGTGTTTCCTATAATGAAATTCATCATTGACAGAGCTTTGCTGTTTATACTTGTTTGTCTTCCTTTTCACAATTACCTTCTATGCCTCAGATGATATCAGTTCCACTTAGGACATATATTTGCTAATATGTATAAGATATCTGGACAGTATAGGCCTTCAGCTGTCAGAATCAATGGTTTAAACTGGGTTCAGGAATTACTTAGAAGAAAATCAGTCAACTTGTTTTGAAAATAGGGGCACTCCTTAATAAATGACATCCTCAAATCCAGAAAATACATGTCTTCTCCTGTATGATTCTGACACCTGCGTCTTACAAAGAAGTCATAGAGCTTGGAAACTTGCATGATACAGTTTGTGAATTTTTGATTGGCGCTATGAAAGCATTGTTGTTTTGTTGATTTTGAGTGTTGTCCTCAATAAATGAGACACTGCATTTTTCATAGGGCACCCTAAAGTACTGCAATAAAATACAAACACTATGTAGAGGTTTGAATATTGGACTGAAACTCTGAAGACCAGGGTTTGAATCCTGGCTGGACCAGGGAAACCCACAGATGGGTTAACCTACAAAAGATATTATGGAACACATGATGCCAATGAGAAAATCAGTGTTGATTTGTAACTTATTCATTTCTTTTCATAAAAAAGGTTCTTTCAGTTCAAATCTGCTTTTGTATTTTTAGTAACATCTTCAAAAACAAACTTAAAATTCAACTCTCTCTATTCTCTAGGAGGGAAATTTAATACAGTCCATTGCAGCATAAAGAAGATTGTATTTTACCCATGGTACAACAGTTAAAAATAAAAATAGCTAAGCAACCTTTATTCAGTATGTTTAAAAATACAGTGATTTCAACCTAGAATTTTAAGTATGTTTTCCTTCTCTCTCAAAGGAAAAATATTCCAATTTTAATTTGCATGGAGAAAAGACCACCAATGAATTTCAGATGTGGTAGGCAAAACCATATCGCAGTATTGTTTGCTTAAGAAAAAAAATGAAATGCAAAGTTGAGAGATGACTTGAAGGTACAAACACATATAGAGCTTCTCCTACATTTTTTAAAAAAATCTCAAAGTACAATTCCTTTGAATATAATTTCCAAATTTCATAAGCTGTTAGTAGGGACTAGTTGTAATTAAATGGTCATCTATCCCTAACATATGAAAGGAGGTCAACTTAATATATGACATTAGCAAGATTTCTTTGCTTGAACCTTTTGTATGTGTATGTGCAGGTACTGGATTAATAGTGTTTTCTTTCCACATCTTCTGTATATTGTAAAAAGTGGTCCATATGGTTGCAAATCACTGCTGGGTAAAGCAAAATTGATGGTCTAGGTCAACAGGCTGCGAAATAAAGTCAACGCTTTTGACTGTTCATTTCATAAGGGACATTTTACCAAGCGTTCTTACTCACTGCTAGCACTGCTGGTGAAGATATACAGAAGCTATCAAGATATATATCTCTCCTGAAGGGAGCAATATATCTGTGCCAGCTAGCCCCGCTATTTCAATCATATTCTTGAGGCTGAGCTCAGTTCTTAAAATAAATAGAATGGCTGTGATCCAAAGAGTAACCCTCTGCTTTGCAAGAGTAGCCCAAGACATTTTGATGCCTGGGGCAAACCAGCAAAAATCTCCAGTCTTAATATGAATTGCATAACACACAAGGCTAGGTAATTATTTGAGGCATAAAATCACCCAAGTACATCTTCCCATCCTCTGACAGTAAATACAAAACAAGAACAAAGGAAGTAAAAAAGATTTGTTCTTCTCTCATGGCACCCAGATCCTACTTCCTTGGGCAGTTACCTCACACTGTGCAATAATAGGACCAAACCTGTTGTTTTATATGATTATCTTTCTCTTGCTGCCAAATAGATGGTCAGCACTATGTATTTGGACAGCATCACTTTCCTGCTGGAGACTAGCCAGGAAAAGATACTTGGAGAAAACCCTTTCATCCACATTTCTGCAGACTAGCCATGAATTGTTCTGCTGTGTTGCATGCATGAGAAGAGAACTGTATAGACTATAGCCCCTTCTACACTGTCCTATATCCCAGAATCTGATAGGTTATCTGCTTTGATTGTATGAGTCTCAATGTGTTGTTGAAGGCTTTCATGGCTGGAATCACTGGGTTGTTATGGAACATGGCCATACAGCCCAGAAAAGTCACAACAACCCTATATGAATCTCCACTGCCGGATAATCTGGGATAAGCAGACAATCTGGAATCAGATCCTGGGATATAGAGCCAGTGTAGAAGGTGACTATGACTCCCGAAGCAAAATGCATCCTACCAGCAATATATTTTGCTATATCTATGCACATACTATTATCCCATTGTGGCACTACATAAATTGGATGTTGTGCATTTGAAACAATTTCAAATATCAAAATTACATCAGAATTGCATCAGCTTCACCGGGACCTCTTCAGACACCAATGGAGATTGACAATGAAAGAGTCTTGGGATAAGAATATTTTCTGTTTCTGTACTAAGTGGTCAGAAATGGTTTCTCAAATGTGTTAACTGAGGTAGTAGAATTTCCCATTAAGGGGTCCACATAAGGGTCAGTGATAGACGGATGTCAATGTTTTTATCATTTTGTACACAAAACATTGCAACATGGAATAATAATGATGACATTCATATTGGTAAAAATGGTATATGAAATCCTCAACTGACATCTCAAGTCCTAAAAAGAAATTGTCCTTTGAGAATTCTATTTCTTCCATTGAACTGTCAGGAGCCGTACACTATTTAGCCCATAAACACTTTCTTCGTTAGTATTTTTCATTAAATTCACTTTCATCAGATGTGGATGGTATCCATTGAATCCTAGTATGAATACAAGTTCCTTCTTTGCCATTTTTGTCTGCAGCTGAAATCTCTCTTTTATGTGTGTGTGTAGATGTCTGTAATAGGAAATATAGCTAGAATTCTCCTGAGCTCTATCTGAAAGGAACCTGGAGATCTTTGTTATCAGTCTTGCTAGGGATTGGACTGATGCTTTTCATGATGTAGGCACTGTGAACCAAAATACACACACATATACACATTTTCCTTCTGAGAAAATAAAATAAGAAAAAAGTCTAGCTATAATTCAGAAATGGAAACTACAACAAAGTCAGACATGGGTATTTGTTTCGAAAGAGAGGGGAAAATCCCTTACTTTTTGCATAATTAGTTTGACACTTAAACCTAGTCTGTTGTTGAATAGCTTACTGTAAGCTTTCAAGGACAGAAAAAATATTTAATATGCTATTATATCAGACATTAGTGATCACAGATTGAGCGCTGGGGGCATTCTTATGTTCTTATTACCGTACTGCACCATTAAAAATCTGTTATTGCATTGCAAAAAATAAAGAAGTTAAAATCTTGGTAAATCTAAGACTCCATAGGAGACTGACTTTATCTTACCCTTTAGTATAGACTTGTCTCCTTGCCAATCAGCCTGTACTTAGAATAAACATTTCTTGCTTCTCTCCCTGATGGTTTATTAGACTATTCAATTAATCCCCAAAGTACAGACACAGCAGAATTGCCTGCTCAAAGGCTGTCATTTGCATCAATATATGAGTTACTGCTCAAAGGATATGTGCATTGCCTATCTGCTCACCAAGCTCCATACGTGCTCTATACGTCTTTTGTCACAGAAGTGACACCTAATGTTGCTCAGAACAGACACTCTTTTGGGTAAGTTGTAAATCATCCTTAAATTTTCCACCTAATATTTGATTCATTAAGCTGCCCCACTGGAAAAGAAATAGTCAGCTTCTCTGAGTTTTCTTCCCTTGGAGTAGGGGACACTGCTTTGAGTATCCTTTAAGAGAGAACAGCTGCAGGAGTAGCAGGAACAGGAGTAGAAGCAGCAGCATTTGCACAAAATACAGTGTTTGGTACAGAAAGCATTGTGGAATAGTTGTTTTTGCAATCCATAATTTTTGTTAGCATTGTGCAAGTGATTAATCCCAAAAAGCAAATACAAAAATAAAATAAAATAAAATGCAGAATTCTTCTAATCCCTGTCCGCAGGAGAGAAAAAAATCTGAAATGCTTCTTTCTTGCATTTGGGGATATTGTCAGCGTGGAGGTCAGGATGCATGCTGGGTGAGTTTCTTCAAGCTCCATCAATCAGTTTCTCCAGCACCCTGATGAATTGGTTGCAATCATCTGCCACACCAATTCCTCTATTCAATGTTAGACTCAAACACATCCGTAGTCTGAAGTCCAAACATTTATTCAATATCTATAATAAATATTTACAAAGCACAGCAAAAGCCATCACTCTGAGCTGGCATTCTTCTATAGCCTCTTTGCTTGGCAAGCACAGCTCCACTCACAGAGATAAGAAAAAACATTCCTCAGTCTGCAGGAAGTTCCGACCTCCAAAGCCGGAAATCATGCCTGATAGGTCAACAGCAGTCACAACAGGCTGTCAGTCAAACTAGCCTGCTGTTAACTGTTTCATTGCTGAAACACATACTCTTGCAAAACAGCAGAAACACTTGATTTACATTTCATACACATACAACCATAATCCAACAGACATGACTGTTTTTCAGTGCTTGTGATGCTTTCACAAAAGAAATTTATTTGTGTGTTGCTGGTGTTCTATACCATGCAACCTTACAAGGAGGAATATTGTACATCTGCATTATAATAAATAATATCAAAATTGTATTTATATTCCACCCTATCTCCGCAGGAGGACTCAGGGCATAAAGAAGACCATATTTTACCTATGGTACAACTATTAAAAATAAAAATAACTTAGCACCTCTTATTAAGTATGTCTGAAAATACAATGATTTCAACCTAGAATTTTAAGTATGTGTTCCTTCTCTCTCAAAAAATATACCAGTTTTAATTTGCATGGAGAGAAGACCACCAATGAATGTCAGATGTGGTAGGTAAAACCATCTCATAGTCTTGTTTGCTTGAGAAAAAAATGAAATTCAAAGTTGAGTAGGGAGCGCCAGAGAGAGAATAATAATCCATTTTATGGGAGGGGGGAAGATGGGTTGAAGGAGTAAAACTATTTTTCCATGTTTCCTGTTATTTCCCTACCCATATCCCCATTGTGGTTTTTCTCCTTCAACGCCCCCCTCCCCCCATAATATGAAGTATCCTTATCTCTCTAGCGGCCCCTAGTGGCCTCCACTCGGATAATGGAACAGTATCATTTTATTAAAACAATAACAACAAACAAACAAACAAACAAACTGGAGGATCAAAGGCAGATTTTTTTCTTGTTTAACAGTTACACCCTCTTTTTTCAGTAAAATGAGGATGAAGAAATGTATTGTGATGAAATACAGTATTCAGGGAATAATCAAAAATGACCAACTTAGTTTCTGTGCTGAAACAAGTGATTTTGTGCAATAAAAGTCTAATCTTTTAAACACAGTAAGTCTTAAACTGCAAAGCTGATGACTTACCACAAAGACGTGTTTTTGCTTATTAAAATAGAGAGTAAAATAATAAAATTACTCATTTGTATCTTTGAGAATGAAATTGAAATTTATGTTCATCCTAGGACAAATCCAAAGCTTAATTTCTGAAAACTTCAAGGACATGTATAGGTTATTAGATATTCTACTATGGTTGAAGCAATCATCTCAAAGGGTATATGTTGTAGGGCAAGATCAGCTAATACATCTTGTCCACCTCAGCCTTCTTGTCTTTTGCCCTTTTTGGATGATGGGGCAATATAAGCTACAACAAATGATTTAAAGTATCTAAATAGTATTTTTTTTGTGTCAGGGTGACTTGAGAAACTGCAAGTTGTTTCTGATGAGAGAGAATTGGCCGTCTGCAAGGATGTTGCCCAGGGGACACCCGGATGTTTTGATGTTTTTACCATCCTTTGTGGGAGGATTCTCTCATGTTACCACATGTAGCTGGAGCTGATAGAAAGAGTTCATCCACACTCTCCCCAGATTTGAACCAGCAACCTTCAGGTCAGCAACCCAACCTTCAAGTCAGTAGTCCTGTCAGCAAAAGGGTTTAACCCACTGTGCCACTGGGGGCTCCACTAGATGATTTAATTGAACATTACAATAACTGTTTCTGATCCTATTTTACAGGAATCATGGGGAGGCCTTAGCTTTGGATTAAGTTTTGGGGAATGGGGTTAATAGCTAGTGTTATGAAAAGCAAACTAACCTCTGTGGATTATGGAAAGTAGTTCTTTTAATTCATCATTTGTGAGCTCACCTGGCTCATTGTTTGTGATGAATTATTCAACTTGGCTATGTTTGAATTATATAAAATTAAAATGCTATAAAGAAAGTGCTAACATGGGAAAAAACTGCAGAATGTATTTGGGAGCTGCAAACCTGATTTTAACTTCCGGTAAAGTGGAAAGGTTGTTCTATCAGTAGTGCTGAAGTAATATTCACATGTCTATTCAATTTAGACTCTGTCTATGGAATGATTTGGGCAGAAGGAAGCATTTTCTCTTTTATCAGGTTGTCATTCCTGAGAAAAATGTAAAAAATAATAATTTAAAGAGGATCCATACCTAGGCTCTCTTTTGAGACTCTGTTGCAATGGCTTTTGAGCATGCAACGATAAGAGCAGCGCGTTCTCCATACTCTCTCCTCTGAAAACAATATAAATAGGCAAGAAAGACTGGTATAAAGAGCAACAAATGGCACAGAAAAGAAAACACCAGGTGCATGAAAGGGGGAGGCACAGGAGAGAGCTTCTAAGGCCTGGTAAGGAGCTTTTTATTTATATAAACAGAGAGCAGACCAAAGGCCATAGTGAGCACTCAACATGGGCCCCAAACAAGATACTATTGTGGAGGCCTTAAACAGAATTGAGCAAAACATGGATACACGGTTTGATATTTTGGAAGAGAGACTGGAAGCATATATAAAAAAAGCTTTCTCAAACCAACAAGATAGCAAAAACAGCTTGGCAACAGTCCAAGACTAATGAGGAAGAAATTAACAATTTAAAGGACCAGTTATCTTCACTTCAAGATATGTTCCGCAGAAGAAATCTAAATTAGAATAGAAAATGAAAGAAATGGATGGGAAGGACAAGCGGGTATTTTCAGTAAGAACTTAAAAGGAACTATAAAAGGAACTGAGGGCCCTAGAAGACTAGCTTTTACAATATGGTAAAAATGGCAAAAGCAATGGATCCCCACATTGTCCAGACGGTCACATTATATAGCTTGTTTGTGGATGAAGAGGAATGCTGGCTGAAGAAGTTAAATAGAGAAGGATTTTCAAGAGTGAAGGATTTATATAATAACGGAAGAGATTTGATTGATTTTAAGGAGTTGTTGGGAAAAGGTGGAAGAGAAAATTGGTTGAAATTGAGACGACTGTGAAATTATTAAGAATGGAGTAAAAAGAGAGGAAAACAAGTTGGACTCCCTAATCAGACAAAGGGAAGAAGAGAAAAAGTAGGGAGTGGGAGTATTATACAAAATGACAGTGGAAGCAAAAGGAATGATGCTTAGAACAATAATACAAAAATGGAGCAAGGAAAGGAATTCTTGTGAGGAAAGTGTAGAAAAGATAATAAAGGGAGTTAGTACTATTAAAATTGAAAAGTTCCAAGAGTTAGTAAAAAAGATTTATCAAAAATAGCACAGAACCCCAGCTCAGTTACCATATATGATAAAAGGCTCTAGCTCAAACTGTTGGCACTGTAAAAAGGGGAAAGGGTGGTTTAAACATATGTGGTGGGAATGTGAGGAGGTGCAGATAGTTTGGGAGAGGGTCGGAGTTGTCTCACTCGTTCAGTCGTTTTCAACTCTTCGTGACCTCATGGACCAGTCCACGCCAGAGCTCCCTGTTGGCTGTCACCGTCCCCAGTTCCTTCAAGGTCGAGCCAGTCACTTCAAGGATACCGCCCATCCATCTCGCCCTTGGTCGTCCTCTTTTCCTTTTTCCTTCCATTTTCCCCAGCATCGTGATCTTTTCCAAGCTTTCCTGTCTTCTCATGATGTGGCCAAAATACTTCAACTTTGCCTCTAATATCCTTCCCTCCAATGAGCAGTTGGGCATTATTTCCTGGAGATGGACTGGTTGGATCTTCTTGCGGTCCAAGGCACTCTCAGTATTTTCCTCCAGCACCAAAGTTCAAAAGCGTCTATCTTCTTTCGCTCAGCCTTCCTTATGGTCCAGCTCTCACATCCATAGGTTACTATGGGGAATACCATTGCTTTGACTATGCGGACCTTCGTTGCCAGTGTGATGTCTCTGCTTTTCAGTATTTTATCAAGGTTGGCCATTGCTCTCCTCCCAAGAAGTAGACGTCTTTTGATTTCCTGGCTGCAGCCTAGAACAAATAAACAGATTATTCAAGGTAAAGTTGTATATTGGGCCAGGTCTGTTGGAAATTGGAAAGTTGGCTTTACAAATGCTGAAAAAAAGAGGACCAAAAAACTCTAATGGTGATGGTTAAAGCTGTCCACACTGTAATAGCACTGCGATGGAAGGATAAAAAAAAAAAAACAGACAATGGTTAGATAGAATGAATACATTTATGAACAAGTACAGTCAGATATTATGGAAATAGTACAAGATATCCCATGGATTATAAAAAATATAAAAAAATCGAAGCGAATTGCTTAATACATGTCAAATGGGTTGAAGAAGGGAAAGCTAATGATCAGACAAAGGAGAAAATGGACAGACTCCTGGACTGGCTGCACTTTAAAAATACTTTATAAAATTGGAGAGAGGGGAAAAAGGGGGTAAAAAGTAATGGTTTATGGTTGCATATAAAGTAAGTTGATTTCTATGTATTGATAGATACCATTGCAATAAAAAAATTAAAAAGTCTCTGTTGCTATTGGTTTTAACTTCCTTGTTTTATTACAAATACCTTGAACCATTATCAGTGTTAAATACTATAAGGAATGCCCAATTCTTGAGTTAAAAGTGAATTGAAAGATCTCTTTCACACAGACACAGACATACACTCATATATATGTGTGTGTGTGTGTGTGTGTACATGTGAATTTTAATGTTTCTTTAGTGCTTTATAATTTATAAATTTAAAATATTTTGTGTTTTTTTAATGCTTCCCTCTTAATATGGTATTATTTCTTATTATATATTGTTTGGTTTAGATTTCTTCCTTGTGTATTTCTTCCAATTGTGTACGCCGCCCTGAGTCCCTTCGGGTGAGAAGAGTGGGATATAAATGTTGGAAATAAATAAATAATAAATAATAAATTTAGTGTCTGTCATAAAATAGGGGAAATAAAAAAAAAGAGGGGACAATTGTATTTTAGATCAGAAGAAGCTGGGGATGCCCTTTGCAACACACTGCTGTTTTCACAGAATTGAAACAGCAGTCATTTTCATAATTGTTTATTATTTTTATAATTTGTGGGAATACAATATGACTCACCACTCAAAATTAAATAGGCTAATTTTTAATTATCTAGAAATGTGGGGAGGGAAAGGAAGGGGATTTATTTTGGCTAGCCAGTATCACTGAGTGAACTTTGGAAAGGTAACCAAATGATTTAATTGAGCATTTCAATAACTGTTTCTGATCCTATTTTGCAGGAATCATGGGGAGGCCTTAGCTTTGGATTAAGTCATGGGGAATGGTTATTAGCTAGTGTTGTGAAAAGTAAATTCACCCCTGTGGATTATGGAAAGTAGTTATTTTAATTCTTTATTTGTGAGCTCACCTGGCTCATTGTGATGAGTTATCCAACTAATCTATGTTCCAGTTATATGAAAATAAAATGCTATAAAGAAAAGACCAATATGGAAAAAAGTTACAGAACATTTTTAACAGATAATGACTGATATCTCTTTCCCTCCCCCCACATTTCTAGAATTAAGCCCCACTTAACTCGGTGGAACTCAATTTCAAGTAGAAATGCATAAAATAGTTCTAAGTACAATAATGCTGTTTTGGTGGGTTGCATAGAGAAAAGTAGTTTGTGCTTTCAGTTTTTTGTAGCTGACTTCTCTCCCCCACCCCATCCAATCTGCTGTTCTACAAATACAGTAGAGTCTCACTTATCCAACGTTCTGGATTACCAACACATTTTTGTATACAATGTTTTCAATGCATTTTGATATTTTGGTGCTAAATTCGTAAATACAGTAATTACTACATAGCATTAATGTATAATGAACTACTTTTTATGTCAAATTTGTTGTGTAACATGATGTTTTGGTGCTTAATTTGTAAAATCATAACCTATTTTGATGCTTAATAGGCTTTTTCTTAATCTCTCCTTATTATCCAACATATTCGCTTATCCAACGTTCTGGCGGCCCATTTATGTTGGATAAGTGAGACTCTACTGTAGCTACAAATAGGAAATTATGGACAGAATGCAGTTGGGGGGTTACGTATTTGTAAATTAAGTAAATGGGCAGTTCCATAATGTCCATATCAAGTGGACATGCTGCTGTTACATTACTATGTATCAGAACCAGCAAAATGATTATAGCACAATGAGACCAATGTACAACAGAACTGATATACAATCTGCACATCTCATTGGATTAATGTGAATTGCATGAGCCTTGATTTGCTTCAAGCACCAATGTGCATCTAACACTCTTTTTGCAGTCCTGTTATGCATTTTCACAAGTCACAAAGAGAGTTTCATAGAGTCTCAGCTACTAAGTATAATTAAAGTTGTTTGATGTAGAATGGTGATATAGGTTTGTGGCGTACGTCTTCCATGCATGCTTTAGTTCCACTAGAAACGTAGAGCCAGTCTTTTTTTTTAACTTCTTCTTTGTTAAACTTTATTTGAGAACATTTGAGAAGAAATTAAAAAGGAGGTTAGGAATTCAGAGATCAAACTGACGCTTATGTTCCAGTTCAACTGTTTTCATATAATTTGTTAATGAGAATCTTTAAAAGGTCTCATTTCACAATGTAATATTCATAATTCATATCTTTGCTATACATACTTCATGATTTTGGCACTTAATTACCCTGTGATATTGTAACAATCCATGAAAACATTGCTTCTGTTCATAAGATAATTTTTGTCACTACTCAGCCAATGAGCTAGTTTAAAAAAAAACAAGTTAGGATTTTTACACAGAAACAGTAAATGTGACATAATTATTCTATCTTCAAAGAATTATATTTTCTATTTTTCCTTATTATGAATCTTTAATGATATTTATTTGCTTTGATACTTGGGAAAGACTATTCCTTCAATGATTCTTTTATTTCCATATGAATCTTGAGAAGCCAGAGTTGGCCGCAGTGGTCCATGCTCTTGTTACATCCAGAATAGACTACAGCAATGTGCTCTAGGTGGGGTTAACTTTGAAAACTGTTTAGAAGCGTTAAGGGGTCCAATGGGCAGCAGCCAGATTCCTCACTGGGGTGGCGTACAGGGAGTACACAAAATCCTTGTTACACCAGCTCCACTGGCTGCCAGTCTGTTGCTGAGCACAATTCAAAGTGCTGGTTTTAACCTATAAAGCCCTAAACAGTCTGGCCCAGCTTATCTGTCCAAAAGGATCTCCCTCTACGAACCACCTCAGAAGTTAAGATCTCCTGGGTAGGCCCTGTTCTCAGTCCCACCTCCTTCGCAAGTGTGGTTAATGGGGACAAGAGACAGGGCCTTCTCAGTAGTGGCACCTCAGCTATGCAACTCCCTCCCCAGCAAAATTAGATCAGTTCTCTCCCTCCTGACTTTTAGAAAGAAAGTAAAAACATGGCTGTGGGACCAAGCCTTTGGACAATAAACTCAGTGCAATAGGTTATATGAAATAAGTGCAATTTTCCCGAAATAGCTCCTGGACTCTGATTTTGGACTGCATGGTTTTTAATAATTGTTTTAATGTTTTGATGTTTTAATTTTATGGTTTTTAATGCACATGTTTATATATGTGGCAACGAATTGTTGCCTACTTGTAATCCGCTCTGAGCCCCCCTCAAGGTGAGAAAAATGGGGTATAAAAAAAGAAAATAAATAAATAAATATATCTAGCCTTCTGTCTAGGCTCCAAACTTTTAAAGCAGGTATTGGCCATTATGATTTTGAGGTAAGTTCCGCTTCAAAGCCATAGAAAATCCGATTTGATGTCAATTTTTTGGTAATCTGAATGACAAGGGTTTAAACACTTGGAAAAAGGTGTGCATGTGCACAAATAGTGGCAGTAAGGTTCCCAACACACAAAGACAGAAATCAATGTAACCAGCTTTCCAAAATGTAAAATTACAACTCAATGAAACATTGTTCAGGCATCACACCTTCCAACTGCCATATTTTTTGGAGATAACAAAAATATTTATACAATAAACCAAAGATGTGGAAGAATGATGGCTGCTTATTTTTAGATTGCTGTCTTCATGCAAAATCTGTTTCACAGACTATATGAATAGTATGAGGTGATTAGTGGGAGGACAGACAATAGTGACATTTAAGATTAACAAGAAGACTTTAGGATAACTTGAGGGAGTAAATGAATGAATGTGTTCCTTCATGTTGTGGATGGCTGACTAAAGATGTTCTTGATTCACCCACTATCTGTCATAGTTACCTCCTTCACAAACTGCAACAAATAGTTCTTTCAGGTCTTTGGCACACAAACAGGAAAAAGCACAGGTGTTTTTCAGCTGGACTACAATGAGTCACTCAGCATCTCTTTATAATTCTTGGCATCAGCCATCAGTCTGCAATCCTTTTTTAAACACAGTTGCAATAATACTGAAATAATAGACATTGACATTTATCTGGAAGAAAAATAAAGGGGGGGGGGGCAAATTGAAGAAATTTTAGGAACATCTAAAAACTTGCACTTATTTATTTTTAAAATGTGGAATTAAGTTGAACTAAATCAAGTCACTTTAACATTTTTGGGATGTGAATGATTGAGCTCTCATTTATGGGATAGGAGTACGGCTACTCATCATATGCTCTATGCCAGGGGTCTCCAAACTTTTTAAACAGGGGCCCAGTTCATGATTCTTCGGACTGTTGGCGGGCCGGACTATAGTTGGCCACTGAGCAATAATAATAATAATAATTAATAATAACAATAACAATAACAACAACAACAACAACAACAACAATAAAGAGGGTTGCAAGAGACCCTTTGGACCATTGAGTCCAATCCCCTTCTGCCTTTGTTCACTGAAAGCACAAGCAAAGCATCCCTGACAGATGGCCACCCAGCCTCAATGTTAATAATAATAATAACAATAACAATAATAAAAAAATGTGCCGTGCCAAAAGATCTCAGCCGGCATTTGGAAACAATAGACATTGACAAAATTACGATCTGCCAACTGCAGAAGGCCACCCTACTGGGATCTGCACACATCATCCGAAAATACATCACACAGTCCAAGACACTTGGGAAGTGTTCGACTTGTGATTTTGTGAAACGAAATCCAGCATATCTATCTTGTTTGCTGTGTCATACTTATAATAAAAAAGCGGGCCGAAAGAGACCCTTAGTCCAACCCCCTTCTGCCTCTGCGCACCAAAAGCACAAGCAAAGCATCCCTGACAGATGGCCACCCAGCCTCAATGTTAATAATAATAATAATAATAATAATAATAATAATAATAATAATAATAATAATAATAAGGGTTGTAAGAGAAGAAGAGATCCCTTGGATCATTTAGCCCAACCCCCTTCTGCCCTTGTGCCATGGGGGCTGGATAAATGGCTTCGATGGGCCGCATCCGGCCCCCGGGCCTTAGTTTGGGGATCCCTGCTCTATGCTATCTAATAATGCTGAACTTCCTTTGGAAAATGTGAACTCATGAGATAAAGTGCCCCACAGTAAGAATGGAAATAATATTTGAAAAAAATATAAAATGATTGCATCATACATTTCTGGAGTGTAAAGAAACCCTGGCAATTAGAATCTGAGGCTTATGAGAATGTTGCAGTTCAGGATTTATTAAACTTGCATATTTTTGTGCAGAAAACATTTTCTGTGCAGGAAGCATGTTCTGGTTTTGAAGAGAAAATATTGTTGCCTTTGCAGGAAAATGATGTCTTTATCACAAGAAACCATATACAAATTTTATGCAAAATAAATCCCAAACTACAAATAGCCTTTGACTGATGTTTGCAGAGACTTTTACACACAGGACATTGCTAAAACGATGCATTGCTTCATTAGGGAAGGACATTAGTGAAAAGTCACATCTTTACCCCACAGGCATCTTCATTCCTGCCAGACACTCTTGACTGGAATATGATGTCTTCAGGAGGTAGAGACCATAGCTAAAGTGGCTTGGTGTAACATGCTCTGTTTGGACATGCATGGGGTCCAGTAGGTTATTTAAAAACAGTCCACCACCCCACAATCTTGCTTGCTTGCTTTAAAACCAACTCACCCTTCTTCTCTCAGTGCAGTGTGAGCTTTGCTGGTCACATCTGATCCAGGTAGGAATTTTCTCCCCTTTACAGGTTTTATTTTACTTTATTTTGCCTACCTCACACTGTATCTAATGAACTTTTACAATTGGTCATATATGATGTCAATTAATATATCTTCACTGAGGTATTTTGGTGAAGAGTGGGGCTCTTGATTGGCTCTATTAGATCTTGGAACTTGGGATAAGGTCATATAGGAGTTTGTTCCTGGGACTAACTTGAGTGTTCCTTGATCTAATAAAGTTTTGGGACTTGAGTGGGAGTGTTCTCTGCTTGCCTTCCGGAAAATAATTAGCCAGGCTAAGGCCCCCATACTATTGGATTTCCCCTCAGGGATCAGGTCCAACGTTTTATCCGAGGTTCAGGAAGTTGTCACATGGTGAAATCTAGACTACCAGTCCAGGGACATAACTCAATTAAATGGGTTCTAGATCAATTAAAGCCATTCTTATTTTAACCCAGTTCCCTGTGTTTGGTTTTGTTATTTTTATGATTGTGCTTGGTCATCAACTACCGCAGAGTCTTGCTTATCCAACATAAACGAGCCAGCAGAATGTTGGATAAGCGAAAATGTTGGATCATAAGGAGGGATTAAGGAAAAGCCTATTAAACATCAAGTTATGTAATGATTTTACAAATTAAGCACCAAAACATCATGTTTCACAACAAATCATCAAAAAAGCAGTTCAATACATGGTAGTGTTATGTAGTAATTACTCTATTTACGAATATAGCACCAAAACATTGCAGTGTATAGAAAACATTAACTACTAAAATATTGACTACTAAAAGCCAGACTGCATTGGATAATACAGAATGTTGGATAAGCGAAAGTTGGATAAGTGAGACTCTACTGTATAAGCAACTGTTCAGTCGAGTTCTAATGTGCCTTTTCACCTCTGTTACCTTTTCTTAACTGATATATTACTGAAATAATAAATTCTTACATTTTGGGAAACCATCTCCAACTTTGCTTTGTATCTCAATCACTGAGATAAAAATAGGATACAAATACCACTACTACTGCTACTGCTGCTGCTACTACTACTATTAATCACTGTTAATCATCAATTGATAATTCTGAACTGTTAACCAGTGATATGTTTGATACAGTAATGACAAACCAGCAGCCTAAACACCATTCTTCAAATAGAATTTCACCACATGTGATCAATGCACATACCCATTTCACTAATACATCTGCTATTCTTCCATTCCTGACTTGTATAAAACCATACTCCAGTCTTATTAAAATCTAGGTTGCTACTTTGATCTTTCTCCTTCTTGACATTTTTTTCATAATTAAATGAACATAATAACAAAAAAATACAACATAATGATCTCCATTAGCTGAAGTGTAATAATTTTGTATAAACTTTAGATCACTCCTTTAACATCTTAAATAAATGTCAGGTTAGGTTCACACCCTTAAAATGCAACTCTGGCTGCCACTAAAATGGGCATTAGTATTTTCTTTAAACATGTGGACTGTTGTAATTTGCAGTACAGAAAAATTCTAGGTGTAAATTGTATCTAACATAATTTTCAAAATCTACAAGCTTTGCTGAGAAGTATATTTTCTTTGAGCTGCAGCTGGTGTATAGATTGACACTGCAAGAGGAAGGCATATTGAAATCTTATCTCTTCTGAATCTACCCTTTTGGACCCCTTTTCTTCTCCAACCCCCCTCTCTTTTCATTCAAAGCACCCATGAATCAGTTGGGAGTCAGCAAAAAGTTAGCATTAATGAGATCATTTCCACGGAAATTGGCTCATTACCATGCTGACTTCCAATGTTTTGTGACAGTCATGAACTCGGTTCTTCTCAAGGCATGTTTGTTTGCTTGCCCATTTGAAAATAATGAGGCTTTTAAAAATAAAACATTTCTTTTTAAAAAAAAAGAAAAGAAAAAAATCAATGACATAGCCTTGTTACTTTCTCAGTTTTCTGAAATAGCAACAGTCATTTGTTTAAAGTATCAACTTCTAACTATGCATTGGTCTTTCTTTGGTATATAGAGGGTGGCGACTGCTATAGGATTTAAGGGCAGTAGGTGCTGCCAGAAAGACAAGGGTCAATCTAGTTAAGTAAGGTCTAGAACAGTGGTTCTCAACCTGGCCTTCAACTCCCAGAAATCCTAACTGGCTGGGATTTCTGGGAGTTGTAGGTCAAAAACATCTGGGGACCCCAGGTTGAGAACCACTGGTCTAGAAGTATGGTATTATGGTAGTGGTGTCCCCCCCATAAAAACTTTCAACCTCTATTACACGTTGGTTGTAATTCCCATGAATGAGTACCATTTTGGAGGCCACAGCCAATAGCTATTAATATATCCAGAATGTAGAACACTACTTTCTCGGATTACAATTTCAAAAATGTCTAATAGTCACTGGTCATTCTGTACATGGATTACACAAATCATAGTTCAAAGTTATTTTTTCCAAGATCTGGATCTATCTCCTTGAATGGATTTGGTTCTTATGACTGTCTTGCTGATACTGGCCATGTTTTGATCATTAACCAACATGAAGAAACAGGGGGTCATGGTGGTTTATTCTAAATGTTTTCTTGTAAATATTGATTTTTGCAATGATTGACTAGATAGGGGTCATTACTATACAATTATAGCATGTCTAATGTCTATATAAGAATAAGAATGTAGATTCTCCCAAGAGAATGTTGTGACAATGAATTTGGTATTGCATAGAAGAGAACAGCAGTACGTGTGAAAAAGATCTTGGAGTCCTCGTGGACAACAAGTTAAAAATGAGCCTACAATGTGAGGCGGAGGCAAAAAAAAGTCAATGGGATTCTGGCCTGCATAAATAGGGGTATAGCGTCTAGATCCAGGGAAGTCATGCTACCCCTCTATTCTGCCTTGGTCAGGCCACACCTGGAATACTGTGTCCAATTCTGGGTACCACAGTTGAAGGGAGATGTTGACAAGCTGGAAAGCATCCAGAGGAGGGCGACTAAAATGATCAAGGGTCTGGAGAACAAACCCTATGAGGAGCAGCTTAAAGAGCTGGGTATGTTTAACCTGCAGAAGAGAAGGCTGAGAGGAGACATGATAGCCATATACAAATATGTGAGGGGAAGTCATAAGGAGGAGGGAGCAAGTTTGTTTGCTGCTGCCCTGCCCTGCTATCCTGGCTTCAAACTACAGGAAAGGAGATTCCACCTGAACATTAAGAAGAACTTCCTGACTGTGAGAGCTGTTTGGCAGTGGAACTCTCTGCCCCGGACTGTGGTGGAGGCTCCTTCTTTGGAGGCTGGATGGCCACCTGTCAGGGGTGCTTTGAATGATATTTTCCTGCTTCTTGCAGGGGGTTGGACTGGATAGCCCGTGAGGTCTCTTCCAACTCTATGATTCTATGATTCTATGATTCTATGAATAGATATCAATATTAAATGATATCACTATTTGGCAGCTGAATATGTCAATTTCCAATTCTATCTTCTTCTTTTTTACTAATTTCAAATGTGCACTACCATTTTTGTGACTAATGGTTCTCAGTAGTTCTCACATCTTTCTGAAGTCATTGTAGGAATTTGAGATCTCTCAATTATACAGCAGGAAACTACACCTGAACTGCTTAGGTACTAACAGAATAAGTGTAATTCATGTAGCAAAATTATGGCTACAAAGAGACATTGCTGAAAGAGTAAGCTAGTGAAGACAAAGCTGTGTGAATTGTACTGGCTTTATGCAAGCTAAGCTGGTGGCTGTCATCCTTATCACATTGATTTCTTGCTCTGCCCTAGGATATCCGGGATGGGCCCAGGAAAGGAGACTGCCAGAGCCCTTCACATGATACAGAGTTACTTCTGACAGGGATCCATCCTGATTCCATCCTGGAAGTATCCTAGAATGGAGCCCAGAAAACAAGGGAGGCTTCCCATGTTCTCATTACGTAGAATGGGGTGAGTATGGGGGGAAGCTGGACAGTGATGCCTTCCCCTGTGTGATAGGAAAAGTAGCAGTGCAGCCAATATGGGGCACGAGGTGAAAGTTTTCCCCATTGCCACACAGATTTCCAACATTGCCTGGCGAATGTCCCCACTGTCGCGCACATTTGGGACCTCAATATGATGAGATCCTGTGGTGCCATTTATGACCCTGTGATCATCATTTGTTCCCAAACTACTACTCTTCCATATGATTGTTGCACCCCCAATCAGTCTCTCCAAACTATGAGTATCCATGTAACCTGCTACAGCTTGGTTGAGAACCACAAACTAGAGTGGTTGGAAACTAGGACACATTGGTTTTTAAAGATTAAGCTCATTTTTCTTGGCATCATTCAGTCTCACCTCCTTCTGATCCAGTTGCAAAAACTGTCCCCTTGTCCAGTCCTTTTAGAGGGGTTGGATGGTATTCTACCTCAAAATTCACAAGAAACATGTCCCAAAAGACCTCTCTAATAATACAAAAGTTCACTTCATTCTAGTAAGTTATTTGCTAAGTAGCAGTCCTGCTGTCCTAATGCCTGATTATTGAATGGAATAAAGGTGGAATGACATACATATGACCCACTTTTAACACACAACCACTCCATCACTGCGCTTTCCATTAGGATCAATATGTCCCTGTGCCCAGGAACTGGTTCCATTATGTCTTGATGCAACTGTCCCATCATTTTGAAAGGTCTCTCTCTCTCTCTCTCTCTCTCTCTCTCTCTCTCTCTATATATATATATATATATATATATATATATATATATATGCAAGTAATGGTTACATTTGTGGGTATTTTGGGTGATTTTTAGTACTATCGCTCTAGGGATAACAGTGGATTTGTTTTCATTTGAATAGGTAATCCAGGTTTTATTTTCCAGACAGTATTGACTAATGTATTAAACAATTAGAGGAACTAGAGATGTGTGGTATTGACAGCTATGTTGCTTCAAGACAATTACTCACAAAATGGAAATAGCACCTCTTTATATTTAAAGATGTGCAATGTAATCCCATGAATTTTTACTAAAAAGTAAATTCAACTGTGCTCAAGGGAGCTTCTTCTCAGATGAGTTTGCATACCTGTGTAAAATTATGCTGGGGATATTGTGTCACAACTTGGTGAATGATAGAAAGAAGCAGCTAAAAATGAAGGGAAATCCATAAGGTAATCATCTCTTACTTTCCTTCTGTACTGTGCTAAATAGGGTTCTAAACCACCACAAAGTGGCCTATTAATTTAGAGACCTTTCACACGTACATATATACCACTATTTTTCATTTAATGGTCACAGCTGCATCTTATGGGATCCTGTGACTTGTAGTTTGGTGAGGCACTCAATCTCTGGCTGAAAATCCCAAATTTTCCTCCTTCAACTACAGATCTCAGGATTCCATAATGTGGGACAAAGATAACTAATGTAGAATGCAGCACTACACTTTGTGGTGTGGAAGAAGGGCTATCCTAAGGTAAGACATATGGTTGTTGCAGAATGGTAGTATCTACTAGTATGTACTACTTAAATCTGTAGGCATCTTGCATTAAAATATCTTTAATAACAAAAATCTATGCTACCACTATATTATTCTAAACATCAGGTTTCATAAAAGCAACCATAAACATATATCAAAGATTTTTTTTTTCAGTTTGCAAAGGAGCTGCTAAAAATACGATCATGTCCTTGTTGAGAATTGTTGAAAAGAATGTAAGCAGCTATTATGTAACTAAATCAAGTGCAACAGAAATAATTTTTCTCCTAAAATGCTGTCTTTCAGATTGTTTAGACTGGAATTTCCATCAGTTCTAGCTGAATTCCAAAACAAGTTGTAGGAGGCCATCTAAATAGCACCAAAAGCAGTTGATGAGAGTATACTGTTCTCCACATGTCTTACTACTCAGCATGTTGAAAACATTTGGTTGGCTACTGTGGGAAAAAAAATCTGCAATATTATGGAATAAATCATTCATTGGTCTGAATCAGCATGGTTCTTCTGATGTTTTCATGTTTTAACTTTGGAAGGTGGCAATAGTATCTCAAGAGCCAGATAAGAATACTGACTTAAGTAAAAAAAAAAATCCCTGAAAATGGAAAACTAACACAATTGGTTGAAAGTTCTATACTATTTTTTTCATGATGTACTAGGTATTCTTCTAACTTTGCAGAAACAGTTTTTTTTCTTAACACGCACATACAACACTCTTCAGAAATCATATCCATTACATTTTCCACCTCATTCTGCTGCATGATGAGAAATGTGTACATAAAAGAAGAAAGCATGTGTGCAGAAAATGGAAGAGTCACACACCATTTTCTAAAAGGCTTTTTGCAAATGATGGTGATTTCTTCAATCTAATTCTTGTTCCTAACCTTGTCTGCAAAGAAAAAATTTGAAGACATAGTTGCTTGAATACATTTGCCCTACTAGCATATATGGTAGGCCCTTATGATGCCTATCTTCGTTTTTGCAAGTACATTATAAATTTGCTTTATGCATACGCATATTGGCAAAATGGAGCAGCTGCAGTAATAAAGGCAAATAACTTCAGATCTAGCATTCTGCCAAATGAATGAAGCAGCAGGAAGGAAACCTATTTTAGTAAAATGGAATGGAGTTGAAGAAGGACACTGCTTTCAATTTTGGAACGAATCATAACATATTTTAAAAAGTTGATACTATTTCCTATTCTTATATTTGTTGATGAGTCATACCCCAGCAGTTCAGAGAATACTCTAAAGTTTCATTTTGAAATAGCTGAGAATATGTTTCACAGACCAGTCCATTTCCTTTCTTTATCAAGTGCTTGGGGAGGAAGCAGCTTGTTGGCACAGAAGCAAAATGTACTGAAGAACGTTATTATTCAGATCTCATTGTAGAGAACTCTGATCCACTTACCAGACTGTCAATGACAATGACAGTATATGATCAAGTGAAAAGAAATATTTGCAAATAGGTGGAATTTGGAAATATTTCAATACAAAATATGAAAAAAGCAGCAATATATATGCACAGAGTCTAAGCAGATGGCAGGGTATTTAGGGAGTTCAGAATTTCCCTAGTACCCACTCATTATTTTCCTTAAGCATTTTGACAAAGATAATGTTGCTATTATACATTCATTATTATCATACATCAGTTCTGCTTTTCCTCACATTTGAATTTTTGATCTTTGCACATTAAGAAATAATAATAATAATAATAATAATAATAATAATAATAATAATAATAATTCATTATCACTAATCCACTTAGACTGGCCATTCAAAAAAGCAGCTTCCTGCTGGAATATATAAGTCCTTCATCTCCTTGAAAGGCTTGGAGATCAGTCCTTTGCATTCTTACTCTGAAATATGCTGTTTTGAGTATCATATGACAGAAAAAATGAATACATTTTAGTACAAATTGCAAGTGCACAAAGGAACAGTTAAATTAGTATGAGTTATAAACTCTAGTTTCTCACATGCAACATCTGCCATATTTATTTTGTATAGTAAACACTTCATCTAGGTCCCACAACTATAAACTGTTTCCTTCACCCTCATAATTTTCTGGAGAGGAAATGATATTAGTGAGTACCATTGAGGGTAAGATTTGTCCACTGGCCTTTTTATCCAATAGCAAAGTCCAGCTTTTCTCCTAATGTTTTGGTGCATAAAATGTTTGAAGGTTAGTGTTAGACCAGTGTAGATTAGTGGAGACCACATAAATTCTAGTCATTCATGTTTATTTGGACTTCAACTCCCAGATGCCTCAGCTACCTTGGCTAATGGTCAGGGATTGTGAGAGTTGACATGAAAATACCTGTAAGACTTGTTTTTGGAAACACTGGTCTAGACAATGCCCAGTGCTAAGAAGAAGGGGCAAGGTGAGGTAAGCAGTTTTGACTCTCTACATCATTTTCTGACTGATCTCTGCCTCTGAATGTTTGCAACTTTTTATTCTACATTCTACAGATAAGTTGAGAAAATTGTTTAATCTCAAGTGCTGCAAGGGAAGGATGTTGTGGATTTATACCCACTGTGATGGGAGAAATCCAATGTTTCTATCTTGAACATAATGTATTCCTCTCTCTGTGTGTGTCTCTCCTTTCTTTCACATGAACATGCACAGTTATAAGAAAGGTCAAATTAAAAGTTATAAGAAACAATGAATGTTTTTTTCCATTCTATAGCTCTTATATCCATGCTTCTTCAAAACACCTTATGAATGGGTAACAAGCGGCTAATTGAACACCAGAAGCTTTTTGTGTCCAAGTATCCTCAGAAACTTGTGCAGTCACCCAAATGCCCACTTCTGAATTCCTCTTCTCCTTTTCATTTCCTCTTTTCTACTTCTTCCATTTTGCAAGGGAGGCGGACTCTAAGGGAAGCATCTGGAGGGTTCTACAGTCCTCCTGCACCATGGACAGTTGCATCTATGGGACCCAGCAGTGACCACCAATTTTCAATATCAGTGACAATCATCAGTTGCGTGGGAAGGTACTCGCATATGCCTTCCTCCCCCCCCCCCCCCAAAAAAAGAGCCAAAATGCAAGCAACCAACATACAAGGTTGTGTCTCTTCTCAAGAAACAGCCAATGGCGTGCAAGAGAAGAAAAAATAAGACTAAATGATACCTTTGTGTTGTGTATTGTGTGCCATGCATTGCTGCAAGAAAGAGAGGTGAAGAAACATGATGTCAGTAGTTCTCTGTCTCTAATAATATCTAATTAGATCCTTAGAGGAGCCCACACAGCCTCTAATACTGGCTATAAAACCAGTCAGCTGGCAAAGTCAATTCTCCCTCTTAGCCATTGAAATTTTATAACCAGCCAGATGACAATTCTGAAGTGTCCTTAAGTCTTGCTGATGTGTCCTTGGTCTCTGCATCTACAAGGCAGTAAGTCAGCTGGTGGCTCCAAAGGGTTACATGGAGATTTGTTTAGTATTTAAAACAACAGCAACATAGCTACAAATTAAAAATCCCAAAATACCCATAGCAGCTTGCAAAACTCATTGGATTCCATCCAAGCAGAAACTTTCAAGTGTTGCATGCTGTGTGAAGCACTTCCCATGTGGGTGGAAAAACTCAAAGTGTTCTGTTGCTTGGAGCCTCCTTCTTCACGCCCATGATCCATAAATGAATGCATTGCATTGCAACACAAACTCAGCTGGAACATAGAAAACGAAACGTGTCAGTCACTCACCTGTTAACAGGCATCTAAATAAAGAATTCAGATTAGAGCTAAATGACTATTTAATGAAGTGAAGAAATAATTAATATTTCATCACTTGTTAAGTTTGAAAGCAGAAAATAAAGCTAGCCCTCCCCCAGTTCGTTGGCCTGTTTCTATGTATTATGCTGTGCGACTGGAGTTGGAGGAATTTTTTAAAGATTTGTTAGTTGCTAATCCAGAGATCAGCCCAGTATATTTGAAATTGCAGACAAAAGTAAAGTCCATTAGCACTGAATGAAAACACACACACACCCTGCCCCGAATTTGTCAGTCTGTTTGCAAGCAGTTATCTGAGGGGCCTTCCAGACAAGGCTAAAGTCTAAAAGAAACTGGGATTTGAAATCCTAGTTTTTCCCAGGATTTAGTCCAAACAGCAGCCACAAACCCTGGAATTCAGGAAGGGTGGTGTTGAGATGCTCACCCATGTGATCTTGGATCAGCAAAGGTGGGCAGGGGCACTGCCAGTCTCTTCCTCCCTGCCCTCCTTTTCCCTCTCTACTTGCAGAGGATGACTCTGATGGAGGCCTGAAGTATTTCTCCTTCCCCCTCCCATGGAAGAGCCAAAACAGGGCTTTGGGGAGAGGAGCGGTTTTTCTCCTCCAAGCTCCTCTGTTGGCTGTTTGAGGGTGGAGGGAGAGAAGAAAAGGCTCTAGGCCTTCATCGGAGCCTCCGGTAAGTTGATGGGGAAATAGAGGGGGGGGGGGACTGGCAGTCAGAGCCGGTCCAACAATGAGGCGAATTAAGCAGTCGCTTCAGGTGCAAAACATACGGGGGCGCAGTTGAGACTGCTTTTCTGTTGATTTCTTGTAAAACATTATGTTTTGGTGCTTAATTTGTAAAATCTTAATGTAATTTGATGTTTAATAGGCTTTTCCTTAATCCTTCTTTATTATCCAACATTTTCACTTACCCAACGCTTTTATTTTTCAGTGATTGGTTTGGGAGGGGGTGCCAAAATTCTGTTCGCCTACACTTGAAAAATACCTAGGGCCGGCTCTGCTGGCAGTGTCATTCCTCTTCTACACGCTGCTGAGGAGGGATTATTGTGGAAACAGACACAGGGAACACAGAAAGTAATCTCAGGAGTCTGTTTCCATAGGCCCCATACCTCCAAAGATCCGGACTTTCAAGCCTGGATTTAATTTAGAAAATCTGGTTTACTCTAGGTTAAAACAATTTAGCCTGAAATATCATATGGATGCTAATGCATTTTCCAATCTGTGTTTTATAGCTATGTAGAAGGGGGCTGGGTCATTTTCATGATACTTTTTTAAATTAGGAAATATGCACAATATAAGGTTAAGTAAGGAAAAAGTCATGGTGAAAACTCTCTGTTTCTTTGAAATCCGTTTATTTTTCCATTCATTGCCTCAAGAAGCTATGTTACTTTTATCATAATTTGCCAATTGTTTGTTACCATATTCTGATCCCAGAATACCACAGATATGAAACATGGGGAAGTTGATATCACCTGTCATAGAAAGGTTATGATTGGGTATCATTAGTAGTTATTTTGGACTCCATCTCTTCATTTCTTGGTACATAGAAAACCTCTCTAGTTGCAATTTAGCAACACTCTGGAGGTACTTTACCCTACATAATCCTGAATTTGTTATTCGGTGAGGTATTTAGAATCATATGCTAGAGAGTTCCACTTCTCTCCCTTGAACTACAGCACCAGAATTTTCTAGGAAAGGAGACAATATTTCTCTCTATACTATATATCTTGAGATACCACTCTTTCTGCCAACCTAGCAGTTCGAAAACATGCCAATGTAGATCAATAGGTACTGCTATGGCGGGAAGGTAACGGTGCTCCATGCAGTCATGCCGGCCACATGACCTTGGAGGTGTCTACGGACAACGCTGGCTCTTTGGCTTAGAAATGGAGATGTGCACCAACCCCCAGAGTCAGAGATGACTGGACTTAACATCAGGGGAAACCTTTACCTTTGCCACTCCTTTGGTAACACTGGTGTGGTATCTAAAATATCATACATGTGTAATGTAGATAACACTTCCAAGACTTTTCCTCCCAACAGCAGGTAAAGGATGGACAATCAATAGTAGAGAAATGTCACAAAATCCCAAGAGTAGAGTTGTGTCAAACAATTTACATAAGGTTTACAATTCTATGCTTTGGCAATGTGCATTCTTCTGCAGGAATGATAATTTGAACACTTCAAATGAAATTGTAATTTTGAATGAAATTCATAATCCTGTTGAAATCATTTTTTATTCTTCAATATAAATGTATTTACTTAGCCTTCAGATAATCACCATAGCTACTATTAGTACTCTCCCCCTCTCTCCCCCACTTCCCCTCCCTCCCTCTTCCTCTCCCCCTTCCTCTCTTTCTGTTTTGATCTGTTTTCCTGCCAGAGTTTTTCAATCTAAAATTACATCAGTGATTGGAAATATGTTCCCCTGTTGCATTTCTTGGGCAGAAATAGAGAGGTAGAAATCTTAAATGCAAAGAGTAACTTAGGAATTCTTGCATGATGTGCCAAAGCAAATTCTAATGTGTCTTGAGAAATAAGGGCTCCTGCAGATTTAAACATCAGCAGAGGTGGATGTGTCTCTGTACAATTCATTGATCTAACTTTGCCTTCTTCATGTCAGCTTCTGCTAAAGATCAGCAATTCTGTTTGTCTCAGCCTCAAGTGTGATCATGTCATTCAGTCACCCATAATGCAGAAACACAGCAGAACTCCCTACTCATTTACTGATGTATATCTGCATTAGTTGTTCTCTATTAGTCTTTTCATTACTCATTTTTGCTACCTGAAGCAGAATTCCCAATGACTTTCCTCTGCACCCTAGGGTGATACACAAGTAAGTCAGTATATTTTGGTTCAATCACACTCCAAAGCCACACCTTTGTTTTTCAGTATCTGAGTGAAATCTCTAATTACACTTCAGAAATAAAATGTGCCTGAGTGGTAAGAAACTTAGGGACAGCTAATGTCACGGTGTCATGGTTCCTTTCATATTGATGTGCTGTTCTTGGGGGACTCAAGATTTGGAGAAAAAGATGATGTATCTATGATATCTCAGAATTAATGCCAATTTACTGCTGGAATCTTCAGCTGTCAGTCCTTAGCGTGCTCCTGGAGTGTAGGGTCCTTTCACTTCAGTGATTCTTATTTCTCTTTTTTTGCATTGGGAAAGTGTCAGGAAAAAGAGAGACATTTCCTTGCTCATCATAGCCATTTCTTGTGATGGACAGTTCTATATCCAGCAGTTAAATAGGTCTCAGGAGCATCCAGTATTTCTGTGAGCCTGGACTGATAAACCATCCAGTTTCTGCTATTATTGTTTTTTTTTCCCCTCCCATCTCTTTCCCTGGTGTTTTGAATCAGGTAATCCTAAAAATGCTAAGGCTTGATGGAGTTGTTGGGTATTTTAAAATGTATTATTTTTAAAAGAAAATCTGACAGCTCTCCCTCTTGAATTCTGTGAGCTGCTGTTGAAATCCTCAGTACTTTTTTTCTCCCGTCTTTTCGATATGACTCATTTCGTGCTGGAGCTAGCAAATCATCTGTTGCGACAGAATCCCATAACCAGATGTGAGTTTGGCCATAGAATTCTCTCAGGGGACCAGCATTTCCCAAAAAGAACCCATTCTTTTACCAGGTCTGTTGGTTTTACTAGGTCTGTTGGTGCCTCTAAGCAAAGCATTTATCTGCTCCCTGTCTGGGAATGACTGCATTGCCTTGACAGCTACATGTTGTTTTCTTCCTACCACAGCAAAAGGTTTGCTAATAAAAGAGAGGATGGGGGAATGCAATTGATAAAAACATCCTAAAAGTACAGCAAAAGGCACTATGTTGCTGAAAGACAGTAATTTTAGTAGTTAAGAAAATGATTTCTGGGTTTGAAAGTTCAGCTGTGTAAATGGTTAGACTGACCTTGTCAAACTGACACAATGCATTGTATGTGTCCAGGGTTCCTTCTTATTAATTTGCAGGATGGGGATAGAAACTTTGACATTTTCATATTCACATACAAAGATGAGCAATTTCCATAGGCTAATTCCTGTTATCCAAAAAAACAAATATTCTGTCTAGTTTTCACTTGCTAAAATGTGTGTGTATATTTCTCTCTCTCTCTCTCTCTCTGTGAACTTATTTTTATACAATAATTTTTTGCCACCAAATCTCACATTTTCATAAAAACATACATTTTCCAGAAGCATATGCATTTTTTCTGTTGATTTGTGTGTGCGCGTTCTCTTGAGCTCTATCCATCCTTATCAATCACTTGATTTTTTTTTCATGTCAGGAGCAACCTGAGTTGCTTCTGGAGTGAGAGAATTGGCCGTCTGCAAGGACGTTGTCCAGGGGATGCTTGGATGTTTTGATGTTTTACCATCCTTGTGGGAGGCTTCTCTCATGTCCTCGCATGGAGCTGGAGCTGATAGAGGGAGCTCATCCGCACTCTCCCCGGTGGAATTCGAACCTGGCAGCTTTCAGGTCAGCAACCCAACCTTCAAGTCACTAGGCCACTGGAGGCTCTATAGGTAAAGGTAAAGGTAAAGGTAAAGGTTTCCCTAACAATAAGTCTAGTTATGTCCAACTCTGGGGCTTGGTGCTCATCTTCATTTCTAAGCCGAAGAGCCAGTGTTGTCCCAGGTCATGTGGCTGGCATGACTACATGGAGTATGGTTACCTTCCCACAGAAGCAGTACCTATTGATCTCGCATTTGAATGTTTTTGAACTGCTAGGTTGGCAGAAGCTGGGGCTAATAACGGGAGCTTACTCCACTCCCTGGATTTGAAATGCCGTCTTTTCTGTCAGCAAGTTCAGTAGCTCAGAGGTTTAACCCACTACATCACCTGGGTCTCCCACCGTCCCCTTCAACTCCTGGAGCCCAGGTTGGGGGGGCAGGGAGACCCCCAAAAAGGGCAGAGATGGCTTCACCAGGTCTAGCTGCATCCCATTTCCCAACCTTCCTCCTTCTCCTTCTCCTTCTCCTTGAGCTCTATACATATTCTTAAAAAAGGGAGATTTTTGATGAAAATTGTGGGGATTTATGTAGAAAACATGTTTTCTCACAAATTATCTTTCCAGAAATATATGCAGGACCTTCTTTGTCATACAGGTGCCTGTGTTGATGTACGTAGGATGTGCCCATGACAACTAGGAGTACTCATAGAGCTATATGGCAATAGGGACAGTGCCATGGACACAATTCATCTCCTTTACCCTGTGCTGATAAGTTCAGGAAAAAGGGGATGATAATGGTAGCCTGGGTGGACAGTAGACTTGCCCACATTATACTTGATGCTCACATTGTGCCCAAATTCTGGAGTTCCAGTCAAACCCTGGAGTATCCCCTGACCTTCTTTAAGGTGAGGCTACATTGAATTATTCCAATTTACCCCCACGATAATGACCAATGGTCCCTGAACATCATGAAAAGAGCCAGGAGTGACTTCATTATAAGTGTGGGCTATTAAGATTGTGTAGATAGTTATACATTTACATTAGGGTTTGATACATTTCATTCTACAGGAAGGCCTCCTTTGCCCAGGCTTGATTTGTCAGGGGAGATAAAATAATAGTGTTTGCATTGCTTTTCCTCCTGCATGGCTGTTCCTCCCATCTAGGCTGAGTGGAATCTTAATACAGTGGCACTCTTGCTGGTTTTATTGGAGTGGAGCTTTACAATAAATGACCCATTTATACTAGATGACCCTGCTTCTCATGTTTAGAATGGAACATTCAGAATCAATGGGACTAAGATTGGCATTGATTACCTGTTACCACTGATTTCAGTGGGTCTGCTGTAAGTACAGGTTGAGCATCCCTTGTGCAAAATACTCAGAAATCTAAACATTGTCCACATGGATAGTTGAAACAGCCACCTTGAGTCCCCTTCGGGGTGAGAAAGGCGGGGTAGAAATGGGGCAAATAAATAAATAAAATAAAATAAACAGTGACACACTTGTTTTCTGATGTTTCAAAATGTACACACCTTGTTTTGTGCACAAAATTAGTAAAAAATATTGTTTAAAATTACCTTCAAGCCATGTGTATGAAGTGCATTTGAAGGTCACGTTTAGATTTGGGTCCCATCTCTAAAAAGTATAATTATCTTCAAATACGAGTATTCTCACCTCCGAAAAATCTGAAATCCTAAACTTGTCTGTCCCAAGTATTGTAAATAAGGGATATTCAACCTGTATGATCAGGCCTGGGCATAAGATGTTAAATTACCCCCTGTTAGAGGTTACAGATAATTAACTAATTGGTTTGTTGGAAAATAATGAATAGGCTGAGATCAAGGTACTTAAAGGAATTCCTTTGATCCTATAAATCCAAGCATCTGCTTAGATCATCATCTGAGTTTAAAGTAGGTAGTGGATTAGATGTGTGCACCCATCTGTCTAATTTTCTTAAATAGCACCTGTGAGGAGAGGAGCATCAATCAAATTCAAAAATGCATAACATATGAAAGAGGTTAAATGTCACTTTATCTCTAATCCCAGTGAGTTTTTCAAGAAAAAAAATAGGGAGGCTTGCTGCTACCATTGATTCTTTCATGTTAATGATCCACATTGTCCCTTGGATGACAAATAGCTTCAAGGGTTGTAGAATGAAGAGAATGTTTAAATCCCTTCCTTCTGGGTTATGAACTCTCTTTACAGATACTAATTAAAGGTTTGTTTATGAAACATTTGATATAAGATTTAGTTTGGCTATTTACCTCAGAGATTAATGACTTCACCCCATGCAGTAAAATCAGTGTTTCTATACATTTTAGAAACATGGTGCTCTTCAAATGTAAGCTTCAACCGTGGGATTGAGGTATTTTGCCATTTCTAAAGTTTTGATTTCCCCAGCGATTCCTAAGCTGGTTGGCAACTGAATATTTTTAAATTCCCCATGTAGAGACAAGAAAAATGGCCAGTTTCCCTGTGTGATGTTAATCCCTGTTGCCTGCTTGTAAATAAATCAATAACTCCGTTTGTGGGAGGAGCAAAATGCCATTTTCCCCAGTTGTAAACCACTTCCTACAACCGCCAATGTAGAGGCTTGGTGAAAGATTAGGGTTAATTTTAAACCACTTCCTATGGTCTGGGGTGATTTTTTTAAAAAAAGAAAATAATCAAAGTCCTGGAGGGACAATGGGAGGAAGCCAATCTCTACAGTGTGATGGCAAATCAATCAAATAAATCCTAAAGAAAGTGGAGAAAGGGAGAAAGTATGGTGGGGGGGGGGGGGGATAAGAAAATCAGGATGAGGTTTAGCAAACAATAATAATAACTAGGCATGTGCGATCCATGAAAAAAATGGTTCAATACTCTCTTTGCAAGTAGGGGGCGCTGGCAATCCGGTTTAAGATCCCCATAGCAACCAACCACTCCAGGACGGGAAGGGAATTTCTCTCCCTAATAGCAAAAATCTGAGGATAAGTCAAACGTTCTTAGATCTGGTGAGCTAACAGTGGTTTTTGTGTTCTACCACTTTAGTGGTAGAACACAAAATTTAGTTAGGATAGCTCAAAAAATGAGGGAGAGAGAGGCCCCTCAATTTTCCCTATTGACGATAATGTTTTCCTACATACGCATGCACATCCGCCATTAATGAGGTACATACGAAGATTCGGAAGTTTCGGAAAGTTTTGAATTTTTTGCTTCAAAATTCAGAAATTACACAGATTTATTACAATTAATGACTTTTCCGATTTATTTGCTCAAGCCTAATAATAACCATTAAAACATGTGAAACAGCACTATTTCTGCAGCTTCTGTATGTTTGTGAGGATGTACCCTGAATAATATCATCATCATCATCATCATCATCATCATCATCATCATCATCTTTATTTAATAAAGATAATAATCTTTATTTCACCCTGTGCGGACTAAAGGCGGCTAATAATCCCACACTTAGATAAGTTTTAAAAGCTCAATTTAAACATTAAAAAACAGTTAAATAATAGTGTGGTAAAAAAATTAAAGTACAACAAATACAATTAAAATAGCCTTTAAAACTCACACACCCCAATCCTACCCACACCTCCCCAAAGCCTGCCCCTTAACTTTTCCCAAATGCCTGCTGGCAGAAGAAGGTCTTGACCTGCCTACAGAAGGCCAGCAGGGATGGGGCCATCCTGGTCTCTTTAGGGAGGGAGTTTCATAGACTGGGAGCAGCCACTGAAAAGTCAGCCACCGAAAATGTAGATGTGAAGAACTGTGGCCTTCCAGACGTTGAACTGCAATTCCCATTGGCTACATTGGCTAGGGCTGAAGTGCATTTCAGGCCATCTGGAAAACCATGATTGTAGCTGGAAATCATTTATATGAATGACAGAGACATAAAATAAACACTCCATGATGATTTCACTTTTATAGCATTTTCACTGTCCTGACTTTGTCCTATGGAAATGTGGGGGTTGTCATTTTGTGAGGGATTTAGAATTATCTAGTAAACTTCACTGTATGTTCTCTCTTTGTTGCTATCTAACTCCAGGATTTCATAGGATATCATTATTTCAGCTAAGGTGGCATCAAAGCCTTGTAATGGTAAAGTAATAATTCATCCAGTATGGAATATGAAGTATGCCCAATGTGCACATACATGCTACATGATTGTAACACTATATTCCACTTTAACTGCTATGGCAATGTTCTATTGAATCTTGGAAATTGTAATTTGGTGAATGTGTGTGTGTGTATTTTCATACCTGGAGTGAATACAGAGGCAGAAATTTCAAAACTAATTTGCAATGCTATAATGTTAAATTCTTACCGGGTTCTCACAAGCAAAGGCATGAAAATTAAGCTTTCAGATTCTTGTCTGTCACAGAAGGAATACTAATGATTGCAGTGCTAAGTACTGCCAGAAACAGACAGGTGTGTAAAGTATGCATTTAAGTATGAGATGAGTATTTTTTAAAAAAATCTTTCTCTCTCTCTCCCCCCCCCCCCCCCCAGGCAAGTGTTGTCTTTGAAGTTGTGATGAATATTTCATTATCCCACTGGAGCAACTCTCAAAATTATGTACCTTAGCCACACAGTGATACTTAAATCACTCCATTTCCATTCGAACAAAATAAGTTCTTTCTGTCATTTTACTTCAGTTTCCCTTGAATGGGATACTGAACAGTATCACTGGCAGATGGATTTTCTTTTCGAAAAAATCATTTGTGTTCTTCTTCACCAATGAAGGCAATACACCTATAATCTTAGAGCTCTTTCGTTTTCTTTTATTTTATGCATTGATATCTCCAACTGTGAAGAATTTCAACAGCATAGCTAGTTTAAAAATAAAAAAGGCTTTATGAGAAAATATCACTATGCAAGTACATTAAGCCTAACCAACATCAAAAAGCTCAGAGATTGGTTTGAAAATGCATCCACAGCTGGATGTGTATTGTCGGTTTGTAAGAAAATATCTAGCCCAAGACATTTTGTTGCCTGAGTGGAAAGGGAAGATGACTTTGCTCACTTCACATATACAAACAGACTGAGCTAGTTAGTAAATTCTATTTTAACAATGATAGTAGATTAAAAACATCACTTCAGACAGAGGTAAGAAGATTAGGGCCATGCCTAAATGTTGAACAAACATTTCTCCTGGACATCCAGATTATGTCCAGGGATTTCTAGTCAGTAATATGGGGAGAAGTTGGGGATTTTGGGGGGATTTCTGTGAAACTCCGAAGCAACCCAGCACTCTGGAGTTAGTGTGGACAGCTTTGGTTTTATGGGCACCTTTCCTTGTGTCAGTAAAGGTGCCTGGTGACAGTGAGAAGCTCTCCAGTGCTCTCTGCTAACTGCCAAAGTAAGAGAAACAACAGTTCAGCTAAGAGTGACTATCCAGCAGGGCCAAACCAGTTTTCGCCCAACTAGCCAATCTGGACTCTACTCTTGCCACTTTTTAGTCTTGGGGGCAGAGTGTCTGGACAACTCCACAGAATCCTGGACTGTTCTGGAGCATATCTGCTCTGGATTGGCTCCGGATTATGATGCATGATGAGCCTTAGTTTAGAGGGCTAGGGTAGTGCTCTGTTATACATGGCTTAGCCTTTCAAAATAGTAGATTGCCTCAGACCCCTTCTACACTGCCCTATATCCCAGGATCTGATCCCAAATTATCTACTTTGAATTGGATTATGTGAATCTACACTGCCATATAATCCAGTTCAAAGCAGATAATCTGGATTTTATATAGCAACGTAGAAGGAGTCTTGCTCTACCTAATGATAGGGCTGGTCCTGATCAGTGTATGTAACTAGCAATCTGACTAATGTAATGCTTAAAATTGTTTTTTTTAATTCTCTATCTAAGTTGTTGCATGTGGCTCACCCTATAGAAAAAATACTATGTAACAAAATTTGGAATATTTTCTGTTCCTGGTTTGAAAGTGTTATTTCCTGTTTTATGTGTGTGTGTGTGCGCGCGCGCGCGAGTGTCAGGAGTGACTTAAGAAACTGCAAGATGCTTCTAGTGTAAGAGAATTGGCCGTCTGCAAGCATGCTGCCCAGGGGACACCCGGATGTTTTGATGTTCCAAATACTACTGGAAAGCATTCTTATCTAATATGGTATAAAAATATACAAAAACAAATAGCATTTACTTGCAGTTATACTCCCTAAGATAATTGGTCAAAATGTTTGGTTATTCTTTCAATGTATTTGTGTGTTTTGTGAAAGTATCAATAGTCTGGAGACGTTTCACTCAGTTTTGTTGTATTTGCTTGCTACTACCATCTTTCCTGGAATATTTCTAAAGGAAAGGGACTAAAAATGTTATTTGAGGTGAGCTATCTTTTCTCTTCTTTTCTTGCAACTAATTCTTCCTCTGACCGGGGCTTGTTGAAACAGTGTAAATATGTTGCCTTTCCTGAGCAAATACTGTTCAAGTTGTTTACCATCCAGCTCAAAGCCATTTGCTATTTGTCTGCATTCAGTCATCTGCAACACTTTCATTTTAGATAGTCAATATCAGCAATGCTCTAGTCTATGCCGAGCGGGACAAGAAGGCCTTTCTTGTTTATTGTTGAAGTGTGTTTTTACTTTAAGGTTAGAACTTGTTACAAGGAACAGATTTTAGAGCAGACAAAATAATGCTCCTTTTTATTTCAACGGACAGTTATCCTTTTATATTGGAAGTTATATTTGTGTTCCTCAGGAGAATAGTTCCTCTCTCAATTTCAGGTATTCTACTGTGATCTTTATAAGTAACTTATGCTACTGGAACGGGGGGGGGGGCTGTTTAATCTTTCTTTTTGTGTACGTGCACACACACAAATCCTCAATTCATTCAGGTGGAGGAGGGGTAAGATAAAAAATACATGGCTGTATTTTCAGTAATTATCCCATTTCAGTGGATTTGCCAAGTTTTTTCTGATCTCCCCAGTTTCTACACTGTAAGTGTATTTAGTTTGTATGAAAGTGTAAATCTAAAATATTTATATTGACATATCTTACCTGTATCTATACAAATTAACACTATTAGCATCATCATAAATCCATAGCTCATACTTTCTGGTTATACGCTTATAATCCTTATAATTAATATCCTATCATATCAGATCTGTCATCAATCCACTCCTTTAGACTTCACACAAATCTACCATTTGCCAAAATATACGATCCTGTTCTTTTCTTTTCCATTTCTGGCCAAATAGCTTAACCATTGGTTCATCCCATCGAATGTGAGGTCTGCCCAAAGGCCGCTTGTGGTCTCTTGGTATCCAGTTCATTAGTCGATATGTCCACTGGTTGTCTTTTGTTGATGGTATATGTCTTTCCCATTTTCTTTCACTGCCCAGTTTTCAGTAATTACAAATTATTTTAACCTTTTACATTCAGCATATGGAGAAAACATAATGGCAGCATCATGTATGCCATATATCATGCTTATTTATAGCATGTATGAACCAATGGTTAAGCTATTTGGCCAGAAATGGAAAAGAAAAGCACAGGAGTATATATTTTGGGCATTAGGAAGGCTGAGCGAAGGAAGATCAGTGCTTTTGAACTATGATGTTGGAGGAAAATTCTGAGATTGTCTTGGACCGCAAGAAGATCCAACTAGTCCATACTCCAGGAAATAATGCCCAACTGCTTACTGGAGGGAAGGATATTAGAGGCAAAAATGAAGTACTTTGGCCACATAATGAGAAGATAGGAAAGCTTGGAGAAGAGAATGATGCTGGGGAAAATGGGAGGGAAAAGGAAGAGGGGCTGACCAAGGGCAAGATGGATGGATGTCATCCTTGAAGTGACTGACTTGACCTTGAAGGAGCTGGGGGTGGTGACAACCAACAGGGACCTCTAGAGTGGACTGGTCCATGAGGTCATAAAGAGTTGGAAGCAACTGAATGAATAAACTGCATTTACATTTGTGCATTTACTTGAAAGCTGCCAGGTTCGAATCCCACCCGGGGAGAGTGCAGATGAGCTCCCTCTATCAGCTCCAGCTCCATGTGGGAACATGAGAGAAGCCTCCTACAAGGATGGTAAAAACATCAAAACATCCGGGTGGCCCCTGGACAATGTCCTCGCAGATGGCCAATTCTCTCACTCCAGAAGCGACTCAAGTTGCTCCTGACACACACACACACAAAAAGTTCAATATATTGTCATGAAGTTGAGCATATCAGTTTTTGCCATTGATCAACATGTTTTCCATGAATGTTGAGCAGGGTCACCAGGCTGTATCACTCTGATTGGGCACCATACCACTGAATGTTTAGGGAAGCAGTTGATAACTAGTTAAAAGGTTTGTTGTATTCCCTTTGCCAATTTATTTTGAAATAGTAGCACATTAATTTCTGTTTCCTAATATGTGTTTTAAATACACATTTCTAGGTAGCAGTGGTGTATAAACCTTTACATGAGAGTTCATGTATTTCGCCTTATTCTCGTTGCATGATCAACAGAAGAAGAACCTTTCCACATATCTTCATCCATATGTTCAGGAGCAATGAACACAGGACATATGTGGAAGGGATTTACTTGGCAAGATTGTCTGCAGTCAGTCAGTGCTGTGAAGGTGGGTTGTAGATGAAAAGAATGGCACAAAAACTGAATCAAATAGCATTGGGAGTTAGAAGGAGGTTTTGGATTTGGCAGAGGTAAGGAAGAGCTGGAAGAGACACAGAATAGTAAAAAGGAGGAACAAGTTGACTTTAGTCTTAAGGCCCATCCAGACAGGCTCAAAAAGCGGGACCTGTCTCAGTTTTTCATTTGGATGCCTCCATCAAAAACATATTAATTTGAAACAAATGTTGGTTTGTTCTGAATTAATTAGATACCTCATTAGATCTTGGCATTCCTGAAAGGACTAGGTCTAATGGGGTATTGGGCCTGTGGGGACTCACTTCTGGGACTACCTAGGGGTGAGTCCCAACAACCATATCACTTCTATGGGCTTCAAAAAGCCCAGAGGAGCGAGATGGCAGCCCCCCCCCCTTCCAGTCCCCCATTCTCTCCCCCAAAAATTACCCCAAGGGTTTTTCAGGTATGGATGACCTCTCTGGAGAGCTATAGAGTTGCTTCAGAATTACGTTAATTTAACCTGTTTTCACCCACATTTTATGTATGTCTGGAAGCACCTTTTGAAAGCTGTAATTGATTAAGAGCTGAATGATGTATATATTTCTCACATGTGTCTTAATAAACTTCCATTTGATTTTGGTGGAGGACTGGTCACACTATCCACAGTGACTGCCCTATAACACATACACATGTCCACACATAAGAAGTCCAAGTATCCAATCAAGGAAGAAATCCAGTGAGTAACAAGGATAGGGTGAGTGATAGGATTACAAATGCTGCAACTGTGGAAAGATGATCTCTCATAGAATGGCTACAAATAAAGCCATATGTTGATAAATCTATTATACATTCTAGTCACTGGGTGAGTTAATTTGGTTGGGGCACGGGTTTCTTTTATGATTCTTTTCTTGTTGAAGTGTTACTAAAGTTCTTGCTTGGCTCCTTAGTTCATGTGTCATCTAAGGTTTCCATATGAATAATCATGACTGAGGCTTAATCTATCCAAGAAGTTTGGCAAAGGATAATGTTATGATCACTCCAAAAATTCCATAATTCGGGGTCTGTTTTTATTTTGGTGTAGTGAGGACAAACTTTTGAAATTATTTTTTTCTGGAGTCTGAGAATTAAATAAGTAAAGTTACTGCCTACAGTGCTTCATTTTGTTCTCTACATAAAATGAGGTGTGAGGATGTGCTAGAAGAATGCTATAAGGCATTTTCACACTCAAACTATCTCAAGCTCAGAAAGTTTCAACAGTGATCACATACATTTCAATTAGAAATAGGCACCCTTGAGTTGAATGGTGCTTCCTTCCAGGTAAGTAAATATAGGATTGCATCCTTACATATTTCCTTGTAACCTACTCATGCAGGGATTCACAGTTTATGGAAGGGTAGTCTTTGCTAGAGAACTTTTCTATGGACATCCCCAAACTATAAACCCCAAGATCACACACAACCACAAAAGTTAAAGCAAATCATTTTGCTATAATTGTCTAGTGTAGCATTTCCTCTTGACTTGTGGCCAGTATCAAAGGAAACTTTCCAAGTTATCATTTTCTCTTGTGAGTTATTTTTTTTCCTTTGTATTAAAGTGTTGTTATGCAAATATCCCTCAATTTAAAACTGATGTAAAGTCACAGGTTATTCAGTGTATGTGTAAACATTTAACAAAAGCAGAGCAGGTCATGCCAACTTAATCTTTTAAAGCTCCTCAATTTATCTGTCCTCATAACCAGGTAAATGTCTCCGATATCCCTTTAGGCCATTTGGATAAATGAAATCATGTCACACTTCAAAAGGGGATAACAATTTCAGTTCAAGTCAGACAAGCATCAAAAGCCAAGGCTGTTCAGATACAGTGATGACAGACACTTTTCCCAAGCAGGGAATTTGACTGCCTGAACCAATTAAGCAGGAGCCAAGAGGGAAAAAGCTTTTTAGCTACATCAGTACTTTCTTTCTGGCCGATCTATAAAATCAGTAGGGATGAGTATTATGTTAATTGGCCAACCATATATGCAGGAGGCATCCATTATTTTGTGATAACTGGGAGACTGGATCCACAGAAGTCAATCATTAGAAGAGAAAATTGTGAAGTCAAGTTGTGCTATTAAAAAGCTCAAGTTATGAAAAGAGAAATATTCAAAGTGTGAGTTATCAAGAAAGACAGGAAATCTTGACATGAAAAATGACATGTGTATGCATTTGAGTTCAACTGATCTTTTTTTCAAGCCGCAAGGGGACATCTTGGGTCAGTCATTGCTACAGCAGAACCATTTCAATAGACCCTGATCATTATGACTTTGGTCATGTCATCCTACTGAAGTGAACCTTGATTTTATGTTTGATTCTCTCTATGCTTCAGGCCACTTTCTGCTTCAAATCATACACATCATATTCATTAAAGGTCCATTTACCCTATGGGAAGGGGGAAAAAATAAAGGGAACTCAGAATAATGATTTAAGGCTGCATAGATGATCCAAGAAAGTCTAATTAGTCAAGATTTCACAACAGCATATCTCAACACCCCCCCCCCCCACACACACACACACACACTCTTTTCAAAGTCTCCTATCCTGTTTACACTAAAATAAGACAGGGTCTTTTATTTATTTTTGCTCCAAAAGATGCTTTAGAGCTTGTTTTAGGGGCAATCTTATTTTTCCAAATTGTCTTTTTAAATGAACTATATCCAGGGCTTATTTTTGAAATAGGGCTTATATTTCGAGCGTCCTCAGAAATGCTGAAAAATCATGATAGGTCTTATTTTTGGGGTAGGTCTTATTTTGGGGGGGGGGGCAGGTGTATGCCACATTCAGACTTTTAGGAATACATTGCTTTTATTAAATCAAAATCATTATTAATGATGCATTTTCCAAAATAAATTACTACAATGCATAAATGAAATGTGAGTTTTAAAAAATAAGGTTCTGAGTAGCACTCTGCCATGAGCCTGTGCTACAAAAATTATGTATTTGCCTAACAATTCATTAAGTATATCATAACAATATAACTTTTTTCATAGGAAACCACATCACTCCAAACAACATGATAACAAAATTGTTTCACACTGAAGGCTTCTAGCATCACACATGCAAGAGGCACAAACATTTTTTTTCTTCTTTGCCATCTTCCAGAATAAGCAGTAGGAAATACAGGACTGTAAAACTTATGCTGAACCAGGCCAAAAGTCAAGTCATGAAGCATTTTCAAAGACTATTATTATTTATTTATTTACAGCATTTATATTCTGCCCTTCTCACCCCGAAGAGGACTCAGGGCGGATCACATTACACATATAGGCAAACATTCAATGCCTTTTAACATAGAACAAAGACAAGGCAAACATAGGCTCCAAGCAGGCCTCAAACTCATGACCTCCTGGTCAGAGTGATTCATTGCAGCTGGTTGCAGCTGGCTTGCTCTCCAGCCTGCGCCACAGCCCGGGCCTAATGCTTGGGTTTTATATATATATATATATATATTTGTAGAAAAATAAACAAGACTCTCTATTTGCGATTTGGCTTCTTTTTTCTTCTTTTTATTTTATTTTTAAACTTTTATATTCATAAAAAGCAATAACAATACAAATCTACACACATGTATATATACATGAACCAATGCATATATTTCCTAACATGTATAAAATCATTTGTCGTTAACTATACCATTCCCTCTGCTCACCTTTCCCATTATGGTGACTTATATTCTTTGGGTTAGAGACAATCACTACAGTTGCTATTGTTCTTGTTATTATATTTATTTATATCCCACTTTATCTCTCCCATAAGAGACTCAAAGCAGCCTAACATAAAAAAAATCAGCATACAATCCAAAATATACAAATATACAAATATTAAAACAGCACTAAATATCATTACTATTAAAAACTTTTCAGATTAAATCCATAAAACACATATAAAACCACATCAGCTCCTAAAATGATTTTTAAAACATTATTCGTTAAAAATCTGCCTGAATAAAAAAGTTTTATTCTACAGCCGGAATGACAGCAGGAAGGGTGCCATTCAGACTTCCCTGGGCAGGGAGTTCCAGAATTGTTGGGCAGCCACCGAGAAGGCCCACACTCTCGTTCCCACCAACTGGGCTTGAGATGGAGATGGGACCAAGAGAAGGTCCTCTCCTGAAGATTTCAGGTCCCAAGCAGGTTCATACAAGGGAATGCGGTCAGCCAAATAGCCTTGATCTATAGCCTATTATTCCTTACCATTACAGTATGTTTTCATTCTTCCTTCTGTCTTGATAGTTATGTATATCTATATCTATATCTATATCTATATCTATATCTATATCAAATCTAATCTAAATCCATAATAAAAGTGAAAACCCGTATGTATGTGGCACGGGTGTCTGCTCACACAGACAGACTCCGGTCTCCACAAACAGGCTATACTTCCCAGGCCTGAGAATCCAGCAAGTCACCTCTTTGCACTGACATTACGGTTACAGAGAGCTCCATGAAAATGTAGCCCAGCCCCTGCCAATGTCCTTCCCAAACACTACAGCCCACCACCCAAGAAATGCTTTCATTTGGGGACCATTTCATTCTAGATTTTACTTTTTCTTCCACCACAGGCAGGCATCCCAGGGTTCTCCATTGGTGTGGAATTTGCATGACTCTGCCTTCTGCCCTTCCCTTCAAATCTGTCTGCATAACAAACACAACAGAACTGAGTGGCAACTAAACTTACTGGAGGAGTTTGGGGGATTTACTCCACATGGTGGAAGTTGTAGTTCACCCTGCATCAAGTCAAAGCACTGTGACTCCTACTGGGGAATGTAGAGAACTTGTAGTTCACCTACACCCAGAACACTATGAACCCAAACAATGATGGGTCTTAACCAAACTTGCAATGCATACCCGATATACCCAGATTTGAATACTGGTGGGTTTGGAGGGCAATTGGCCTGGACATTTGGGATTTGTAGGTACTGGGATTTATAATTCACCTGCAATGAATGAGCACTCTGAACCCCACCGATGATGGACCAGGACCAAACTTGGCACACAGAGCCCCCATAACCAACAGAACATATTGGACAACTTTGGTGAAAAGGGAGTTATAGTTCACCTGCATCCAGAGAAACAGTGATCCCCATCAACAATGGACCGGGAGCAAACTTCGCACAGAGAAACCTCATGACCAGCTGAACATATTGCAGGGGTTTGTGGGAATGGGCCTTGATTATGGGAGTTGTAGTTCACCTGCATCCAAAGAGCATTGAACCCAGCCAATGACGGATCTGGACCACACTTGGTACACAGACCCAAAATGGCCAACTTTGAATACTGGCAGGTTTGGGGAGGATTTACCCACAATTCTGGGAATTGTAGTTCACCCACTCCAAACTGAGAATACCTAACATTCAATGACAAATAATGCCTTTTTCAAATAACCCGGGCATTGCTGGGTCCCCAAGCTAGTTATTTATAAATTCCATACAAAGATTCCAACAAATTAAATTATTAAGCCTTCTATAGAAACCTTTCCCTCTTCTTCCTTCCTTCCTTCCTTCCTTCCTTCCTTCCTTCCTTCCTTCCTTCCTTCCTTCCTTCCTTTCTCTTTCTTTTTAACAAACTATGGAAATGGTCCCCAGTCTAGGATGGATTTGGGAATTCCAATGGAAATTTCCCAGCTCTGTTCTGATCCTCCAGACTATTTTGGTTGTACCTCAACATGAACAGAGCTGGATCATATCAAATCCATCCCAGCTTAGAGCACATCTATGCTGACACAATAATGCTGTTGATCAATCTGATTGATCAATCTGGAACTGGTTTGAAGTCAGAATGGTGCTGCTTAGAATGGTGCTGCTTACATTTTGAACAAGAAACCTGGCCTCAAATCACTCTGCATCCCCACTCTACAGCACAACAACACACTCTATAGCTACAAACCTACACGAATAAACACATTCTAAACATGCAACTACTAATCTATGAGCCTCACACTCATTGTCTGTTGTTATGTACATGTTTTCCTCCATTTAGATAACATACTTCTACTTTAAATGACACTTCTCTAAATCATAAATCCAACACAGTAGTTGAAGTTTGTCCCCATCTTTGAAGAAAAAAAAAGATGAATAAGTCACAGTCTTTCTTAAAGTTAGTCAGAGTTTTCTCCTTTGTCCATCTCTGCTAAATCACAAATCTTCATCAGCCATTATTCTTGCATCTGGATAGCTGGTTCCCCATTTCCTGAGATATTCATCAGTACACAGGAGACATATGCAACTAAAACAAGAGTAAGTGAAAGTTCAGAGCAAATGTGACCAATTACCCCCCTGGTGCTTAGCCATGCCTTTGGGGCATTTTCTGGCACCTCCTGTCTACAAAACACTCTGCATTTTGTGGAGATGATTTTGTCCTAAATCTGGGGTATTCTTGGATCTGCTACAGCACATTTTATGGTTTAATCTAGACTTTCTTGGGGCTTTTAAAATGTACTGTATCCCCTGTAATGCAAATTGTGGTATGTATTCATGGTGTGTGCTTTGTGGCTGCCATGATTTCAAGTTGACTTGAAGTTGCATTATACTGTCAGTGTAGACAGGGCCCTTGTGACTCAGAAACTGTTGAGTCACAAGGTGCAATCAAGATGATTGAAAGACTGACTGGCAGTAACTTATGGTAATATATGCAGAAGAGATGTAGAGGTTATTGCAGCTTTCAAATAATCATCATTCCCAACTTGTTTTTATTCCTAAGGTGTTTATAACTGATATCCTTTTCTTTTTACATGCAATGCAGAGCAAAGAGCTCTGTTTTCTATCCAACCCATTCAAGTTGTTTTGCTTCAGAAGATAGACTGTTTTTAGTTTCAGGCTGGCACAGGAATATTATTCCCTTAGCTTTCTGCCGAGGAAACTGGGCCTGCTGAATCAGAAGCCGAAACAAACTGAGAATGTAATGCACACATCCTTACAGAGCTGTGGATAAAGAGGAAAAGTCAGAATTGCAAAGAGTCTTACCCTATTGAGGAATAATAGTTAAAACAGCATTCCAATTCCAGCAGCCTAACAAATTAGACAAGGGAAGCTGCCATTTTAAGTGTGCTATTTGCCTTTCTTAAGGGAGCACTGTTCCCTTAAAGATTTCTACCAGAGCCCATATGTCTTGATAGTAATTGTGTCAAACTGAGGAATAAACAAGCACTCTCATTTTATGTTTGCATACTCTTCCATAAATATAACTACAGTTGAATTTGAAGACTTCACTGCATTGGAAAGAGTGTGAAAAACATAAATATACATAGAGTTGACCATTGTCCTCATTACACAGAGGTCAATAAGCTGGGCGGTCACAGGGGGATTTGCTATGCATAAAAATGATTCAAAAGTCATTAAAAAACTGGGGAGTGCTGGTGTTTCATTTCTAAAGTGTTTCTAAAGTATAGTTAGTGAAAAATTTGTTACTATAACAAGAGTAATAAAATTCATTACTATTTCGTTATAGTAATTGTGCAAAATTACTATAATTGGGGAAATTTCAGGGGCTCCTTTCTCCATCTTTTTACAGCTATTGAGGTGAAACTTGCTACACTGGTAAAACACATTTACCACTCTTAGTCCAGCAAATTTCAGAACGTTTCACTTATCCATGGATTTTTGGAAATTTTTCAAAGTGTTTATAAACAACATTTTTAATAATAAAGAAAATATGTTCCTAGTTTGAAAGCATTATTTCCTGTATAATTGTATAGTTCTTACTCTGGAAGAAGTGGTTCTACACCAGGAACTTTGTTTCTGCACCAAAAACTTTGTTAAATGGGTGCATGACGATGTTAAATTGGTGGACTGGAAATCAAAACATTCTCTAAACATGATGTCCCTTGTGCAAAGACTGTGTTTTTGCAGTTGAATACACTTTCACCATGTTTTGATGATAGAATCAATTAGAAAATGACATTTATAACCCAGGAACAAAAACTATAGTGTAGAAACCAGTAAAACACCCCCTGACAGATGGCCACCTAGCATCTGAATAATAATAATAATAATAATAATAATAATAATAATAATAATAATAATAATAACAGCATTTCATAACTGTGCATTTTTCTGGCATTGTATATTTCTGCCGCTTCTGTGAATGTTCATTTGTATTTTGATTCCGTAACCCACTTGTCGATGAATGTCCAGAATCAGCAGCATCCACCGCGGTCCTTTTTATCCTGGGCGACGACCGAGCCAGTATAGACTTCATTTTGGTTTGATTCTCCATAACGCTAATGGGTTAGGTACTCTTAGTTCTGCTCCTCAGCTGAGGCCTCTCTGGCTTGGTTGGACCTACCGGTAGTTACACTATCACCAGCACAGCCCTCAGTCATCATTGGAGCAGTTAAGCCTCCCCACCATGTCAAGGTGGCACCTGCAGGGCGGCGACGCTGTGAGCAGGATTTGGAAACAATAGACATTGACAAAATCACAATCTGCCAACTACAAAAGGCCACCCTACTGGGATCTGTGCGCATCATCCGAAAATACATCACACAGTCCTAAATGCTTGGGAAGTGTTCGACTTGTGATTTTGTGATATGAAATCCAGCACGTCTATCTTGTTTGCTGTGTCATGCAATAAAATAATAATAATAATAATAATAATAATAATAATAATAATAATAATAATAATAATAATAATAATGAAAACATGTTCCTAGTTTGAAAGTGTAATTTCCTATTTAATTGTGTAGTCCTTACTTTGAAAGTAGTAATTCTACTCCAGGAACTTTGGTTTTTCTCCAAAAACTTTGTAAATATGGGTGAATGGTGATGTTAAGTTGGTGGACTGGATAGTACACTACAGCAAAATGTGCTATAATATGATGTCCTTTGCCCAAAGACAAAGTTTTTACAGTTTAATAAATGTTCACAATGTTTTTATTATAGAACCAATTAGGAAATGGCATTTATAACCCAGGAACAAAAATCATGGTGTATAATATTAAATTTATTGGAACTCTGGATATGAAGGGGCAAATCTGTCTGATGCTGAGCAGTGCACTGCGTTCTGGGAAATGTAGTTTAGGACAGGGCCTTTTGACTTCTCTGCAATAGGGCTCTTCCCTTCCTAAACTACATTTCCCAGAGTTCTGTGCTGTTCCCAGCAAACACTGCTCCCTCTTTTCCCCGCTCCTAATGGTGAGACTCCATTAAGTTACAGAGGAAAGACAAGGCACTAAGGCAGCCTTTTTGGCTTTGCTTTCAGCTTTGCTTCCTTGCACTGAATATGAACTGACTTTGAGAGTCCTCCAAGATTTACAAAACTAAAATGAAAAAGTATGGGGTTAGTTTTGATTCTTAAATTTTTGGCACAAGCCATGCCCATGTTTCAGATATCACCTCGTAAGTATGAATTTAATGAATTTGATATGACTTACGAGGACTAACAAAAATGTACACTTCTACCATCCATATTTTTAGATCATCCCCTTTGATTGTAAGTAGTCTTTCATTTTAAAAAAAATCCACTCTTTTATCCATGTCCAAGCTGCTGCATCACAGTATAGTCTTGTATTTGGTAATGCCATTCTTTCTCTTTCTTTTACATCTTGTAAATTTTTCATTTTTATTCTGGGTTTTTATTTCTCCAAATGAATTTTATCAGTTCTTTATTCCAAAATTTAAAGGTTTTTTTTCTCCACTAAACTGGTATTGTTTAAAATAAATATAACATTTTTGGAATTGCATTCATTTTAATTGTTTATATTCTTTCCAATAGAGACAGGTTTAACTTATTCCACTTTTGTAGGTCTTTTTGTATCTCTTTCATAGTTGAATAATTATTACATCCACATTTAACAGTGAAATTGCTCTGTAATTTTGGACTTATATAATTTCCCTGTCTTCTTCCGCAATTTGTGTTATTGTTGTTACGTTTAACTACTCTAGTATTTTTGTTTGTTTGTATAACTAAGTTCATTATTTTATGCAGGTATGGAGCTAATTCATCCTTGAATGCTTTGTAGAATATTGCCGTATTATTAATCTAGTTCTGGAGCCTTATTATCTTTTAAATTTCTTATTACTGTGATGATTTCATGCATCTTGATCATACTGTTCAGGGTGCCTCAAACAGTAAATACCTGGTCCCTGTAAATATTCTTTAATCTCTTGAGTAGCTGTTCTTCCTTTGGTGTATATGTCTTGAAAGAACTTATGGAATGCTTGTATGATTTTATCCATTTGTATAATTTCCTGACCTTCCCTCTTCAACAAGGTTATATATTTTCTTTGTCTTTCCTTTTTAAAATTTTACTGCTGACTACTTGCTTGGTTCGTTAGCAAATTCAAAATGCTTTCATTTGGTGAATTCAAATTTCTTTTCCGTTTGATGTGTTAATATCATTCATGCTTGGATTCTTAACTGCTTCAACTCTTAAATTATGTTTACATTTGATGGGTAAATTTTACTTTCCTTTTTACTTTTATTTAATTGTTTCTTGAATTTGATTAATCTTTTCTCAATTTTGTTTTCTGTCTTATGCATCAAGTTGTATTAATTTTCCCCTCAGATAAGCTTTGAGTGTATTCCATGTTGTGTTTGAAAGCATTCCTTCCATTTTATTCCTTTTTATAAAGTCTTCTTTTAACTTCTGCACATTGTCTGGTTAATTCGGAGATATGCATTTAACTTCCAAACCATATATCTTCTTGATATTTTGATATTTATTGAAATTGGAGCATGATGTCACATTATTTTCAGATGGATTTCCATATTTTCCACTAATCCCATCAAGCTGTTTGTATCCCATATCATGTCAATTCTCAAATAAGCTTTATGTCTACTGAATATAAGGTTAAGTCTTTTATGATTCTATTCAGTTCTCTCCATGCATCTTTTATTTCAAATTATTTCTGTAAATTCCAGAAGATTTTTGGAAGTTCTTGTTTTCTTTTTACTGGGATCATTTTTTTATTTTCTGTCCAAAGTCAATTTTACAACTGTTTTAATAAATATTTTTGAAACGTTAAGGTTGACTCTACTACTTTCTTGCTTAAGCTCAAAAATCTTTCAGTCCCACTGTTGCCTCCTGGTGTGCCGTGAGTAAGCTACTCTGCTGTGCTGTACTTTATCTTTTAAATACTTTCTTTTTTTTGGGGGGGGGGAGGGGTCCATAACAAAAACAATATTGATCTTTCTGCAATATTTCTATTGTTTTATCTTAGCAGAAAAGGCTGTCCTTTGTGCAAAATGACCATGTGCAAATTTTGTGCAGAATGAGTTCTGAATTGTGAATTCTCCATGACAGCATTTCTGACATTGAAAAACATTTTTCCAACTGTGTTTCAAATATTTTTGTATATTCTTTCACCCCTGGGGATAGAGTGTTGATTGGAGGAATTCCCTGCTTATCTTTACTGATGGGAAGAAAAAGTTTGTTTTCCTGCTTACTGGTTGCTCTGCAACAGGAGCAGTGAGGTGGTCTGGAGAAGGCAAATCATTTGCCATCTCCAGCATTTTATCTTACTGAGTCATTCACCTACTAGGCTTCATGATAGTACCAATCCTAAAAGACATTCACACCTAAGACAAAATCTCATTTGAAAGGGTAGACATCTTTGACCTTATTTGGAACAAAATGTTCCACAATTTCAGTCTCTTGAAGATAGCAATGTTTTATCCAAATGACTGATCATTCAAGTGCTGATGGGTTTATTAATTGCCAGGTTGACTTTAGTTTTGTGTCCAGAAAAAGCTATTAGACTTTAGTGTATTGTACGGAATGTGCTGTGCATTAGTACATAAATTATATATTTTCTGTTTTATTATACTCTTGAGTTCTTCTTTTGGTTTCCTGCTTAAACAGGGATAAAGATGTGTCATGACACTTGTTATACTATAATAGGAATAGAAACCTAGCCTGGAGCAACTGAACAGTAATTAAAGAAGTGCATTTCACTGAAGAAATGTAAATTCATATGCAAATCAGATCTGGCCCCGCAGCTTTCATCAGGTTATAAACATGATGTGCTCAAGGTTTCAGTGTTCCATTAATTCATTCAGCTTTCTGCTACTGTTATCACCATAGTGCTTTTCACATTTCCCTTTTATGACAATCATTTTATAATTTATGAAAAAAATTGTTATTATGTTTGCTTTCTGCTTCATCTCTACCTTTTTGGGATGGTGTGCTACCAGATTAAAGATGAAATGACAGGATGGTGTCTCACTGCCAAGGTGGCTCATGGCACTTTGTCAGGCCACAATCCATTTTGTTCATACTGCTTCCAACCCACATTATATGTTTCTGTAGAACCAATCACAGTCTGAATCAATGAAAGTTGGCTATGTAATGATTTACCATGTTCCTGCAAATGTAATTGGCTCATTCGAACTGGGGTTAATAATTGGGTTCTGGGTTAAAGGAAGAATTAAGACCAAAGTTTCTGGCTTTCAGTCTATTTGGGGGATATCTTTGCATGATATTTGGTGGGTCTTTTCCATATCACAAAAATTACAGATCTTTACATTCTGTGTAGTGCAGCCACAAGGGAAATAAGGAAGACATTATGCCCTAAAATGGTTCATTCTATAAGTAAAATACTTGACTTTGTCCTTCCAAGCACTTTCAGAGCAAGAGCAGACAAATATCAGGAGGTGGAACTGTTGCTTCCTTATGCATTAGATCTCCTAACTCACTGCCCCTGAGCATATATATGTTAGTATGGTTTTCTGAACTGCCACATGAAGCGGTGTCCATATATTCAGCCATGTGTTCTAATTACACAAGGATCCCGATTCCTTGGACATCTATGAGTAGATAGCAATTCAGATAGGATTCATGATGTCAAATATCCGCACATTTTTCATAATTAGGATTCTCATTTTTCTCATCTTTCTGCCCCACATTTGTTTTCTTTCCAATATTAAATTTATTACATCCTGAACCTGAATATCTTCTCAATCTCATATTATTATTGTTTCAGGTTTTGTGCATATCTTTAAAAAAATCATGGAAATGTGTATACATTTTTGTGAGTGTGTCTCTTAATGTATAGTTTTGGAGATGATTTTACCTAACATACACATATTTGCATGCTATTTCTCCAATACATTTTGCCACACTTCTATAAATATTTTTGAGTTCAATTCACTTCACATTTTCAATTTTATACTCAATTTAAATAGCAATTTAAACTTGATCACTCAGTTGAAAAATTTGGAGAAATATGATTTCCTAATTGTTTCAAAATGCAATTCTGGGTTATATTTGCATTGAAATAAGGAACAAGTAAATATATCCCTCAAAGATTTAAAATTATTCTATAGGATTATACTATCTACCACAATATATAAGATGACTGAGGGTATTCTATACATTGCAGAAAGGAAGTAACTTTTCCAGATTTTGCCCTCCTTTGTCATTAATCCATGGGTAGTAATGTGAGTCAGACTAAAAACTGCTGTTTTTGACATAACTGTAACCCAGTGATCCTCAATCTTTGGTCCTTCAGTTATTTTGGATTTCAATTTCCAGAAATCCCAGCCATCTTACTAGCTGTTAAGAATTGTGGGAGCTGAAGTCCAAAACACCTGAATGACCAAAGGTTGTAAACCACTGCTTTAACCCTATTCATATCTGAAAGGTGAAATGTAAGTATTCCTTCAACAAAGACTAATTTGAAACTATGTTGTTGATGCTCAGAATTGTATCAACAGAAGAGAAAACAGAGTCTTCCACTTCAAAGGTTGGGTGAGGCCAATTTGAAATTTCAGATTCTAGATCGGCCCCAGGATAGCTTTGATTAGCAACCCCCCCCCCCCCCCCCCGCTTTCCCATCTACTATGGAGGCAAAATGGAGCTTTGGCCATCCAGCAGTGCCAACTCCAGTTTGGTTTCACCAGACAGCCATTCTTATCTTGGAGTTATGTCAGCCAGTTCCAAAATCCTAGCATTGCAGAAAGAAAGATGTTAAAAATAGAGTAATTCACATTTAGAACTATTGTGCTTGTATTTCTTTAGTAACTCTGTTCCAAACCCACTTTGTTTTGAATGCTCAAGTTGTATATCAAAATGTTCAACTATAGCTTCCAGTTATTGAATTGCTAGAAATTTAGACCAAATGACAATTCCATGACAAGCATAATTCTTATAGGAAGGCAATGATTTCATCTTACCCCTCTTCATAGCAAGAAGTCTGGATTCCTTATCAGTATGAATCACAAGATGTAGCCATTGAATTCACAGAGATTGTGCTATACATCTTGGAGTGGAGATGTTCATCTTGACTCAATATTATCAAAATAAGTTGCCTGTGCTCATCCCCTTGTTAGACTGTTGTGCATGCATTTAATAAGCTATTTCTTCAAAGACCAATTTCACTTTAGTCCATATTTCTGCCAGCACTTTTAAAAGTAGGGAAATTCAATGGCAATCTGTCTCACAGCATTATGTCTTTTAATCTCTGGAGGCGTCTTGCTCTTAATAACTTCCTAGCCCATCTGGGAGGTGCTTTCAGTCCATGACATTCAAAAATCCCACTTCAAAGTACAACACTGTCATAATAGGATGCTTAATTCTAATTAACAAAATTGAAGGAGACATAGGAACAAAGCAGATTCAAAGGACTGTGTACCCAGGGACTGTGATTTAAATCCATACGTGTTTATTTTGAAATATGTTAAGGACTTGCTCTCTCTTTTTGATACAATGGAAAATGATAAAGCTTTCACTTTCAGTATTGTTTCTTTTTTCATCTCCAGGATTTATAAAATGAAATGCAAGACATCTCTGTTGCTGCTTAGAATACTAAACCTGATTCCAAATTAGATTAATAAAGGCTCAGATGAAGATCAACCAAAAACAAAGAGGCAGCGGTGGAGGGGGGGGGGGGCTACTATGTCTCTGTGAACTTGTCAGAATCTCTCTGATAAAGAATGAAGATAATATTATTCCGTGAAAAAGTAATCTCTTGGCTTTTTAATTTTACATTTAAAAATCAAGGTTAATAAAGAACATTTGAAATCTTCCTTGACAGATATGTCTTAGACATAGCACAAGCTTCATCATTAGCAACTGAGTTAGCAGACTTATTGAAAGGCACTTCTGGACTCAATAGAGTTGTACAAAGCAGTTACAGATTTTAAGTCACTAGTGAGTTTTTCATCTGAAACCTGAAGACTGGTGGGTTTTCAAGTTGTGGACTATTCATCAGAATTAGCCAAAAACAAGAAAACAAAATACTGTAGTAAATTATATCAACAGGACAGCCTCTTAATCAGAGTAGGTTAGGCCATGATTCATATCAATTTACTTAGCAACCTAAACAGCATTGCAAGTGCATTGCAACAGCATTGCAACAGAAGTGCTGTTGCGGCAACAAGTATAAGGTTCCCACATTCCTATGTTTTTGGTGGCCACATAACTCTTTTGGGTCTTTTCTCTGCTTGTTTCACTTTAAGACTTGTTCATAGAATCACAGAATCACAGAATCATAGAATCATAGAATCATAGACTTGGAAGAGACCTCATGGGCCATCCAGTCCAACCCCCTGCCAAGAAGCAGGAAGATTACATTCAAATCACCCCCAACAGATGGTCATACAGCCTCTGCTTAAAAGCCTCCAAAGAAGGAGCCTCCACCACACTCCGAGTCAGAGAGTTCAAGTGCCGAACAGCTCTCACAGTGAGGAAGTTCTTCCTAATGTTCAGGTGGAATCCCCTTTCCTGTAGTTTGAAGCCATTGTTCCGTGTCCTAGTCTCCAGGGCAGCAGAAAACAAGCTTTCTCCTCCTCCCTATGACTTCCTCTCACATATTTATACATGGCTATCATGTCTCCTCTCTGCCTTCTCTTCTGCAGGCTAAACATGCCCAGCTCTTTAAGCCATTCCTCATACAGTTCGTTCTCCAGACCCTTGATCATTTTAGTCATCTTCCTCTGGACACTTTCCAGCTTGTCAACATCTCCCTTCAATTGTGGTGCCTAGAATTGGATACAGCATTCCAGGTGTGGTCTAACCAAGGCAGAATAGAGGGGTAGCATGACTGCCCTGGATTTAGACACTATGTTACTATTTATGCAGGCCAGAATCCCGTTGGCTTTTTTAGCAGCCGCATCACATTGTTGGCTCATGTTTAACTTGTTGTCCATGAGGACTCCAAGATTTTTTTCAAACCTACTGCTGTCGAGCCAGGCATCCTCCATTCTGTATCTTTGTGTTTCATTTTTTTCTGCCTAAGTGGAGTATCTTGCATTTGTCTCTGTTGAACTTCATTTTGTTCATTTTGGCCCATCTCTCTAATCTGTTAAGATTTTGGATTCTGCTCCTGTCTTCTGGAGTATTAGCTATCCTTCCCAGTTTGGTGTTATCTGCAAACTTGATTTATCATGCCTTCTAGACCTTCGTCTAAGTCATTAATAAAGATGTTAAGCAGATTCGGGCCCAGGACGGAACCCTGTGGCAGTCCACTTGTGATTTCTTTCCAGGATAAAAAAAATGCATTGATGAGCACTCTTTGGGTTCGTTCACTTAGCCAATTACAGATCTACCTAACTGTAGTTTTGCCTAGCCCACATTTGACTAACTTGTTTGCCAGAAGGTCATTGGGGACTTTGTCAAAGGCCTTACTGAAATCCAGATACGCTACATTCACAATGTTCCCACATCTACCCAGCTTGTAACTCTATCAAAAAAAAAAAAAAAAAGAGACCAGATTAGTCTGGCATGATTTGTTTTTAATAAATCCGTGTTGACTATTAGTGATGACAACATTTGTTTCTAAGTATTTGCAGACCACTTCCTTAACAATCTTTTCCGGAATCTTGCCTGGTATCGATGTGTGACTGACCAGACAGTAATTGTTTGGGTTGTCCTTTTTTCCCTTCTTAAATAGAGGAACCACATTTGCTTGCCTCCAATCTGCTGGGACTTCTCCCGTTCTCCAAGAACTCTCAAAGATTATTGCCAGTGTGTTGTCGAAGGCTTTCATGGCCGGGATCACAGGGTTGTTGTATGCTTTCCAGGCTGTATGGCCATGTTCTAGAAGTATTCTCTCCTGACGTTGTGCCCACATCTATGGCAGGCATCCTCAGAGATTGTGAGGTAACAACCTCTGAGGATGCCTGCCATAGATGTGGGCGAAACATCAGGAGAGAATACTTCTAAAACATGGCCATACAGCCTGGAAAGCATACAACAACCCTATTACTGCCAGTGGTTCCGAAATAACTTCCGCTAGTTTCTTCAATACTCTTGGATGTAGTTGATCTGGTTCTGGGGACTTGAATTCGTTCAGAGCAGCCAGGTGTTCCTGGACAACCTGTTCACCTTGTCTGTGCATTACTTTAATTGGTTCTGAACCTGCAAGTTCTCTGAATGGAACAAAATGAAAATACTAGTGAACAGCACAGCCATTTCTTGGTATGTCACTTAAATTAAGTTCCTCTATAATAAACTTTTTTCTGTTTTATCAAGATATTCTGAGATTCAGAATTCCTTGAGTATTTCACTTCATGCCTGGATATGAACTTCCATGTTCCAGATAATGGTGATGTCATAAAGGAAGGCACAAAAGCATAAATGCAGGTACCCAAAACATGCTGCTGGAACAAAACCAAATAAAATATAACACATTAGGAAATATTTCACTGGATGAATAATTAGTTTTTCTCCCCAAAGCTCTGTTTTATACAGGAAAAAGAAGAAGAAATCCCCACACTGGTGTTTCTTAAACTGTGCTCCTCCAGGTGTTTTGGACTTCAGCCCCCAGAAATCCCAGTCAGCTTTCTAGCTGCTAAGAATTATGAGAGCTGAAATCTAAAACATCTGGGGGAGCAGTTTGAGAACCCTTGCCCTATATAGTTGCCTATTTTTAACATATATTCATTGATTAGTTTTGCCATCACAAGGGCACTGATGCTCTACCAAAGAAAGTTCTCCAAACTAAAGAATGTTTTCCAAACATTGTTTTGGACAACTTCCATTAACTAGGAAAAAAGAGAGAAGGAAGGTGGTGAATGTAGCTGGCACAATTGTATCAAACTTCCAAGCCTCTGTTCTTTCAGCCAAAAAAAGTTTTCTGAGGGAATGATCTTCATGTCCTTTAACTTGCACCAGACATTCAAGAAAAAACATATACATTCTAGCTGCATTTGAGGGGAGACCCAACTCAGTCCTAAGCTGAGCTGCTAAAACTCCTGGAAATAAAACTCCAAAATAAATTTGTTTGGCAAAATTTCTCTCCCCCTCCCCCCCCAAAAAAAAGTGTTGATTTCAGAATAACGAAAAGTCAAAGTTTCTTTTCACATCATCTCCTACATTTGGCTAATGTCATTTTAAGGTCAATTTTACTCAAAGATAGCAAAAACCAAATTGTCAGCATAATGCAAAATTGATATATTGTGGTTACAAGTAGGTGGGGGGGGGGGGTTGAAGGCCATTTTTGGAATGAAGTCATTAATAGAAAAATTAAATTAAAAAAGATAGAATGCAGCCCTGTTCCCCTTCTCAGCTGATCAGAACAGGTTGTATTAAAGTATTATTTAAACCTGTTTGCACCTGCCAAGAATTATCTTGGCGGAACAGTGAAAAAAAAAAAACCACAAGTCTTTTATCAATGCTTATTTTTAGCCATTTTATAAACACCACCTGTCTACCAAATCAAATGCTGATAAGAAGTCAACAAATGCTTATTTTAGACATTAGTGAACTTACATATAGGACAATGCAATACAAAGGTCTATCTAGAGCACTTCTACCTCTCTGGGGTACTTTCCAATTACAGCAGCTTATTAGAAGGATATTGTGTATAAAAGGTAAAGACCACATCTAAATGACTGTCCTAGAGGAATAAAAATCTGTCATGTCCCCTTTCTTAAAAAAATGACATAACAATGCTTATTGCTATCTTGAAAGAAAACTGTCAGCTCAGTTATTATATATAAACAATTTAGCAAGAATGGGTGACCACCAATAAATATCTATTGTGGACACTTCAGGAGTAAATCACATTTTCTCCAGGAGACTTATCACTTTGGAGTGTGGAAATCAGATTTCTTATTTTATTCCAGTGGAAGTCACAGGGGGCCATTCAGGAAATGTATCAGTACCCTGAATCAAAATATGCTGTATAGTGAAGTATTTTCTAAAGATGTGCCTAAAATGTGCGAACCAAACCTCTGGCAGAATTGAGGTAGAAGACTCCCAAGTTTTATGTGGAGACTTCTCAGGAAGAAATTGCAGAATTTTGTTTAATTGCCTTCAGTAAGGGTCAGACCCAGTAATTTCAAGTTGCTAATAAAATAAACATTTGTTTCATGAAGTAATGTTTTATATTCTCTCTGTTGTTGTTTTATAAAAGAAAGAGCATCAACAGCATCTATATGTTTCACCTTCCTTGTGAGCTTACTTGAGCCACATGCATCTCCTGGCGAGTCTCCCTAATATTATGAATCTCACAATATCATGTTGTTTTGAAGTTTTTCTGTTCCTAGCATCTGACTGATTTTGGCATCAACTGTAAGAGACCATTTAAGCTTCTCTTTCACCTTTCAAGGAGACAGGCTCTTGTCAGAACCCAAAAAGAGCCTTTAAGTTTAGGGGTCAAACTGAGAGGGGATGCAATCACTTTTAGCTCTGCAATCAATTTCAAAAGACTGCGCATAAGGAATATTAGCATTTGAATCTATGACATAACCAGCCATACTGGCCCTTTTTCAGATAGGTAAACTACCTAGTGCAGTGATGTCAAATATGGATATATCCATTTGTTGCCCATCATTATTAACCCTTCCGCATAATATGGAAATGTTAATTTTCTGCTAGTGGATAAGAAGCCACCTAGAATCGGTTAACCTTTTCTACCTCCCAAGCAAGGCCCAGGGAGTCACTAAATCAAAATTAAATCTTTCTCATTGAATTCTTAGCTCTTGCAGTTTTGTCCCCTGGGAAGGGAAAAATCACTCCTGAGAGAGTTATCATGGGGAAAAGTGTCTTTAATGAAGCTTTCTCACCAGTCCTTAAAGCTTCTGAAGATCGCCGTTATGTGGTGAAAGCTTCCTTGTGTTGCTGAATGTGTTCCATGTATATGTTTTAATGTAGCTTTTTTGACAGTTGTAGAAGTGTGATTTTCCATTATGGACTTACAATGTACTTGATAATTTGATTAGTTGGTTTGATTTCTGTTGGGTGAGCTGGCAGAACTGGGGTTTAGAAAGAAGTTGAAGACCTGGCTATGTGCACAAGCGTTTAATGAATGAACTCAGTTAGCGTCGACATGGATTGGATTAAGGCTCTTGCACAAGGTCTGATGGATGACTGGCATATATATTCGGCATTGCACTGTTTTAAATCTTTTATATATTGTATTTTACTATGTTATTTAGCTATTTTAATTGTATTATTTTATTGTATTATGATATACTGGTAGTGATCCAGCCAGTTGTGTAAGCCGTCCTGAGTCCCCTCGGGGAGAAGGGCGGGGTAGAAATATCGGAAATAAATAAAATAAATAAATACCTATTGGAGTGCTCTAAACAAGTTCCATTAAGGCTGATGAGATGAAGTATATAAATTAAAGAGATAAAAGCCTGACCATTCTTATCAATTACCTTACAAGAATCAAAGAACAGTAAAAAACTTCAATCTCATCAAATTCTAACACATACTCCATCATGGAATATTCTTTGCCCATTTTAGCATTAAAATCAGCAGACATTCTAGCCAAGTGATTAGAGTTGCCTGTGAGCAAACTATCAAATGAAATCCTCCAACTTGGCTCAAGTTTCTAATGAGTTTCTGGCAGATCTTAGAGAAAGATAAACAATGATGCACATCAAAAGGTTTGGTCTGCAGCAATGAATAATTAAGGCCTGACAATAGTTTGAAGCTGACCCAGCTACTTCTATTTTGCCCACTTCTATAATGGAAGAAATCAGAATAGCCAAGTCCCTGCTGGCATTGCCTGCATTAGTGGATTTATGAACAGACTGTTTCCAAGATCTAAAACCCTATAATCTTGGGGAACTTTTCTCCATATGTCCAGTAAAATATGACAAAAGGATAAAAGGCAATGATTATAGTCTGCATTGACTAATTTATTTCTCCAATATGAAATAGTCCAGAATATGAGCTTTAGTGGCTGAAGTAGCTACTTGTCATCTAATAGTCAATCCTCAGAGGAGTCTATCAAAGGAACATATTTTACTCAAATCTCTTTAAAATTACAGAGCTGCTTGTCGGTTTGACTTTGACCCAGGAAGGTAATCCTATTGACAATTCCTGGGCACTGTCACTACTAGAGGCATTATGGCCAGTTAAAAATGCCCTGTTTACTATAAGATTCCAGTTTACATACTCAAAATATTAGGTTTGCTTACTAGACTACTTTATTACTTAACTGGAATATTTTTAGGGAAGGTTACAAAAGAAGGACACACTTTCTTTCCTTTAAAATCGGAACAAGATTCAGTCAGAGAACCATTACAGCCCTTAAAAACCTTAGTTGCAGACTTCAGCTCCTTCTGTTTATGGGAAAGCTCTCAATTTCTTAATGTCATTATGATCCTGGATTGAGGAATTTTGGTAAAAAGAAAATTGCTGTTAGTGACATATACATACAGTGATACCTTCACTTAAGAATTGAATTAATTTCATAGCCTAGGTCTTTAACTCAAACACTCTTATCCCAAAGTGAATTTCCCCATGCTTATGCACTGAAATGCTATTAATCCATTCTGCCCCCTAGCAACCCTCCAATTTTTGTTACATGTTTTAAAGTAAGAAAATGTACTTTATACATAACAAATAATACATAAATGTACTTTCACATGGAACGATATATATAAATATCAACTTTAAAATGGTAGAAGCACAAAGTTGTGGCAAGGAATCATATTTAAGGCAAGAAAATGTGTGTTCGCCAGTGTAACAGTAAGGAAAAACCTGAAAATTCACATGGAACAATAAAAAATGAAGATCAACTTTAAAATGGTAGAAACACAAAGTTGTGGCAAAGAAGCACAAAGCACAAAGTGAAGTGGCAGAAGCATCATTTTCTTCATACTGTACTCATTCCATCATTCCTCTCTCTCTTGCTCTCTCTCCCTTTATCTCATAATGAAGCCAAACATACCAGGAATAAAAATCACACAAAATTAACTAACCCAAACTTCCTCAAAGTTGACAAGAGCAAAGCAGACAGTAATCTCCCAAAGTGAACAAGAGCACAACACACAAGGAACAGGCGCGAGGCATGGAGGCTTCTCCCTTGAATCCCAAAAGCCTTGTACTCTCATGGTAGTGCTTCCTCTGGCTCTAGCTCTTAACTCAAGACACCACTGTTATGTCAAAGCAAAATGCATCCTACCTAAACCCTTCTCCAGGAACGGCTATCAAGAAGTGGACAGTGCCTCTGCTGCTACTTAAGTTGGGGGGTGGGGAAGAGAGAGAAACAGCCCATGTGCTTAGGACATCAAGAAAAGGGAGTAGCATAGACATTAACCATGAGCAATATGATGCAAAATTGCAAATAGTACATCTGAACCAGGATCCACAAAAAAGGAACCCCATAATAAAAGACTTTGCAACTAGAAAATGTAGGAGAAAGCTTTTCAGATATAAATAACTTGAGGACTGCTTGTATACAAGGGCACCAAAATCTTTGAAGTGGTTTGGGCCTCTGAAGGTCCAAATTTAATCCTAGGCTGACCATTAGAGAGATGCAATTCAGGTAACCCCTATGCAATTTTTGGTGTCCGATTTTCGGTTGCCCTGTTCCATTTTTTGGGGAGCTTCCAGGATTCAAGAGAGCAAAATGGCATTTATTGATCTGGCAGTGGGAAGATCCACTCTGGGAAATTTGGCAATGGCAGAATTACCAAGGTTCCCCTGTCCATCATTTTTAGGGCTATCAAGACAAAAAGGGCTACACTTGGAGGACACATTTACCACTACAAGCCTACCAAGTTTCAGATCGTTTAAGTCATCCACTGATTTTAAGGAAATTTTTAAACTTTCTAGAAATACAATTTCCTTTTTTTAAAAAACTGAAAGGTATCCCATGGGAGGATTTCATTGAGATTCAGTACGGCTCCCTCTCCTTCTGGCTTTTGCTCCCCTGAAAGCCTGGACACTTGACCAAGTAACACCCACACCATAGTCACCTCTCTATATATATATAACTTTTTATGGGTGAAAATAGGCTCAGATGACTTGTGTGAGGAAAGGAGCACACACAGAGAAGCCACAAGAAAATATAGAGAGTCAAAACAGTGAACAACTTACAAGGGCTTTATTTAAAAAAAAATGGGGGGGGAGGCTATTAGACTGGTTCAGGAGTACACACAAGCCAGCAAGGGAAGGGAATAAATGAGTCAGTCAAAGAGGCGAACGAGAAGAATAAATATTTTTGAGGAAGAAGGTAGGTGCAAGACTGACTACAGAAGCAAGAAGATAGATAGGGCTGGGGAGGGATTGAATTCTCCCTGTGGGGACTCAAGGGAGTCAGGCTATCCCTTCATTAAACCACCACAATATTTAAGTAAAAATGCCCTTTTACAGCCCTGCCCCTAAAATGCATGCCCACCCTCACTTCCCTAGTAAAATAGTAAAAAGGAAGGATTGATATAAGAAAATTTAAATTGCCAAAGGAAAAGATTGGTATTGAGTCCAAAGATATGCAATCCTAAGAGCAGCAATGACATTGATTTAGAACACAGAGCTAGTTAGCATACAATCTCTCTTTCTCTCAGAAGCCAAGACACCATGGGAAAGTGGAGGAGCTAGTCCTGGTATATATAAACCAGCTTGGCAAAAAGACATGTGATCCGTTTTCTTCCTCTGATTGGCTCTGGCAAGACTAAAGGGGAAAACCCCTGTGTGTGCAGCTGCTGCCACGGCACAGCTGAAAGCAACCAAAAGCAGCTGGTTTCGGTCACCATAAGGTCTATTTTGGCTGAGTAAATTTGAGCCCTGCCACCCACCCTATTTCCAGACATTCAGTTGCCAGATCTGCCTGTCTCAGATCCCGTTTTAAAAAATGGTACCGTACACAGCCCTACTAGCCATATATGCCTTTAAAACAAAATATACATTTTCAAGACAGCAATCCCATCCCAGAGTTCCTTCTGTGACTCTGACATTTAGGGGCAGACTTTGAGGCTTCATCTACACTGTACTAAAATGTGATGTAAAGGGTAAAGGTTTTCCCTGACGTTAAGTCCAGTTGTGACCGACTCTGGAGGTTGGTGCTCATCTCCATTTCTAAGCCGAAGAGCCGGCGTTGTCCATAGACATCTCCAAGGTCATGTGGCCGGCATGACTGCATGGAGCGCCGTTACCTTCCCGCCAGAGCAGTATTATTTATTTATTTATTTACGACATTTCTACCCCGCCCTTCTCACCCGAGGGGACTCAGGGCGGCTTACAACAACCGGCAAAATTCAATGCCAAACAGATCAATAAAACAGCAACACATTTATGACCATTAACAACTATTCATAAAATACAGCACATAAAATACATAAAATACATTAGTCAGCTAAAAAATATAGTTACTTAAAACCACTTTTCCAAGGAACCATTGCACGTAAACCTAAATTCAGACCATGTCAATATATTGCTTATTCATTAAATGCTTGCACACAAAGCCATGTCTTAATGTTCTTCCTGAAGCCCAGGATCTCTTCGTAAGTACAGAGCTAAAGATCCCTTTAGCTCTGTACTTACTAAGAGAAGCCTCCCAATGATGTCAGAAGAGTCTGAGGAGATCCAGTATCTATTGATCTACTCACATTTGCATGTTTTCAAACTGCTAGGTTGGCAGGAGCTGGGGCTAACAGCGGGCGCTCATTCCACTCCTGGGATTTGAACCTGGGACCTTTTGGTCCGCAAGTTCAGCACCTCAGCTGTTTAACACACTGTGCCACAAGGGGCCCCAAAAATGTGATGTAGGGGGTGCATTATCATGAGGTGTCCAAACAAAGCTTCATGATAATGCACATCAACCTGGAATGAACCTGGAAATCCAGGTTTATTCCATGTTAAAAATATACCTCCAAAGATCTAAACCTCTCACTAGGGTCCACATTTTTGAAGTTATGGTGTCTGTGGAGACCACTGCTGAGGTCTCCATGAATGATCTCAGGAGCAGTCTCCATAGTGATCCCAAGCTATCTGCAAAAGGAGGATGGCAATGCCAGCCTCCCTTTCTTGCCCTCCCTTTAGCTCTGTACTTACTAAGAGAAGCCTCCCAATGAAGTCAGAAGAGTCTGAGGAAAATACCCCTCCTCCCTTCTCCAAAACCCTCTGAGGTCTGTTTGTGGCAGTAGAAAGGGAAAGGAAGCACCTAAGCTTTCATTCTGAGGCTTCTCCTGGAAAATATAGGTCTAAAAGGAGGGAACTGGGTACCCATTTGTACCGCTGCTATTTCAGCATGGATTGTTGTCCCCCCCCCCCCCCGCCCCCACCAAAAAGGCAAGGTTTGGCCCTCTGTGTGGGAGGCAAATGTGCAGGGAATTGGAGGTTTGAACTCCGATTCCCTGCACATTTTTTGCTGTGTAGAATGGCCCTGATATCTCTAGAAACTATTATTAAGGGCTTTTCATGTGATTCTTTATTGATGTTCTTTTAGATTCCTATTAATAAACATTAATGTTATCATTTGTTTATTTGAACTGAACTGTGTGTTTTCAATTTCATCTGCAACTTTAAAAAAACCTTTTCACAAGCCACCATGACTCCTGATTTGTGAAAAGTTCAACAAACAACCTGCAGGAGACACTAAGCTAATTCCCTACTTCTAAATGTATTGATATAAAGTCCACTGATTATTACTGATTTTTTCAAATTTAAATAATACTTGATTAGAAATAGTTTGTAACATCTTAAAACTTTTCCTACTGTCTTGGTATTTCTCTTGTGAAGCTACACCAGTGATGAAATACCTATCCATGATTACCACAAAACACACATAATTGAATAAACACTAATGATCCTAATTAGTGCCATAGAGAGCTTTGACTTCATGCATGTTTAATTCCAAATGCTAGGATTTAGAAATGCTAATGAGAGAGATTAGTGAATGCCAATACAGAGATATTTTAATGAATCTTGGCTAATCCAGGACTAATAAAATTAGATGAGTTAAAAAAAAGATAAAGAAAAAGATATAAATATCAGAAAATGAGAAAAAAATATTAAAATTTAACTATAAAATAACAATATGACAAACAATCAAAACAGTATAATGCCATTGCTTTGGGGTGAATAAAAATGTTAAAATTGAAGTCAGAAAACTTTTTCTCCTGCATTAGAAATAGCTTGAGATATTAGGGCATTTTAAATAAAAAGTTTGAATATACAGGTTTTCACTAGTTTTCATTTGTTTTATTCACATATGCAAAAACAAATAATTTCAGAAGTTTTCCATACATTGAGTTGCTTTGGATTTCTTGTTAAAGAAAGGTAAAGGTTTCCCCTGACGTTAAGTCCAGTCATGTCTGACTCTGGGGGTTGGTGCTCATCTCCATTTCTAAGCCGAAGAGCCGGCATTGTCCGTAGACACCTCCAAGGTCATGTGGCCAGCATGACTGCATGGAGCGCCGTTACCTTCCCGCCAGAGTGATACCTATTGATCTACTCACATTGGCATGTTTTCGAACTGCTAGGTTGGCAGAAACTGGAGCTAACACTGGGCGCTCACTCCTTTCCCGGGATTTGAACCTGGGACCTTTCGGTCTGCAAGTTCAGCAGCTCAGTGCTTTAACATACTACGCCACCGGGGCTCCTAGGATTTTTTGTTAGATTTGTATTATTATGTTTAGATAATTGTTGGCACCTAAAATTCACAGAAAAGGGATTTATACAAAAAAGCAATATTTTTATGGAGAAAGCTATGTTTAACAATGGTGATATTTTCCTTTTTTTTACAAACCCAAAAGTCTTGTGAAAGACAGGGTTGTTGTATGTCTTTCGGGCTGTGTGGCCATGTTCCAGAAGCATTCTCTCCTGACGTTTCGCCCACATCTATGGCAGGCATCCTCACAGCCCGAAAGACATACAACAACCCTGTGATCCCGGCCATGAAAGCCTTCGACAACACAGTCTTGTGAAACATCGTTGCTTATTTATTTTCTTAACAGGATATCTTGAGAATAAGAATACAGTATAGTTTTTTGCTTCCCAGATTTTTTAAATACTGCAAACCAATCAAATTGAACATAGTTGGATATTTTTGTTCAGTGGGCAACATCTATACTCAGTTCAGTTTTGTCATACAGTTCATTTCAAATGTAGATTACCATTCTTGTCTACTATGCATCTGTCTAAACCTGATGCAATTGGCAGGGAATTGTGGTTTGTATCCAATTGGAACTCAGAGGAATGCTAAAACAAACATCCTCTGAAGAAATCTTGCCAAGAAACCCTCACAATAACTTTGCCTTAGGGACGCCATAAATTGGAAACAACTTGGAGGCACACAGCAGAATCCATTTAAGAATTTATTATTACATTTCGTTATGTATTTGGTTCTGCAATACTACCATTCAACATACATACAATACAACAGAATTGGCAAATCAGTTATGCTTAATAGATATTGTTTTACAACCTTGATGCTGGCTATTGGCCTTGATTTTTAATTTTTCATCATCATCATCATCAGGTTTAGTGCAACTTATGGTTTCTTATGACTCTATGTTCCAATATGTTTCTATTGACAATCCTGGTTGTAGCACATGACTGCTGGATCATTGTGTCTTTTCTGCAGTAGAATTTGGCAAAAAAAGGAAATAAAACTTGATTTTTATATTGTAACAGTGTTACTTTTACTTGAGAGCTCTGAAATCTATGGGAATTGAGTCTCAAGCATACTCCATAAAGAGAAAAGTATCACAGGTATTTTAACTTTTCACTCCAGATCCAGTTGAAAATCCCCCTCTCTGGAAAAAAAGAAAAATCAGTGGCAAAACATTTCTGTGCCACTTATACTTTCTTTGTGGAATTTATTTTCAGCTGTCTAAATGCTACCATCTTCAGTGTGTTGAAACAAAAGCTATATTTCATTCATATCCTGTCATCCCACAGAAGGAATCTATTTATTTTTTTTACTCTAGCTATTTGACTGCTCATATTGCAACTCAGTAGTCATTTTCATTTCTATTATCCCCTTAAGTCAAAGAAGCACTTCAGAATAAGAGAATGTACTCACCAAGAGCTTTGTCATTTCCACCACTAGTGTTCTTTTTAAGGAATGCTAACTAATAAATACTTGTTTCAAAAGGTGAATATAGCTCAATTAAGAGAGTTAAAAAAAATCATATGCTGAAAGTAATAACTATAGTGAATATTTCATTCGTAGTCCTCCAGAAGGAATTATCATTTTAATAGAAAAAACTTTCACAGGGCAGCATTCACCAAGAAGTAAGTATGGCAATGAAATATCATACAGTGATGGCATGGCAAGGATCCAATTGAGTTCTGCTGTTGAATAATTTCCATCAGCAGAATCAGGTAATGGAAACAATTCTTTTTCCACACTAAAGTTCTGGTACACCTCCAAAATTTGTTCCATAGAGGCTAATTGAGAAACTGCATCAAATGATGTAGACTTAGGGCTTGTCTACGCCAGTCCTTTTACTTGAAGTAGACCCAAAATAAGACCTAGGTATCCAGATGACATCCAGGGACTTCTGGTCTTAAATGCAGGATAAACTTGGAAGAGTACTTTTTAACCCAACGTTAAACAAAGTTAGGGAATGCACCAGAGTTTAACTAAAACTTAATAGAAGTTGCATACTTCGGGCAGAGTGTGGATGACAAACCAGCTCCAAATTGTACCAGCTGGCTTTCAACATGGCCACCTCCTTTTCCCTGCACGGATGAGTCAGGGCCATGTCAAACTCATTGCCAGGGCAATCACCCAGAGATCTCCTGATATCAAGGAGAAGGAGAAGAATTTGTGGCAAAATGAATGATGGGACAGATAAGAGGGACTGGGCTGAATCAGTTTCAGCCTGACTGAACCATCTAGACTCCACCCCTCTTACTATTGTGTATCAGGGAAGTATTGCCTGAGAACCTCTGCAGCATTTAGGGGTGGTCTGGAGAATTTCTGCTCCAGTCTGGCCCCAGATTTTAGTATAGATGTAGATGAGCCCTTAATCGTATGAAAGTTTATGTTACCAACATCTTTCAAATTGGTATATTAGAATTTGTCAAGGGGAGTGGTTTTGCACACAGGATGAAATCACATGGGTGGGAGAAGTGAATACTGAAACAATGAGACCTCTTACCAGACATTTTAACCCTTATGGACATTTATAAAGTCATATTGTTGTACAATTAATTCCATTAGTAATAGGCCACATCCATATGTTTTTTCCTACTTGGTGGTTCTGTAGTGAAACCCAGTTCAGTGCCATTGGAAAGCTATCCTGACCATTCCCTTCCTATTCCTGGAGGTGACCTGGCTGGCATCCATTGCTCATAACCTAGAGTGACATCAGCTAAGACATGAGAAGAAAAGAGAGAAGAGGGGAGAGGAGAGTGGGGAGAGGAGGAATCATCTCCTTCTTTCCTCCTCCCTGCTCTGATTGTCCTGGTATCCCAGCCGAGGGTCCACCAGTTGCTGAGTGGTTTTCATTGTTAACAGAGGACATTTCACATTTAAAATCTTTTTGGATGATTGTAAAAAAAACTCTTACCATTCTGGTAGAAATGTACAAAAGCTCCTGATAATATCAGATAAAGAAGTTGTAGGATACAAAAATAACATCAACAGACTCTTCTGTTTCACTGAACTTTCTGAGTTTTTGACATTAGTCATCAGTGAGGCTGTGCAAAATAAATAAATAAATAAATCCCCAACCCTAAAAAAAACTCACAAGCAAATAAATTCATACATTTGTCTCATGTTTGGAATAATAATATTTGATTACTTATTTATTTCTAGTAGTTACTAGCCGTGCCTGGATATGCATTGCTGTGGCGTAGTCTGGTTGTATGGAAAATAAAGTTATGAGAAGCATCCTGGCTTTGAAGCTGCAAGGCTGTTCAGTGCCCCCTAGGTTTTTTGTTTACTGCGGTCATACCCCAGCCACCTTTGGTTTCTGAACCTGATTCAGAAATGAACTTTGACCAGGATGAAGCTTATTCTGACTTTTTTCCTAGTCCGCAGATAGATAGCTCGGATGCTTCCTTAATTGGGAGAGATACTGAAAATATTACTCCATGGCTGAACCAGATGTTCCGAGTTCCCCAAGGAATGTATCCTTTAACAGAAGGGAGTTTCTGTATCGCCAGAGATCAGAAAAACAAGGGCTCCGAAGGAGTCAACGTTTGGCACCTCGAGGGGATAATGGATAGAAGATTTCCTTGGGAACCTCTGGGGAGTTTGGCTTCCCTTCGCTGTGATCAGATCTAAGTTCCATAAAAGTGCCCTACACTGTGAACACTTTGCGGTGTCAACATAGCGATTTCCTGAGAACAGTTCACCGACTCTAGTTCCTGATTCTACCAAGCCAAGTTTCCTGTTCCTGGCGGCCAAGCCGAGCCGCGACACCCGATTAGAACCGGAGTAAATCCACTTCCTTGTCTTGTTCCTGAATCAAGATTGGTTTTAGCTTCGTCTCGTTCCAGCCTTGATATCAAAGACTTTCTAGTAACTTTGGACCTTGTTATTCAGTCTTGCTTCCTTGTTGTTTTCCCCGCTCAAGAACTTTCCAACAGTTTTGAGCGTGTTTTGGTTTCTGGACTTTGGACAATAATATTGGACATTTCTCTTCAACTCTTTGGACTAATTCATACCTTTTTACAAAGGACTATTGTCCACTCATCCTTTCCACTTATTCATTCCTGAATTTATAATTGTTTTATTAAAGATATTATATGATTATTGGTCTTTGTTTGGTTTCCAGTGCTCACGCTGCCTTGGGGTGCAACAACTGCTTTGGAAAAACAAACATTACATAGATATAAAATTTAATATTTATTATTATTATTATTATTATTATTATTATTATTATTATTATTATTATTATTATTATTATGCAATCCTTAGGACATTATTCACCCCTGTAAGACAGGGAAGGCTGAGACCCCCATTCTTTTAAAGGGCCAGTGTTATAGAAAAGGGGGGACATGAAAAGTGGAAAACATCATCCCATACTCTCTCCCCTTCTGTATAACACTGATGCACATTCTTTCACAGGATAAGCCATCAACCCCTAATGCTCCCTTTCCAAAGTATCCCTTGCCCTTTTAAGAAGAGGAAGGTGGGTCCCCTATTCCTTTTTTAAAAGGAGAAATATGGGGTCCTGCCTTACCCCATCTTTTTAAGGTCTTCCTCCAAATCCTTTTCCAACACATTTCTTACTTCCCTCAATGGAAATAATACAGACCCAACTTTTATTAATTATTACATTATTAACCCACCCCCCTTTCCAAATTATTAATCACCCTTTTAAGAAGAAAGTGGGCACTCCATTCTTCTGTTTTTAGAGCATTGAATATTGTGTGATGGGCACTTCCAATTGAAAATAATGGGGATCAAGGTTATAAATATTTTTCTCACTCACTAACCAAGATCCAGGTGCCTCGGCCGGGGCTGCTGTGTTTGCTGAAGGTGGTGTTGCTAGCCTCCATGGTTGAGGGAAGGAGGAAGGAAGGGAGGGAGGAGGAAATCCTGTGCATGCAGCTCTCTCTTTCTGGCATGGCCGCCAGGTCCTCTGGGAAATGTAGTTGAATCTGATCAGTGGGCCTCTGTGCCAACCGATGTAATGCTTGGCTGGGACTCTGTTTACCGGCATGCTTCTGAGCCACTCCCCTTGCAACAGTTGGTGTGTTTTGGTTTTGGGCTGTATTATATTCATTCCAGTTAAATACTGTAGGTTTTTCTGAGTGAAGGATATACCTTGGATGTCTTGATGTATTGTAGCCAAAATATTGTGTCATTTCATCCAGTGGGTTTTTTGTTTACTGCATTGCAAAAACATACAGATGTGAAAAAATTGTTTTCTCTTCAGTATTGTATCACTACTAACTCTACCAGAATGAAATATATAAAAGTGTTACTTCCCAATATTCCACTTTCAGAATAATTGCAAAATGAAACTGTTAATATTGCCCAGTAAACAGTTTTAGGCCTTCATATTCATAGCTCACACATATAATAAAATTATCTAATTAGAAACTCCATTCTCACTGCATGAATTAAGCCATGCTTCACTTCAAGCTTCACTGCCATTGCTGAGCCTGGGTTTTGGTATAGGGCATATAGGACATATTTAGGAGGCATATTATCCTTTTATGTTTCAGCCCTGTTTTGCATGGTAGGTTCAGTGCAAATTGAATTCTCTTTGTGGTTGTAAATAAATAATGGACCAAATGAATCTTCTACCATTTAAAAACTTTTTGAAGACTCATTAAAGCTAATTGGCTTGTTTGCATGTGTGAGAGCTGATAGGTGAGTGGGGACGGCAGGTCTAGGATGGCTGCTTCAAAGCCTATGATTTTTCCCTTTAAACTGCTAGAGTAAACTTTAATTAAGAATCATAGATTAAAGGTGGGAGATCCCTTTTCTGTATTCAATTTTACAACTTAGTAAACTATCTCTATATTCTTTCTCCTCTAATCCTATTGGGATAACAGAAGAAATAATAAAAACCTGTAACTCTCAAAATCTCCTCTATTTTATTTATAAAAACTCAATCTTGTTTTCTTTCTTTTCCAAAGAAAGAAATCTTGGGGGAGTGGAGGTATATTCTTGAAAAGGAAACAAACTCCACCCAATTCAATCCATTTTACCACTCCAAATCTATAGATAATTTTGGGCCCTCCTATACAGCGTAAAATGTGACACAAATTGGTTTGTGTTGCATTTTGAGACCACACTTTTGGGGGAAAACCCACCATTAGGGTTGAGGGGTGACACCCACCAATGTCAATGCATGATTGATAGTGGGAAGGGACATCCCTGTCCCCCATTTCACCCCCAAAATAGAAGAAAGGGTCTCCTTACCGAGGGACAAGGCTTGCTTTAGTTTGTGGCACTGAGAAATGATGCGATGGAGCTGAGGAGAGGTCAGTATAGACCTAACTGCTCTCAACTGCACTATATGAGTCTATACGATTCATAACATGCATTCCAGCCTGTCAACATCTCCCTTCAATTGTGGTGTCCAGAATTGGACACAGTATTCCAGGTGTGGTCTGACCAAGGCAGAATAGAGGGGTAGCATGACTTCCCTGGATCTAGACACTATACTATTGATGCAGGCCAAAATCCCGTGGTTTTTTTAGCTGCTGTATTGTGTAGGGCTGTAGAAATAAATAAATAGAAGCTTTACCACAGTTTCTGATTCAAGATAAACCCTGCAACATAATAAAATGTCACTCAAGCTTGTGTAACAAATAACAATATCTTTACTTCAGTTCAAAAGTTCAAACAGGGCAACAATATATATAACAGTCTTTTTGAATTCACACAGAGAACATAGAGAATAAACAGTCCCTTTAAACAGTCTTTATATGCCTTATTTGCTTTATAAATAACCAGGCTTCGGAGAATATGCCAGCCATTTCCTTCCTGACCAATTTCCAGTCAGCTGCTCTCTTCCCTCTCCAAGATGAAAGTGGCAGTTAAAACCGTTTGCCTCAACACCAAGCTAGAGACAACAGCCAATCGGAATCCTGGCTCCTGACTGGCTCAGCCAATCAGATGTTTCCACATGCTCTTTCCAGTTAACTCACCACATCATGGTGCCTCCTTACAAACCCTCATATGCATGACATTGTTGGCTCATTTTTAATTTGTTGTCCACGAGGACTTCAAGATCTTTTACACATGTACTGGTATCAAGTCAAGTGTCCCCCATTCTGTACCCTTGCATTTCATTTTTCTGCTGAAGTGGAAACTTGAACTGCCATAGCAGAATACTATGAAATCAGGAGTTGGAAATGAAAAACAGGCAGCTAAAACATCTTGACTCCATCAGTTCCTGGACAAATGTTGACTTTTCTTCTTTAAGTGATAATTGGTTTTCCTTTTTAAAGAGCATTGTTTGCTTCCTTCTTAATGTAAGGAACCTTGTAAACACTTCCTTAATGTAAAGAATCATTATCTTTGGTAATGTAAACATGTTGTTTTCCACCAAATGTTAATCATTTGTTTCTGGTCATCAAAGTCTGCAGTTCAGCAACTTTTAATTAAAGTTAAGGAAATGTCCTTTTGTAGTTTTCTAGGCTTTATTTCTTAGGATGGCATCTCCAAGCCCCAAAATTACATCTTTCATACATTTTCATTCAAACCTGACATCATATATTCATAACATAGGTGTCCTTTACGGCAGCCTTCAAACCCCTTGGACTGAAACAGAATCACCTTTCTTAAGGCAGCATTTTCCCTGGGGTTGTTTGCACTGACATTTCCTCTAATTGTCTCTCCAGGATTTCAATTATTTATCTTTTTACAAAACACCTAACCCCAGATCATAGGAAGTAGTTTTAAATTAACCCTTTCCAAAAGCCTCTGCAATGGTAATCTGGGGAAACTGGCATTTTGGCTCCTCCCACACATAGGATCATGTCATTGTTTTCTTTACAAGCGGGCAAGAAAAAATGGGCAACAAGGCTTAACATTACACTGGAAAATTGGCCATTTGGCCCATCTCTTTGTGGGAAGTTAAAAAATAAGTCACTTGCAATTGACTCAGGAATAGTTGGAAAAACAAGCACTTTAGAAACAGCTAAATACCTCACCCCACAGTTGAAACTTGTGTCATGTGAAGGGCACAGTGGGTTGCTGTTTCTTAAATGTGTAGAAATGCTGATTTTATTGTGTGTGATGAAGTCATAAGTCTCTTGTGGCATGTAGCTGAGATCCAAAAAATATCCAAATTATAACACAGCCAAACAACAACAACAAAATCTTGGTGTCTTTGTTTTTAGCCTTGTTTCTGGGGTTATTTGGTGTGGTGATTCAGAAAATTACATTGCATAGATGATATAATCTCTAGTTTATTAGATATCGTAATCATGATTTTCTATGGGCAAGCAGACGAACTCTGGTATGTATCATATATCTAAAAAACTTTTAGGTGAAAACTGGTGCCATTTTTGGAATTGGTAGGTCAAATATACACAGAAACAGGTCTATCATTTGTGGCACCAAAATGTATGTTGGCCATTGTAATAGCTTTAGTCAGGAGATTATGCTGCTATCTCACTTCTTCCAATACCCGGCCCTATCTATGCTGCTTGCACGATCACATGTCTTTGCCCTTGTATACCCTGACCATGTCCATTGCACTATGGCAATTTCGCTGCATGCAGCTGTTTGATATTCTTATGTTTTATTGAAATTGTGTTTTTAACCATTTTGTTACTTCTATTGTTTTTATTCTTATTTTTTTTGTTTTTGGTGATATATGCACTTGTATCTAGGGGCACTCGCCCCATGTGCAAGCCGTCCTGAGTCCCAGTTGGGAGATGGTAGCAGGTATAAAAATAAAGTTATTATTTTATTATTAGAGTAGACACTAAACAGTAGACCTCTTACTTTCGAACTTTTTAAAAAAGTATATTGGTTCTTTACATCCAGTTCTTTCTCTTAAGATCATTTTACCCATAACATTTTCCTGAAAACATTTTTCTACCTCCTGTTAGCTTACCACTTCTAGGAATGTTTGACTTATCCTCTGATTTTTAGTGAATTTTCAAAGTTTTTATAAAAATATTTTTAATAATAACAAAAATCTGTTCCTGATTTGGAAGTGTTATTTCCTGTTTCACAGGGTTGTCTTTATTTGAAAGTCATTGTTCTTTCTGCCTCTATGCAGCCAAAGTACAATCAAAGCACCCCAACAGATGGCCATCCAGCCTTAATATCAATATTTAAAGAGTTGGAAGAGATCTAGTTTTGACATGACCTGGAAGAGGCCAGGCAAGGCAGGCAGGGAAGGCAAGTAGGAGAGCAGCTGATGGAGGAGAAGGGAAGGGAGGAAGAGTGAGCAAACACTGCTGCTGCTGTTCTCCCTCCTCTTCTTCCTCTCTGGCTGAGGACAAGAAGTCATTAGGAATTGTGGGAGTTGAAGTCCTGGAGGGCTGAAGTTTGTCCATGGCTGGGCCATACACACACATACACACAAATATAGAGCAAATTTTAAAAGGAATACTACTAAAACATAGATTTAAAATGCAACCTTTTCCCTTCCCAGAATAATACTATTATACATATTTTAACGTGAGTCCCTTTCTGTCTCAAATCTAGAGAGAAAAGTGGGGTGCCAATAATAATAATAATAATAATAATAATAATAATAATAATAATAATAATAATAATAATAATAATAATATCAGGGTAATTTAAAATAAAAGGGAAAATCCTTAGCAGGGTGACAGTTTGCTATCCCCGCCCATTTCAAATGTTCTTCTCTCCCTGAAGTGGAAAATCACACACCAACCTGGGTGGAGGTTTATTTAGAGTTCTAGTTTGGGGTTTTGCCAGCACAAAACCGGAGTGAAGTGATCTGGATCATGGATTGGGATTGATCTACCCTCCCTTTCTCCACTTTCCTCGCTTTAAAGCTTCTCACAAAGACAGTAGGGGAAAGCTGCGAAGGGGAAGAAGAAGTGGTTTGCAAGGGAGATCCTGCAGAGGTGAAGCAGCAGCCACCAATGCCCTTTGCAAACCAGGCTCTCTCCGCTTTTGCAACCAGGAAGGGAAGGGGGATTTCTCTCCTGGATAGCAACGGGTTTAAGAGCCCCATAGAAACCCACCAAGAAGGGAAGGGGGATTTCTCTCCTGGGCAGCCAGGAGAGAAAATGCTCCAGGTTTGGTTTGTATGAGATTGGTTGAATTAAAAGACTTTCTGATATATACAAAGGTTATCCAAAGGTATTCCGAGGCATGGGTGCCAATGCTTTGAATTGGAAGGTTAAATTCGAAGCGCCAAACCAAAACCCCATTTGGATTTATTACGATTAATGAATTTATTATGATTAACGACAATTCTGATTAATTCGTGCATGCCTGTTGGCTATATATGACACCTGATGCATGACCTTTAGTGCTGGAAGATATTTTCAAAATAAAACTTTCAGTTGATTTAGTTATTAGTTGATTTTTATCACCTCTAGTAATTTTATAATATCATGTAGTTCTTACATAGTTATCTTAGCTGTCTACAAAATCTCCCATACTATCATGTTGCATAGTTTTACTCTTTATGTTTTCTTAACTTTCCTTACTTTATATTTAGCTATGTGTACCTATGATTTTATAATCTATGTAATGTTTGAGGAATGTGATTTTTACACAAAGTTTGTTATATAAAAATGTTGATATTTATCATTTCAGCCAATGTAAAATTATGAACCATTAAACTACTGAACACAAACATTCTCTTTACAAAAGAGAATACAAAAACAACGAAATACTAGCACAGAATTATAAAGAAGATGCCTACGCATTCACAATTTCTCCCGTGTATATGTGTTAGAAGGCTTGGATCAACATTCCTTGTGTTCCTTATGTGAATAGAATAAAAATTGTTTTTCAGACTTTTATGAGGAAGATATCCAACCAGGAATAATTCAGACCCATGTTTGGCTGAATTTTGGGGTAATCTTATACAAGATGATTCTCTGATTAATAACTGATGATTCCCTGAATAACTCAGACCCTTGTTTGGCTGTATTTTGGAATAACATTCTAAAAGATGATTAATTAAAACTAAAGTCTGTGCCAGAGCAGATTTAGTAAATTAAGAAGAATTTTCTCACCATCTCAAAAATGCTGAGAACAACAAAATATTGGCACAGTTACCTAACAAAAGAGTAAATGCTCTTGAGTAATATAAAATAAGGCATTCCTCACACATTTCAGCAGAGTGCAAGGAACACTGAATTGTTGCTCAGGCTAATCAGGCAAAATTGTATGAATTAAATCCAAAGCAAATCAATTATACATCACACCTAGTAATATCAAAACAGAATCACAGACTTTTATTCAGAACTTTATATGTCTGAATCTGACAGCACAACTTTATTGAACTAAGTTTTTGACACTCAAGAAAAATAATATTTATGAATATGGAACCTATGATTTTGGGTGCCATCAAACATCTAAAACCTAAAATGTTTCCTAAGAGAGTATGACTTATGTGGGATTTTTTGTGAACATTTAACATGACATCTCTAGTCTCCCCAGTGACATAATCAATAAAGAAGCAATATCCAAAAACTGAAATGAAATGATAACCAGACCAGTGGATATTCTTCTGCAGTACAAGTATGCCTTCCTATTTCATTATTAATTCTTCATCTCAGTACTGATGTTTATCTTTGTTAATTTAACAAATTTATCTGTATCTATCCTGATTAGACAGTCTTTATGTCTAATTACCCAGTGCATTCAGTGGAGTGTTCAACTAACCTGATTTCAGCAAATAAAAAGAAATTATTCACAACATCTATTTATTTATGCTGGTAAGGCATTTGATAGGGTCAAATGGAACTAACTCTTCACATTACTGGAAAAAGTCAGCCACAATTTCATATTGTGACCTTCCCTGAATAAAAAAGTCACAAAGCAATCATTCTTCCAAAATGAATAATGAGCTGCCTCATAGCTTCAGCTGAGAATTTGGAGAAGAAAAGGGAGATAGATAAGCATAATTCTTGATAGCCAATACCATTAACAGATTAGAAAGCTGGGACAAAACTAACAAAATGAATTTCAACAAGGAGAAATGTAGGATCCCTCACTTAGGCAGAAAAATTGAAATGCACAGATACAGGATGGGTGATAATAGTACATGTGAATGAGATATTGGAGTCTGAGGGGCCTTCCACACAGCCCTATAATTCAGAATATCAAGGCAGATAATCCACAATATCTGCTTTGAACTGGATTATCTGAGTCCACACTGCCATACAATCTAGCTCAATGTGGATTTTATACAGCTGTGTGGAAGGGGCCTGGGTTAAAAACAAGTTGAACATGAGCCAACAATGTGATGCAGCAGCTTAAAAAGTCATGGGATTTTGGACTGCACCAAAAGGAGGACAGTGTCAAGATCGAGGGAAGTCATGGTGCCTCCCTATTCTGCTTTGGTCAGACCACACCTGGAATACTGTGCCCAATTCTGGGCACCACAATTTAAGATTGATATTGAAAACGGGAACATGTCCAGAGGAAAGTGACTGAAATGATCAAAGGTCTGAAGATCTTGCCTATGAGAAGCAGCTTAAAGAGCTTGGTATATTTAGCCTGCAGAAGAGAAGGTTGAGAAGAGATATAATCACAATTTTTAAATATTTGAAAGGCTGTCATAAGGAAGAGGGAGCAGACTTGTTTCCTGCTGCCCTGGAGACTACTATTCAGACCAGTGGGTTCAAATTACAGGAAGGAAGATTTCACCTGAACATTAGGAAGACCTCCCTGATCATAAGAACTTTTCAATTGTGGAACTCACTGCCTGGGAGTGCCCTAGAGGCTCCTTCTTTGGAGGTTTTTAAACAGAGGCCCGATAGCAGACTGGGATGCTTTGATTATGCCTTTTCTGCATGGCAGGGGGCTGGACTATGTGGTCACTTCCAAATCTATAATCCTAGGGTGGAAAGGGAACAAAATACACCCAGGTTTAGGACTAACAGGATTCTCAAACATTTCATTCCTCTGTGTTCTATGTTCATGTTGTTATTAATAACATCCGTGTGTGTGTACCAAAATAGATCTGAGATGAAACTCAGATGAGACAATTTTTACTCTTTCAGATTTTGATCTAGCATAGTTCATTATAGAATGCAGGCTTACAAACCTCTGGTATCATAATATTATTTTTGTTCTTTCCTTATTACTCAGTGAAACAACAACATGTTCTACAGAGTAAAAGTGAACTACTTCCTTTGATGCTTAAAAATTGGTATTCAGGGTCAAAGTCTTATTTTAATCACTTGTTTGGTAAGAATCCCATCACAAGGAAATAGAAGATATAAAGAGAAGATCAAACAGCCAACTAAGCATCAAAAAGAAGCCCCAGAGAAAGTGGAGGAGACTAAAACTGAAACAAAGAACTAAAAATAAGAAAATCAAAACAAAGATAACATGAGCAACCAATAAATGGATCATATTTGGTGATTCAACTGTAGAAATGATCCTGTGTCAATTTGTTTCAACAGAGGGTTTAAGTACTCACAAGATTTTTGGTGACTGCTGTAGTGATTAGGCCAATGTCTTTCAGAGGGATTAAAATGGGTGAATAGAAACATCTGATCCGTATTTTTGCAAATGATATACTCGTGTTCAGAAATTATCATACATGTGAAGCAAACACTGGAGCACTTGCAGACTTGTAGCTAAGATATAATTTTTCACTGAAAAATTATATATATAAAAGTATATATAAACTTTTTCCCAAATCTTTGAAAACCACATAGCTCTGAAAGCTATTCATGATTCAAGACTTAAGGCCCTTCCAGAAAGGCCAAAATTCTGAGAGGAACTGGCATTTTGAATCCCAGTTTCTCCTGGGTTTGAGGAGGCCACACAGAAGCCCCAAATGCCAAGATTTTGAAGGAGATGGAGAGGCGCCATATCCTCCTAGATTAGGGGTCCCCAAACTAAGGCCCGTGGGCCGGATGCAGCCCTCCAAGGTCATTTACCTGGCTCCTGTCCTAGACTTTGAGACCATCAAGATGGCTTTTGGAGGTCACTTTCCTTACCTATGGGCTTATGAAACCATCTAGATGTTTTTGAGGTCACTTTCCTTACCTATGGGCTTATGAAACCATCTAGATGTTTTTGAGGTCCCTTTCCTTACCTATGGTCTTCTGATGGCCTCATCTAGATGGCCTTTGAGGGTCTCTTTTCTTACCAATGGTTTTATGAGACCATGTAGATGGTCTTTGGAGGTCTCTTTGCTCACCTATGGTTTTATGAGATAATCTAGATCAGGGGTCCTCAAACAAAGACCCATGGGCCGGATGTGGCCCTCCAAGGTCATTTACCTGGCCCCTGTCCTAAACTTTAGACTTAGGGTTGACCTAGGTCTGAAATGACTTGAAGGCACAAAGAACAATCCTAATTTTGGAGTATTTCATCATAGTCTTGCCCCCCAACAGTCTGAGGGACTGTGAATCGGCCCTCCACTTAAAAAGTTTGAGGAGCCCTGTCCTAGATCAACCAAAAGGAACTTACTGTACGCAAGACACACTTTCCCTACCCTAACTGGATGTCATTATTGACTGTCTAGAAATATTTTTTTAAATCATTGCACTTCCTCTGCCCTTTTCCTTGCAATGATTATAGAGCAACATATCTATGACTGCTTGTGTGTCAAAGCCAGGCCAACCAGAGATTAACCCAGGAGGGCATCTATCCAGCCTCCCCACCCCCTCTGTTTCTCCTCTAAACTTTCCTGAGGGGCCTGACTGCATCTTCATGTCCCTTGGAGAAAGCTTCCAACAAGTCAAAACTGTAAAATCAGTTGTGGGTAATCTTTTTAAAAACCCATTTTGCACAATTATGTGGAAATGTTATAAAGATAGTTCATTGTAGATACCAGAGATACTTTTACATATAGACAGGTCCATGTCACCTTTGCACCAGAGAAGATGTTCAGAAGAACTCTTGACAAAAGTGTGGTTTACATTCCACCAAGTTTCTCAATTTTAAGAATAGACATTGGTCCCTTTAAGGTAAAAAAATAAATCAACTGATAAAAACAATGTGGTTAGTTCTTAGTGTTGTCTGCGTTCATTGGATAAAATTAAAATTCACTTAACAAAAAGTTAAGATTGGTGTGCCTCTCACCAAAATGGGCATGACAAAGTTCAAACTGGGCAAAGAAAAAAAAATCACACACTTTCATTCACTCTCCTATCAATATTTACCACCATATATTTCAATTCAGTGTCTTATGATTTCCCTTTTTATTCTTCCAATACTGACACCCTTTTCAGTAATGCCAAGACATTTAGCTTTTTTTTGGGGGGGGGGTACTATACCCCTCTGTAAAGTTACATAGAAGTGTTTCTGCCTCTCTCTCTCTCTCTCTCTCTCTCTCTCTCTCTCTCTCTGTGTGTGTGTGTGTGTGATAGAGAGAGAGAGAAAGAGAGAGAGAAACTACATAGTGTGGTAATAGGAAAGAGACAGCATTGGTTATGAAAGCTATAGAGTAAAGGTTTTCTATTGTTGCTCAGGGCAATAGGTGTACTCCTATCCCAATGTTTCAACAGTCTGGGAATGGCACACACTCCTTTCCACAGCTCAAATGATTATGTCCTTCTTTCAACTCAGAATACCCCCTGTGTCCTCTTAGTATATGGTGGTTTTGTCACTCCACTATTTTAGATCTAGGAAAAAGAAAAAAGTCAACCTATACGTTTTTTTTCTAGTTTGAAAAATTCCTGCTATTTTTTTATCCCAGAAGATCACACACACACAAAGACATACAAACTGTTTTGGGGATTGTGCACTCATCCCCAAAGAGTATACAGTGTTCCCTCACTACTTCGCGGTTCACTTTTTGCAGATTCACTGTTTTGCGGTTTTTCTATAAACTCTAAAAGGATATTATAAATCATGGCAAATTACAATTTACAGCCTAAAGAAGGGAGGAAAGAGAAGCCGAAGGGAGAGAAAAGGAGCCCAAGCTGCAACGGGAGGAGAAGGAGGCGATTTATCAACACACGGTTGGTTGATAAAGACTTAAAATAGTGTGTAATTACTAAAATAATGTATAAATATTAAAATAAATATAGTGTCCCTACTTTGCAGATTTTCACTTATTGCGGGTGGTCCTGGAACATAATCCCCGTGATAAGTGAGGGAACACTGTACTCTTTTTCTTGGCAAATCTCAGCATGCTACAATATTCAATTGATAGTAAACCAATGCACAGATTCTCATTTTAAAGAATAGCACCCAGTTGTTGTTAGTCTCTATTTGAGAGTTGGGAATGTGGACAGGAAAATAAGACAGTGATAGAGTTTTAAAGAGAAATATCTACCATAAGCAAATTGCTATCTGAACATGTGTTTAAAATTATTAAATATGCATTTTGGAGCTGTTCATTTTCCATTTCCAGGAGTTAAATGAAACAAAACTCATCACTGTTTAACCAGTTATGGGACATAGCCTCAGGCAAAGAGACAAGTAATAAATATTACAAAAGCATTAGATCAATAAATAAAATGTCTACAAGCCACATATGGCACATGTTTGTCATACAAACATGCTTTTGAAATGGAACATGAGAGATCATAGGCCTTGCTGAAGTATACAGTCAGCTCTGCATGACATGATTGTCTCTCACTCTCATGGTTTCTGTCATTTGCATGCTGGCTCATTACAGCAGAGAAAAGGTTTTTTAAAAGCTAATTACAGTAGAGAAAAAAAGCTTTAAAAAGCCAAAGTGTTCAGTATATATCTCACTGTGCCCAATCAAATAATATGTCCAGATAGTTTGGACTAGACATGAGACACACTTGCCAAGAAATGCTGGCTCTCATAAACTGGCATGGTTGAACACTCTCCAATTGTGATAACTATTCTTACCACGATTTGCCCAGTTTTCCTTATACTGATTTCCCAATTTTCACAATATCGTATTTTGTAAGTTATGAGTCTTATTAATGCACTAATATTTTATATATTCAGGATAATAATTCTGGGAAGCCTCGGTGCGGATTCTTTGCAGTGCAACCATTCAAGTTAATGGAAGTTATGTGTCAGCTCTACATGCATTACGCTGAGTGTTTACTCCTGTAATTGCATTTACTATCAACATTATTACCCCACTTAGTATTTTGTGACTCAAAACATTGGGCCGGCTTGGGTGATGCATTTAAGGCTTTGACATTTCTTTCTCTAGCTGATGCCCATGTAGTGAAAACAGTCAATTATCTGACAGGAAGAAAACCTACATGAAATTGAATTAAACTACTTACTCCTGTTGTTAAGGAAAAAACTGACTTAAACTTTGACAAAGAAGCACAGTCAATTTTACATAACATTTCTCTCTGCTGCTCAGACATACACTTAACTGTCCAGTTAAAATATCATTTTAATATCATTTGCATTGCCTTGACGTCAGGGTAACCTTTTCAAATGCTCTCAGACATCCACTACAATATTGCCAATGTTAGTAATGCTGACATTTCTAATATAGCTTTTAAAATCTTCGATTTAATATAAAGAAGAGAGTTCAAATGTGCTTGCTTGAATGTTCACTGACAAACTGATATGTAAATACTTGTCTAGAAATGAAGCTGAGTGTATGTGAGGACCAGGATTGTGCAGCTGGAAGCATTTGATCTCATTTTTTTGATCCCAACTCCATATACAACCAGGTTGTATAGATCACATGACAAAAGTCTAGGGATGGAAAGATAGCTGGGTGAAGCATATTCCTTACCACCAAAACTGTGGAGGAACAGATAGTGGAGAATTAGGTTACTGATTTTTTTTCTTCCAAGGAAAGCACCCACCCCAAAGGGTTTCTTCTGATAAATTATAGGTAATGCATTAATACGGTGTTGCCATGAGCCACAAATTTATAGGCACTCTGTTTAAGATGGTCAACAGATTAATTTAATTAATTTGATGTGTACATTTTATACATACAAAACAAAATGTTATTGAGCAGCTGACCAAAATAATTGGGGATGTGTATTCAAATAATAAAACTATGCATATGTACATGTGTTTGTTTGTTTGTTTACCTGACAAAAATATCAGTACTCTCGCTGATGACCTATTCACAGTACCATTTGGGGTATATGTAAAGTGCTTTTCCTTTTTCAAATTAGACAACAAATTATAAGGGATATTTCTTGAGGCCTGGAAAGCTTGTACTGAATGGGACATCAACAATCCAGTACAGCACACATGTCAAATGCTAGGCCAGCAGTTCGAATTCAGTCCACCTCATCATTTTATGTGGCCCATGAGGCTTTCAATGCCAGGGTAACATTTATACAATCCTACCATTACAAACAGCCCTTTGAAGACGAACATAAAGAGGATGTGGTCTTTGGCGAAAATGAGTTTGACACCTCTGCTATCCAGATATATCTCAGCAAACAAAGTAGATGTGTTTATAGGCTTAATTTTTTTAAATGGAAACTTTGGTACCTGATGTAGAAATAATATGGAAATGTAGGAATATGTTCCATCTCCACGAAAAGAAGTGTTCAATGTGTTTCAGACATTTTTTGATTTAAAGTTACTATTATGCACATGAGAGATGAAATAAATAAGCTAGGCGTTCTTCTGGAGACTACTTGAGAACTTCATTCAAAATGCACCACGGAATGATTTTTTATCAGTTCCATCCACTTTTTGTATGAGCTCCATTTTGGTACTGAAACTTAGGATGCAACTACACTGTAGAATTGTTGTACATTGACACCACTTAAAATGTCATGGCTCACTGCTATGGAATCATGGGTCTGCAGTTTTACAAGGCTTTGGGTCTTCTCTACCAACGTGAGTGGATGCCTCAGCAAACTATAACTCTCAGGTTTCTGTAGCATTGAGCCATGGCAGTAAAAGTGATGTCAAGCTGTATTAATTCTGCAGTGTATATGCACCCCTGGAGACCTATGCTTATTCAACATACTAGAATAGATAGTCAGGTAGGTTACCTTACTTTATCCTTTTCTTTCTGTTTTGTTTTTCATACATGTTCAGTAAGTGATTCTGGAGGCAACTATTTTCCTTGCCCACTGTATGTAAACATACATGATTGCAGTTGGGATCGCCTAGAAAACAGCTGAAATCCATTTTCTGTTTACTGCTGAAAAGCAAAACTGAAAATTTATCTTTATTGAGTCCTTCTTCGCCGTCCTTTTAAAGCATTCCCTTACAACCCAAAAGCATCACTAAATCCCAAGAAAAATCCTCAAAACTCTACCACACTACAAATGGATCACTTTCACACTACACAATTGTAATACTCTGGTAACACCGTGACTGCTTTTATGCCTTTTGTTGTAACATCACAAAGAACACTGAGTTTCTAGCCTAGCACAGGATCGTTTTACAGCTCCTTCATAGAAGTTTGCAATACCTTACACTGAACCAAACCACGTAACATATCAAGATAAATCCTCTTTATCAACCTGGTATGTGCAAGTTGAATGCGTGGTTTCCATGGTAACCAAGGTAAGGACCTGAAATAATAAATAATCCCCAAAACTTCTTTAATCTAAGGCACAGCAGCATTTTTGAAGGGCTACAAAACCCCCATCCTCCTTCTCTTCACATAGAACTGATTGTTTCTTGAGATCTTAAAATTTAATTTGTTTCTGGTTACCATAGTGTACTTAAACTCTTGCCTGGAAATGAATGCTTTGCTAAGATGCCATATCCCAAAAAAACAAATTCAGTCTGTGCTTTCTTTGACAGTGAAACATATCAGGTCTGGTTTGACAATAGTACATGTGGAAATGATCAAGGGATCTTATTAGATCACAAGAGAAATGTGAATTAATCGTACCGGTATGATGTAGCAGCTTCAAAAACCAACATGATTCTTGGCTGCATCAACAGAAGTACAGTGTCCAATTGATGGAAGTAACTGTACCACACTCTTCTGTTTTATAACTCACCTGGAATAATGATTCTGATTTTTGAACCACAATGTTAGGAAGGTAAAGGTAAAGGTTTCCCCCTGACATTAGGTCTAGTTGTGTCTGACTGAGGGTTGGTGCTCATCTTCATTTCTAAGTTAAAGAGCCAGCATTGTCCGTAGACACCTCCAAGGTCATGTGGCTGGCACGACTGCATGGAGCGTCATTACCTTCTTGCTGGAGCGGTACCTATTGATCTATTCACATTTACATGTTTTTGAACTGCTAGTTTGGCATAAGCTGGGGATAACAGCTGGAGTTCACCCCACTCCCCAGATTTGAACTGCTGATCTTTTGATCAGCAAGTTCAGCAGCTCAGTGGTTTAACCCACTGCACTATCAGGGATTTCAAATTTAAGGAAGATAATCTTTTAAATAAAGTCAGATTCTGACACACAACAAAACCCAGCTGTAGACAGGGGACATCTTTGGTGGCCTCGAGGAAAGAGTTTTGGGGGGATTAATGGCTGTGCTGTTACATGCAGCACCAGTCATGGTGAAAAATCTTTGGTATATTAAATGTATATGCTATCGGGACTAAAAATTAACCCGCATAAAACTAAATTACTTACAAAAAACATGACAAAAGAAAGAGAAATCTTACTGACAGGGACATCTAATATTCAAATTAATAAGAAGATTCAGTACTTAGGAATAACCCTAACAGCGAAGAATTCACAACTACTAGAGAACAATTATGACACAAAATGGAGAGACATCCAGAAAGATTTGAAGAATTGGAACGAACAAAAAATATCCTTATTAGGAAGAGTGGCAGTAATCAAAATGATGATACTGCCAAAGATGTTATTTCTCTTTCAAAACATCCCGGTGATTAGGAACATAAAAAGATTTAAAATGTGGAACAAAGAGATAAATAAATTCATCTGGTCAAACAAAAAACCAAGAATTAAAAGTCCATATGATCGATGACAAAAAAAGAGGTGGATTGGCCCTTCCAGACCTGCAATTATACCACGAAGCCTGTTATCTGATGTGGGTCCGAGACTGGACAACACTTCAGAAAACTAAGATGCTGACATTAGAAGGAGTAGATCTCAGGGCCGGGTGGCATGCTTATACATGGTACGGGAAAAGGAAGGTGGAAAAAAACTTCGGAGATCACTACATCCGTGCCTCACTAATAAAAACCTGGGAGAAGTATAAAGATAGAATGTATACAAAAACCCCACTATGGGTATCCCCACTAGAGGGATCCCATAGAAGAGAAACAGCAGGGACAAACTGGCCAAAATACAAAAATATTTTGATAAAAGAAAAAGACTCATACACAGGAAAATATAAACCAAGACTTTAAAAACATAGGATGGTTTCAGTATATGCAAATAAGAGACTATTTCAACACAGATAAAAAAATAGGTTTCGAGGACAAGGAAACATTCTGGGATAAAATAATGCAATCCAACACTAAATTAATAACAAAAATCTACCAAAAATTATTAGAATGGGCAACTGAACAGAAATTCATTAAAGATTGTATGATTAAATGGGCAAAAAATATAGGGAAGCCAATAAAAATTGAAGAATGGGAAAGAGCTTGGAATCATAGAATAAAATTTACGTACTCGGTAGACCTAAAAGAAAGTTGGCTGAAAATTTTTTATAGGTGGTATCTGACCCCACAAAAATTATCAAAATACTATAAGTCTACTTCAAATAAATGCTGGAAGTGTAGTGAAAAGGAAGGCACGTACTTCCACTGTTGGTGGACTTGTGCAAAAGCAAAAGAATTCTGGAAAGAAATACATAGGATTTACAGAAAATACTTCAAATTAAGATTAGTTTAGACCCCAAGTTGCTCCTCCTGGGTATGTATGACAACATAGAGGAAAAAAATAAAGAAATCTTATTTAATTATCTGATAACAGCAGCAAGAATAACATATGCTAAGGGATGGAGGGGAAAAAAACAGTCCGGATATAAAAAACTGGTTTATTAAAATTTTGGAAATTATGAGTGCAGACAAATTAACATACTTATTATCAAACACTCAAAGCAAACCCAAAAAACAAACAGATTGGGAATTAGTTACAAACTATTTAAGAACAGAGAACTGTAAAGTGATAATATAAGAATACAATAGCCAATGATAAAAGACTACACAACTGCCCCGGAATAAACACTAAAAGAGAGAGAAATAATACAACAAACAAATAGAAGAGGAAATATAAGGGTATAGTTTATACCAAATGAATATGATACATAACAATACACATCTGATGGAAGTCAATTTTAATTATATGTGATAACTGTTAGTATCTAAGTGATGTTCTGATTTTTTGTTTTTTGCTTTCTGTTTTCTGCTTCTGTCCTCTTTTTCCTTTTGTTTCCTGATGTAGGGTTTC